>NC_053491.1:190518113-191118113 GCF_905171775.1 Rana temporaria
AAAGTAGCTTTTAAAAAATATAAAAATGAAGGAACACTAGTGTTGTTTAAATGTTACAAAGAATATAACAGGATATGTAAAAAGGAAATCAAGGATGCAAAAATTCAAAATGAACGACAGATTGCAAAAGATAGTAGGACAAACCCCAAAAAATTCTTTAAATATATTAATAGTAAAAAGGTGAAGTCCGAGCATGTAGGCCCCTTACAAAATAATCTAGAGTGGGTGACTGGGGACAAAGAGAAGGCAAATTTATTAAATGCTTTCTTCAGCTCTGTGTATACAATGGAGCATGGGGGAGCTCATGTCCATAATGGGGGTGGGAGTGACACAGCCCCAAATCCACAATGGCTCAAAAGTGATATGGTCCAGAAATATTTAGACAGAATAAAAGTGGATAAAGCACCTGGACCAGATGGCATCCACCCACGGATCCTAGGTGAGTTGAGCTCTGTCATTTCAAAGCCGCTGTATCTAATATTTAGGGACTCACCAATGACAGGAATAGTACCACTGGATTGGCGCAGGGCCAATGTGGTGCCCATATTTAAAAAGGGAACAAAGTCTTTACCAAGTAACTATAGACCTGTTAGTCTAACTTCTATAGTTGGGAAGATACTGGAACGTTTAATAAAAGACCACATGGATGAGTTCTTGCTGGAAAAAAACTATTTAAGCAGCAGACAGCATGGATTCATGAAAGACAGACGTTGTCAGACAAACCTGATTTCCTTTTATGAAGAGGTAAGTAAAACCCTGGACAGAGGAGTGGCTGTGGACGTGGTATACTTGGATTTTGCAAAAGCGTTCGATACAGTTCCGCACACACGGCTCATGTGTAAGGTAAGGTCTACAGGATTGGATATATCAGTTTGTAAATGGATAGAAAACTGGCTGAAAGACAGAATTCAGAGAGTCGTGGTTTATGATTCTTACTCTGAATGGTCCAAGGTTATCAGTGGTGTACCCCAAGGTTCAGTGCTGGGACCCTTACTTTTCAATATATTTATAAATGATATTGGGTCTGAGATCAAAAGTAACATTTCTGTCTTTGCAGATGACACCAAGCTATGCAGTGGAATAACGTCCTTGCAGGATGTCGCCAATTTACAAGCCGACCTCAATGCTCTGTCTAATTGGGCAACTGAGTGGCAGATGAGGTTTAATGTTGATAAATGTAAAGTTATGCACTTAGGGAATAAGAATATGCATGCATAATACATACTAGGGGGAGTACAACTGGGGGGATCTGTAGTGGAGAAGGATCTGGGGGTCTTGGTAGATCATAAGCTCAATAATAACATGAAATGCCAAGCTGCGGTTTCCAAAGAGAGCAAAGTCCTTTCTTGTATTAAGAGAGGTATGGACTCCAGAGACAGAGATATAATTTTGCCCCTGTACAAATCATTAGTAAGACCTCATCTGGAATATGCCGTTCAGTTTTGGGCACCAGTTCTCAAAAAGGATATCGGAGAACTGGAGAAAGTGCAGAGAAGGGCAACCAAACTGATACGAGGCATGGAGGAGCTCAGCTATGAGGAAAGATTAGAGGAACTGAATTTATTCACTCTTGAGAAGAGGAGAATTAGGGGGGATATGATCAACATGTACAAATATATAAGAGGTCCATACAGTGTACTTGGTGTTGAGTTATTCACTTTACGGTCAACACTGAGGACAAGGGGGCACTCTTTACGTCTAGAGGAAAAGAGATTTCACCTCCAAATACGGAAAGGTTTCTTCACAGTAAGAGCTGTGAAAATGTGGAACAGACTCCCTCCAGAGGTGGTTCTGGCCAGCTCAGTAGATTGCTTTAAGAAAGGCCTGGATACTTTCCTAAATGTACATAAAATAATTGAGTACTAAGATTTGTAGGTAAAGTTGATCCAGGGTAAATCCGATTGCCTCTCGGGGGATCAGGAAGGAATTTTTTCCCCTGCTGTAGCAAATTGGATCATGCTCTGCTGGGGTTTTTTGCCTTCCTCTGGATCAACTGTGGGTATGGAGTTGGGTGTATGGGATTGTACTGTGTTTTTTATTTTGTTTGTTTATTTTTTGTGGTTGAACTGGATGGACTTGTGTCTTTTTTTAACCTGACTAACTATGTAACTATGTATGTGTAAAAAAAAAAAAAAAAAAATTCTGCAATTACCAGCAAAAACACATTTAAAAAATATATATATAAGTCCATAAATCTATCCCCTATTTTGTAAACGCTATAAACTTTTCTCAAACCGATCAAATACGCTTATTGTGATTTTTTACCAAAAATATGTAGCAGAATACATATTGGCCTAAACTGATGAATTTTTGTTTATTTTTTGGGATATGTTTTATAGCAGAAAGAAAAAAATATTGGGTTTTCTTTTTTTACAAATTGACAGCCTTTTTTTGTTTATAGTGCAAAAAAAAAAAGGCAGAGGTGATCAAATACCACTAAAAGAAAGCTTCATTTGTAGGGGTAAAAAAAGGACATCAATTTTGTTTGGGTACAATATTGCACAACAACGCAATTGTCAGCTAAAGCGACGCAGTGCCGTATCGCAAAAAAATGGCCTGGTCATTAAAGTGGAGGTTCACCCTAAATTTCATGTTTGGCTGAATTAAAACAACACCCATTGAGAATACCTAATTCGTTTTTTGTTTTTTTCTAATCGCCGTCCTTACCTTGTTAGTTAATCAAGCATTTCTCTCCCGTCAATCAATGTTTCCCCGCGGGAGTGTATTGAATTTTCCCCGGAGCAGCGTTAGGTCTCCTGGGAGTGAGTGAGGAGAATCCCAGGAGACACGCTGTGCTGAAATCCCGCGATATTTCGCGGGTCACGTGACCTACGCCGGCCGTTGCGATGGCAACAGTGCAGTGTTGATGGCTACACTCGCCGTCAACACTGCACATGCGCGGGATAGAGCGGGGAATGCTGGGACGTCAGCATTCACCGTATCCCGGAAGGACAAGCTGCTGGGCTTCACAGTGCCCACAATAAAGATGGAAACGTCCATCTCGGGATTTTAAAACATCTCCTTTTGGTGACAAATGCAATGCTGCGGGAAGAAAAACTGGGAGACACGGGTGCTTATTTGAACCAGGTAAGAGCGGCAGAAGCATTCCAAAAAAAAACGAAAACCCGCGGAACCCCCGCTTTAAGGGGGTGAATCCTTCCGGGGCTGAAATGGTTAAACAATCAGAAAGTTATTGTTACATTAAGACGTCCATAGTAAAAACGTAAATTGTATTCCTCTGGTCCATAGGGGGTGTACAGGCGTTTAAGCTAAAGTAGCTGAACTGAAAAAAAAAAAACACAACATATTTCAGAAGAATAATTGTAAATCTAAATCAGAATTAAGCCCTCTGTAATGTACCTAAATGGTCAATCCAGCATGCTTTAAAATTAATTCACATTTCACCTCCCCTCCGGTTCTTAGGAATATTTTAACTGTAACACAAGATAGGAGCATTCCACAAAATCTCTTGCTACCGGTAGTTTAATTACTTTGTCCCTAACAGGAGTATTTATGGTTTGCTAATTTGTCCATAACCTTTTGTGTGGTCTCACCTACAGTACATATTACAATCCACTCTGACAGGTGTAACAGCCTGGAATTTGAGTTGGGAGTAGCCAATAGAAAAAAACAATCTTTTTAACATATGGGTAAACTGTATGCAATTGACACAGAAGAAGGGCTCAATATTATATATATATATATATATATATATATATATATATATATATATATATATATATATATATATATATATATATATATATATATATATATTATTATTATACAAGATTTAAATAGCGCCAACAGTTTACGCAGCGCTTTACAACATCAGGGAAGACATTATAGTTACAATACAATTTAATACAGGAATGATCAGAGGGCCCTGCTCGTTAGAGCTTACAATCTAGAAGGGAGGGTGAAGTGGAACAGAGGGTAGTAGATGTGGGGGGTGATCAGGTGGGCAAAGTTAAAATACAGTTGTTAGATGTGGGTAGGATAGGCTTCTCTGAAGAGGAGGGTTTTCAGGGATCCTCGAAAAGCTAAAAGAGAAGGAGATAGACGGATAGTTTGGGGTAAGGAGTTCCATAGGCTTGGAGAGGCTCTGGAAAAGTCCTGTAGACGAGCATGGGAGGAGGTGATGAGAGAGCTAGAGAGCAGGAGGTCTTGAGAAGAACGAAAAGAGCGATTAGGTTGGTATTTGGAGACTAGGTCAGTGATGTAGCAGGGGGCAGAATTGTGGATGGCTTTGTAGGTCGTAGTTAGTATTTTGAATTTAATTCGTTGGGCGAGCGGAAGCCAGTGGAGGGATTGACAGAGAGAAGTAGCAGAGACAGAGCGGTTGGTAAGGTGGATAAGTCTGGCCGCAGCATTCATGATGGATTGAAGGGGGGTTAGAGTATGCAGCGGTAAGCCAATGAGAAGGGAATTGCAGTAATCAAGGCGAGAGATGACCAGGGAGTGAATTAAGAGCTTTGTGGCGTCATTGGTTAGAAAGGGGCGTATTTTGGAGATGTTGCGGAGGTTGAGGCGGCAAGATTTGGACAGTGATTGAACATGGGGCTTAAAGGACAGTTCAGAGTCCAGGACTACTCCTAGGACCTTGACATGTGGGGATGATCTGATAGTTGTGCCATCAATTTTGACAGAAAGATCAGGGGAAAAGGCACGTGGGGGAAGAAAAATTATAAGTTCGGTTTTGGATAGGTAGAGTTTGAGGAAGTGACGTGACATCCAAAGTGATATATCTGATAGTAAATTAGTGATACGTGAGGAAAATGAAGGAGTGAGTTGAGGGGCAGAGAAATAGATTTGAGTGTCATCAGCGTAGAGGTGGTATTGGAAGCCGTGGGAGGCTATCAGCTGACCCAGGGAGGAGGTGTAGATTGAAAATAGGAGGGGTCCAAGAACAGAACCTTGGGGGACCCCAACAGAGAATGGTAGAGGAGAGGAGGAAGTAGGGTTGTAAGTAACGCTGAAGGTGCGGTTGGATAAGTAGGTAGAGAACCAGCGAAGAGTAAAGTCACAGAGACCAAAGGTGTGGAGTTTTTTGAGGAGGAGTGGGTGGTCAACCGTGTCGAAGGTGGCAGAGAGGTCCAGGAGTAGGAGCACAGAATAGTGTCCTTTAGTTTTGGCCGTTAGTATATCGTTTGTTAGTTTTAGGAGAGCAGTTTCAGTGGAATGTTGAGGACGAAATCCAGACTGAAGGGGATCAAGAAGGTTATTGTCAGCAAGGTGTATGCTCAGTCGGTTGTAGACTAGACGTTCAAGGAGTTTGGATAAAAAGGGGAGCAAGGAGATGGGGCGTAGGTTGTCAAGATTGGATGGGTCCAGTGAGGGCTTTTTAAGTATGGGGCTGACAAGTGCATGTTTCAAAGAGTTAGGGAAAATGCCAGAAAAGAGGGAGAGATTGAGGATGTGGGTAAGAGAGTGTAGAATAGAGCAAGAGGGTGAACGTAGCATTTGTGAGGGAACAGGATCCAGAGCGCAGGTAGTAAGATGGACATTAGTTAGTAATTTAGCGACCTCCTCTGTAGTGGTGGGGTTGAACGAGGGAAGTAGTGACTGTACCTGTGTGCATGAGGTGTGAGGTGTGGAGGATGTCTGAACAGTAGAGATCTCCTTGCGAATTGTATCAATCTTCTGTTTGAAGTGATTGGCAATCTCCTGGGCGTTGATTGAGTTAGTGGGTGGAGGCAGTGGAGGACGAAGGAGAGAGTTGAAGGTAGAGAAGAGTTGACGGGGACGGGTTGATAGGTTTTTAATGAGGGTGATGAAGTAGGTCTGCTTGGCAGCGAGGAGGCTGGAATTGTATTTTTGGAGGGCAGATTTATACTGGATGAAGTCTTCCTTGGACTTGCTCTTGCGCCACTGGCGCTCGAGAGCACGGTTGTGTTTTTTCAGACTTCTAGTATCATCAGTTTGCCAGGGTTGAAGGGGGCGGGGCCTTATTCTGCGTGTAGTGAGGGGGGCCAGTCTGTCCAGTGATGCTAGAAGTGAAGTGTTGTAGACAGAAGTGGCTAGGTCGGAGCAGGACAGGGGTGCAATTTTGTCATAGAGGTGGTCAGTCACAGAGTGTAGAAGAGAAGGGTTGATATGGTGAAGGTTTCTACGAGTGACTGTTAGGTATTTGGAGGGAGAGGAGACGGAGGAGAGGGAGAGAGTGAAGTTAATAAGGTGGTGATCAGAGAGGGGGTAAGGATCGATGGAGAGGTTGCATGGAGTGCATAGGTGGGAAAAAACAAGGTCAAGGGTATTGCCTTCAGAGTGAGTAGGAGCATGTATCCATTGCTTCAGGTCAAAAGAGGAGGTTAGACTGAGAAGTTTGGAAGTTGCAGGAGTGTTAGCATTAGTAGGGATGTTGAAGTCGTCAAGAATGATTGTGGGGATTTCAGAAGAGAGAAAGTAGGGTAGCCAGGCAGAGAAGTCATCAAGAAAGGAGGATACTGGACCGGGGGGGCGGTAGATCACAGCTATCCTTAGAGAAACTGGGGAGAAGAGACAAATGCAATGCGCCTCAAATGAGGAGAGTGACAGAGAGGGAGGTGGGTGAAGTACCTGAAAGGTGCTATGTGGGGCTAAAAGGATTCCAACACCCCCTCCTTTGCGTCCACTGGGTCTGGGAGAGTGAGTCCAAAGAAGACCACCGTGGGATAGAGCAGCAGAAGACGCAGTGTCGGATTCGTGAAGCCAGGTTTCAGTAATGGCGAGTAGATTAAATGAGTTTGTGATAAAGAGATCGTGGAGGGACGTGAGTTTGTTACAGACGGAGCGAGCGTTCAAAATGGCGCAGGAGAAAGGGAGTTTGGTCATGGGAAGCAGAGAAATGGGAACTAGATTGTGTGCATTGCGGCTGTACCCAGAGGGTGTAGGGTAATGGGTGCGTTGAGCACAGTTGGATGAAGGAGGCCCAGGGTTTGGGGAGATGTCACCAGAGGATAGGAGAAGCAGGAGGGTGAGGGAGGTAATGTGGGAATGTGATTTATATGAGTGGACCTGCCCCAGTGATTTGGAGCATTGGGTGTTTGACTTTAGAATTAGCATGAGTTGGTGAGTGCAATAATAAGGAGAGGATAGAAGTGAGGGCGATATATAGAGGGTGTGAGTGGACCAGAGGGGTGACTGGAAGAAAGTTTGAGGATAGAAGACACAACTGTCAGAAGGAGTGGTAGAGAGTGCATTTTCGAAGGGGAGGAATGTGAATTAAAAAAAAAAAAAAAAATGATACCTGTATCATGAACAGCAAACTAAAATTTTGTTTTGCTTTGTGCATAGGCAGAAGTGCTTCCACTTATAGAAAAGCCCCACTTGAAGAAGAGCCCCAGACGCTATGAGCCCCCTGCTAATGCTTCCCCCAAAAGGATGCTTAAATTTATACTGACAGAGATAGGGGTGGGTGCATTTCAATTATCTAATCAGGAGGTAATAAAGCTATGCTGATCAGCAGGGCAAAATTCTTAGTTCAAAAACAGATCAGCAAGAGGGCAATAAAATTAATGGGTCGTGATTTTGGGTAAGTCAAGGGAGATAAATAAAGCATTGTAAGGTGGACAGATCTACAGAGGGTTAAGCAAAAATAACATGCCAGTATTATCAAATAGACATAAACAAAACAGACATCAATGTTTCAGATTCTGGGTGGATCTCAGACAGCTGAAACATACCATAGACATTTAAACTAGAGAAAACACATCCGTTTTCAATTCTGGGTGGATCTATACACATACATATATATATATATATATATATATTATATATATATATATATATATATATATATATATACACACACACATACACACACACACACACACATACAAAAGATCATGCAACCTTTCCTATATGACGGAAACAGCAGGATACACAAGCGCAGAAAGAAAATAATAATAGCTGTTCCTCAATACAGACAATTTATTTTATTTTTTACGAATGCCATATACAACCTGGGAAATGTATGATATTGTAAAAAAGAAGGAATGTGTTTAAAAGTTTTACAACCCTGTTGTGTCGCTAAAGTCTGTAATCTAAAATTGTTTGCTTATTTTGTGGGTATCCTCCAGAATGTAAATTTTTCCTCCATCATCATCAATTCTAATTTGCAACAAGATAATACAACCCTCCTAACACCTGTGAATTGACTGCAAGACCCCCACAGCGTGAAAACTGGTACTGTAATATGCAGCAAGTGATTGCAATCTGTGCGTTTTTAGATACAAATCCCTTTTCAACATGCCAACAGCTGTCACAATCAGTTCATGCATTTTACCAGTTTTCACACGCCAGGGGTCTTCAAGTAATTTCAAGCACGTCAGGGGGGTTGTAACAGTTACTATCTTGTTACAAATTAGACTTGATTAGATAGGAGGGAAAAAATTTTTTTTACAATATATATATATATATATTTTTTTTTTTTTTCCCCCGAAGCACCAGCCCCAGACCAGTGCCAAGTCACAGCTTCCTTCCTCCCGGGTTATCTTTTTGTTCCTTCTCGTCAGAGCAGGGCACTGCTGTATTTTACAGAAACAGAAAGTGGTGTTAGTGCAATATCCACTAGAGGGCACTGCTGTATAATACACATTTGTATACGCTGCCGCTTATTCACGATGCCCAGTGTACACTGAACTATATGTATTCATACGGTATAGAATAGCACAGTGAGCTTTACTGTTAAAACAACTGCACATGCATTAATGGGACATTTCCCTGTCACAATTACATACAATGGTGTTCAATGACAAAGGGAGATATATTATATCTATGATAGATAGATAGATAGATAGATAGATAGATAGATAGATAGATAGATAGATAGATAGATAGATAGATAGATAGATAGATAGATAGATAGATAGGATAGATCTATCTATCCTATCTATCTAATAAAAAATAATAATAACCCACACCAGACGATTATTTAAAAGTCAAGGCTATCACACCTGTCAGGCTAGTTTTGTTGTATAACAGTGCATCCAGAAAGTATTCACAGCACTTCACTTTTTCCACAATTTGTTATATTAGTCTTATTCTAAAATTAGATTCAATTTATTAATTTCCTCAAAATTCTACAAACGATACCCAAAAATGACAACGTAAAAGACGTTTTTTTGCTATCTTGGCAAAATTATTAAAAAAATAAAATTACATGTACATAAGTATTCCCAGCCTTTGCTATGACACCTGAAATTGAGCTCAGGTGCTTCCCGTTTTCCACTGATCATCCCTGAGATGTTGCTACAACTTGGGAGTCCACCTGTGGTAAATGCAGTTGATTGGACATGATTTGGAAAAGACACACACCTGTCTATATAAAGGTCCCCCAGTTAACAGTGCATGTCTGAATACAAAGAAAGCCATGAATGCCAAGGAACAGTTTGTGGACCTCCAAGACAGGATTGTATTGAGGCACAGATCTGGGGAAGGGTACTGAAAAATGTCTGCAGCATTGAAGGGCGCAATGAGCACAGTGGCCTCCATCCTCTATAAATGGAAGTTTGGAACCACCAGAACTCTTCCTAGAGGGGGCAGCCTGGCAAAACTGAGAGGAGGAGAAAGGCCTTAGTCAGGGAGGTGACCAAGAACCCGATAGTCACTCTGAGCTCCAGTGTTTCTCTGTGGAGAGAGGAGAACAACTATCTTTGCAGCACTCCACCAATCAGGCCTGTATTATAGAGTGGGCAGGAGCTACTCCTCAGTAAAAGGCACACGACAGCCCACCTGGAGTTTGCCAAAAGGCACCTGAAGGACTCTCAGACCATGAGAAACAAAATTCTCTGGTCTGATGAAACAAAAATTGAACGCTTTGAACTGAATGGCAAGCGTCATGTCTGGAAGAAACCAGGCACCACTCATCACCTGGCCAATACCATCCCTACAGTGAAGCATGGTGGTGGCTGTAATTGGTACCAAAGCTGCTTCCACAAAGTATTGAGCAAAGGCTGTGGATACTTCTGTACATTTTTACCTTTAATAAATTTGCAAAGATTTCAAACAAACTTCTTTCACGGTGTCATTATGGGGTATTTTTTTATGGGGTATTTTTGTAGCGTTTTGAAGAAAATAATTCATTTAATCCATTTTTGAATAAGGCTGTAACATAACAAAAATGTGGAAAAAGTGAAGTGCTGTGAATACTTTCCGGATGCACTGTACATCCATAAAGCTAAATAAAACAATAAAAACAAAAACAAAATGTTGTTAGTGCACTCAAAATACTTGGTAACTATACAAATAAAAAGAGCCTGTGGAAAGGAAGGAGGTCCTTCGAAAAGCATAGACACGCCCACTGCTCTTCCGAGAGCATGTGACATCATCCAGGCGATTCCATGCAACACTCTGTGCCTGTGTACAGAGCTCTGGTCTGACCTTCAGCTGCAGCTATTTTTCCATCTGACAGCATTGCTATCCAGGACTACAAGTGTGAATACAAAGAAGAGCCTATGCTGGGGAGTGTTTGATACATGACTTTTCTATTTTATTTGTGAGTGGCCAATTCGCATTTGATTTTTATATTAAAGCTTTAACTCTACTGTTCAATCAGGGCTCAAGTCCTGTGGGAACGTGTGGGAACGGAGTCCCTGCACTTTTTTCACAGCAGGAACGCAGTTCCCTTTGCAGGACTAGAGCAGCCGAGAGCAGCCAAGCCGCCCAAGCCAATTCTTCACTAAGCGGCGATGCCCGCGAATTATCGCAGGATTTAGAAAGAATTTGCTTAAAGTTCTTTCTAAATCCCACGATAACTCACGTTAGACCTCCACAATGTCTCCTGGGAACAATGACGAAAGCTCCCAGGAGACATTGCGGCATCGAGGAAGTGACGGAATGCCCGCACACTACCCGATGAATCCATACACAGGAAGCAGCCAGTAACAAAGGATTACTAAGGTACAGTGGATCGAAAAAAACAAAAACATGCTGTTTAGTAATTATGCATATGAGCGCATCTTTTTTTTTTTTTTTTGGTGGGGGAGTGGATCTTGGGTGGGAGTTCCCACACATTTTTCCCCAGGACTTGACCCCTGTGTGCAATCCTCTGGTTTGTTTTTATGACAGAAGAGGCCGTGCGGTGGTGATATGTTGTCATTGCAGCCATGCCATTCAAGTGGTCAAACAGACCGAATCCAAAAGGAAGACTAGGAGAATCAGATAGTGCCCCTGGCCAGTGGGAGCATTGACAGCCAAGTCTGTCATATGGTAATATGTGATGCACACTAGCACATTATGGCATAAACCTCCTGAGGCCCATTTATAAAAATAAAAAAAAAAGGGGAATTTAATTTAATTTATATTTACATAAAACATACATTTACATTCATGGGACCATGTTATGAAAGGATAGTTCTTCCTATTAGCTACACTAGAGACGCCAAGTTAAAATTCAAGGCTCTTTCACACTGGGGTCGGAGCCACTTTCGCTGTAAAGTGCTGCTGTTTAAGTGGCTCTTTTTGGCCGCTAGTGAGGTGCTTTTAACCCCAAAGAAACGGTTAAAAACTCCCGTATTGCGGCGCTTCCAAAGCACATATTGGAGACAGGTTTTGGATATACTATCAGAAGTGGTGGGAGGATGCGTCCCATTTACTCCAGAAGTAGGTTTATTTGGGTTAATCGAGAGTCAGAGGTGGAATGTATATGCTAAGACTTGTTTACAAGAAACTTTATTTATGGCCCGCAAACAAATTGTACTTGGATGGATGCAACCTACGCCTCCTTCGAAGGGACAATGGCTTGGGGCGGTAAATAAAATCCTTCCATATGAGAAACTATTGTACGAGCATAGAGGAGTGGTTGAACTCGGGGTCAACTCTTAGTGGTGAATAAGTATAAGAGGGGCACTAATAGAAGGAAATTCTGATTATTGGAAATCAGTAAAGAGGGGGGAGGGACGCTGCAACCAGGGTAACGGGGTCGTTTGTCTTTATTGTTTTGTTCCCTTTTTGTTATCTGTTTTTTCCTTTTCAAGGTGGAATGTAATGTATAATGACACTTTTTTTCTGTTGATGTGGTTGTATTTATGAAATGGGAAAAGATTTAATGAAGAAACATAATAATATTGACGGATGTAGACATGTGAAATAAAAAAAAAAAAGCACTTTCGGGGGTGGTTTCCAGGCGCTTATCAGAGGCTATTTCCAGCGCTAAAGCGCCTGAAAACTGCCCCAGTGTGAAAGTGATCTTATACCTGTCAGACCAGTTTTGTTACATACATCCTTAAAGCGGATGTGCCACGGGAACAAAATATTAAAAGTCAGCAGCTACAAATACTGCAGCTGCTGACTTTTAATATTAGGACACTTACCTGTCCTGGAGTCCAGCGCCGATCGCAGCAGAGCACGAGCGATCGCTCGTCACTCTGCTGCTCCCCCCGCCATCCACGCTGAGGGAACCAGGAAGTGAAGCGCTGCGGCTTCACTGCCCGGTTCCCTACGGCGCATGCGCGAGTCGCGCTGCGCCCGCCGATTGGCTCACACGCTGTGTGCTGGGAGCCGAGTGTTCCCAGCACACAACGGGCGACAGACGGGATGTGACGGAATGCCCGTCTTTCGCCCGTATCGTGTGGCCGGAAGTGGGTGCAAATACCTGTCTTTAGACAGGTGTCTGCACCCCCCTCCCCCCTGAAAGGTGTCAAAAGTGACACCGGAGGGGGGGAGGGTTCCGATCAGCGGGACTCCACTTTAGGGTGGAGGACCGCTTTAAGCATTAGTGTGGATTGTATTATGTAGACGAGACCACAAAAAAAGTTAGGACAGATTTGCATGCCATAAATACAGTACTCTATTGGGGACAAAATAATTCAATTACCGGTATCTAGAGATTTTGTGGAATGCTTCCATTTTGTATCACAATTAAAATTTATGGAAGTTGATGATATTCTTAAGAGAAGGAGGAAAGGAGATTGAATTCATTTTGAAGCATGCTGGATATGCTATTTAGGTACATTATAGCCTCAAAGGCTTAATTATGAATTGCATTAACATTTACAATTGTACCTTTGAAATATATTGGTTTGTTTTTTTCTGGTTAATTACTGACAGTGTGATGGATATCCTAATATGATTACATACTTGTTTCTCGTCTCCATGTATTCCAATCTGTTTTGGTTTTTCTTATAACATAGCGCGTCTTCCTTATAATTGAAATTAGCCAATTACTATTATGTCATGTAACAGCCAAAAACATAAATGTATCTGGAGGAGCTGCAGAGATCCACAGCTCAGGTGGGAGAATCTGTCCACAGGACAACTATTAGTTGTGCACTCCACAAATCTGGCCTTTATGGAAGAGTGGCAAGAAGAAAGCCATTGTTGAAAGAAAGCCATAAGAAGTTAAATTTGCAGTTTGTAAGAAGCCATGTGGGGGACTGGTCAGATGAGACCAAAATTAAACTTTTTGGCATAGAAGCAAAAAGTTATGTGTGGCACTGCACATCGCCCTGAACAACCCCCCCATGAAACATGGTGGTGGCAGCATCATGTTGTGGGAATGCTTTTATTCAGCAGGGATAGGGAAGCTGGTCAGAGTTGATGGGAAGATGGATGGAGCCAAATACAGGGCAATCATAGAAGAAAACCTGTCAGAGTCTACAAAAGACTTGAGACTGGGATGGAGGTTCACCTTTCAGCAGGACAATGGCCCTAAACATACAGCCAGAGCTACATTGGAATAGTTTGGATAAAAGCATATTCATGTGTTAGAATGGCCCAGTCAAAGCCCAGACCTAAATCCAATTGAGAATCTGTGGCTCTGACAGAGCTTGAGCTAGTTTGCAAGAAGGAATGGGCAAACATATTTCTCTAGATGTGCAAAGCTGGTAGAGACATACCCAAAAAGACATGCAGCTGTAATTGCAGCGAAAGGTGGTTCTACAAAGTATTGACTCAGGGGCACTAAACACAAATACATGCCGCCACACTTTTCACATATTTATTTGTAAACAATATTGAATACTATTTATATTTTTCTTTCCACTTCACAATTATGTGCCCCTTTGTGTTGGTCTTTCACTTAAATCCCCAATAAATTCTATTTACATTTTTGGTTGTAACATGACAACATGTGGGAAATTTCAAGAGGTATGAATACCTTTTCAAGGCAAAATAAATAAATAAATATATATATATATATATATATATATATATATATATATATATATATATATATATATATATATATATATATATATATATATATATATATATATATATATATATATATATATATATATATATATATATATATATATATATATATATATATATATATTCCACCATGTACAGTTACCCCACATCTATTATTCTTTGCCTGTAAATTTCATAATGCCCAAAAGTGATTAAAAACTCTGGCGGAGACTACAAGCAGTCGTGCCGACACATTTTGCATATCAGAAAGCTGATCCAAAGTAAGCTGTAGCCAATGCTTGAACAAGTATATGTAAATGGAAAGTAGTTAAAAAAAGGTTGGAGAAAAGCAGCAGCACTGAAATGCAAAAAAAACAGCATTTTATGATCATAAACAATGAACAATCTTTAGGACAATCTTTAGGACAGACGGTACTTTAGCAAACCAAATATCATCTACTGTAACAACCACAATTTCAAATGCATGTGGCTTTATTTGACAAACTGTAAAAAGTACACTTACAAGTGAAGAAACACGAAGAAAAATTAGAAAAAGGAAAGTAGTTAGTCATATTCAGCTGGATTTGTTCTGGAATGATGAAATCAAGTAACTTCCTCAGTACAAATACTTACTCCAGTATTTATACCCAATCGAGGCCACTCAGTTCCTTAACCTTCTTCCCACCCAGCCCTGGCATCCCTTTAAAAAGGGTCTGCAATGCCAGGGGGTGGAAAGGATCAGCTGATCACATGACCATTGTGCCTGGCTTGCACAGTGGCCACAAGATCAGAAGCCAGTCCCACCAACTCTATCAGTAGTACGGACCAACAGCTGTCTTTGACAGCTCTGTCACTATGCTGGGAGCATGCCCATAGCACAGAAAGCTCTGCTGTCCATGAACACATATGTGCAGTGTGTGGGTGTTAAAGGCCACCTCTTTACAGTTACACATGTGTTGTGTGGGCGACAAGAAGTTAAACTAATTACCATGGTGTCATGAAATGTTTTAAGGTAGATTTTACTGTCCAAGAACATGATGGGAGGTATTAAAGCCTGTTCTAATTTACATAAGACAATCACCAAATTCCAATGCTATGAAATCTTGGATGTGTATTAGTTGTTTGAGTTATGTGGCATAAGATTTGAACTGTTGTCATTTTGCCAGGGGTAATGGCAATAACCTAAAAAGTGTTCTAGATCTCTTCCACTCAACCCAATGTTTTTTTATGTGGGTTTCAGTCTACTTTGGAAAGATTTTCTCCTCAATTCCTGTCTGGTACAGGGGTATGAGAAATAGGGGAATTAGCCCAATCCTAAACAGACAGCAATAAAAACTTGACAAAAGGTTTGAACTCCACTTGATCCAAAATAGAAATGCACCGAAATTTCGGAGGCCGAAACATATTGGCTGAAAATAGTGTTTTACTCATTTTGCAGACAGAGAGGAAGGTGGCGATAATGATGCTGAAAACTAGCACGATTTTGTGGCAATTTTACTGTGCTTATGGTGCGTTTTTCATAGGTGATGTGACATGGGTGCATTATTGATGCATTCTCGCTGCATTTTCAATGCATTTTAATGGGGAGGTGTGTTTTGTTTTTAACTAACTGCAGCAAGCAAGATCGGAAGTGCAACAGACCAGCGTAAAGACATGCATAGAATTTAATGTATTTTTCTTGAGCTATTTTTGCGCTAAAGGTGCTGATAATGGCCAACAATAAATTCATATTAATTTAAAATTAAGTATATTAATTAAAAAGTTAAATATAATGCAATTTTATATTTCTTTTATTATTATTTAATTTTCGGTTTCAGCCAAGTGCATCCTGAAGTTTAAAAATTTGCATTTTTTTTTTTAAGTGTATTTTGTGCGTGTACTCGAGAGAGGAGCCGGACTGCAGGAGTTGGGAGTAGGCAGGCCTCCCCCAGAGGCAATCTGCCACCTTTCTCCATGCCCCGGGTGGCAATGGCGGGTGTGTGAGGGGGTCCTCCCACACAGCCGGCCCTACCTGCTCTGCGTTGAAGCCCAACAGGGCAGAGGGTATTCCTATAAGGGAGTGAGAGGACTTGCCCGCTCAACCAGCCCCGTTAGTCCTTCGCCGCTCTTTTTTAGAGACCGCGTGGTCAAAGTGCGTGCATGTTAACCCAATTTCGAGTGCGTGTAAGTGTGGTGGTTTTTGTGGGAGGGGGGTGGGTGTACTAAGCGCAGGCTTACCTCGCATAGCACACCCACTGGGAGCCGGGCTGAGACCACCAAACTCAATTCACATGCAGCCGAGACCGGGATCCGAACCCCTAGCTGCAGAGGTGAATGGCTTGTCAGCGCATTGGCAATCGCGTTGAGCCACCGCAGCTCTCAAAAAAATTTTGCATTTAGTGCACCTCTAATGAAAAATCTATAAACAGGTGTGTTTGTAGCTTGTCTTTATTCATTTAAATTACTAAGAAGTTGTGTATGAAGCAAAAGCTTAACCTGCTGTTACCCACATAAGCCATCCACATAACGCATATGTGTGGCAACAAAGGTGGGCTTCATTGCTCACACGCCGCACGTGTGCCCATGGGCAGCAGGGAGCATGCTCTCTTTGCACTTCCAGCACAGTGACTGAGCTGTCAAAGCCAGCTCTCCATACTCATGATTGAGAGCCAACGGCACACCGACAGCCAATCACATTGATTGACACGTGCTCGAGCAGGCCTTTCGCCCCCTAGGGATGCCAGGGCTAGGCAAAATGGGGCCAACATTAAACAATACAATCTAAGTAACAGTAGTTAGTGCTTTCAAAAAAATATACAGGATAATGATAGCATAACTTCACTTCAGTCAAAACAAATGTGATCGGTAATACAAACCCCCTTTTGGAAAGTTCTTCTTCTTGAAGGAAACTGTGTTGACCATATCCCACTCTGCTTCATAGCTGTTCTGATGTTCGGTGCAGATAGCCCGCATTTTTGGAGTTTGATTCCACTCTACAACTGAACTGGAATCCTAGAAATTATAAAAAGATATCCATATAAAAAAAATGGAAAAGCATAGCCAATTCTCACTCTCATTTTCCATCAAAAGTAAAGTCTATTTAAAAATGTTTTGGGTGTACAGCACCAAGAACATAACTTTGCTTTAATCAGGTGGATCCTACATCCTCTGCTGGCTGCTAGTTATGGCGGATACTCCCTTAAGTGGTGCAAAGGATTCTGTGGTGCTTTGTACTCTTTGAAAATATTATAAGTAGTTTTGTGAATAGAAGAGGGGAAAGGAAGGGGAGAGAGTGAGCAGCATGATCATTCACTGTTAGAGCTGAGGCAGGTAACACATGCAGTGCTTGAAGTTCAGCACTGTGAGCTGACATCAGTAAAAGATTTTACAGTAATCAGCAGCCAGCAGGACATACCTCTAATCGAATGTAAGTTATGAAGGAAATTAACTAAACTTCAGAATTAAAATTTTATTAAAATAATAACATCTCTCTCTCATTTTTTTCTTCTTCATATAAATGAAATGTAAAAACACAATAATAAAACACTACTGTAAAGTTATAAGAAGAAGAGGGGGTGGAACTTTGAATGAAGCATGCGGTTGCAAGTGAAAATGGTCAATTGATTGACAAATATTAATATACATGAAATCAATTGACCACTTTCACTTGCAACCGCATGCTTCATTCCAAGTCCCGCCCCCTCTTCTTTTTCTTATATAGACAGGGGTGGAGGCATACGTCTTTACTAGGTCATTGCTTCACTTAAAGTCTCAAAATCTTTTTCCTTTTTAAAAACTACTAGTTGTCAAAACAAGATTTGACACCAACGCCTAAAGTCTAAATGGGAATAAAAGAGCAAAAAAAAAAAAAAGGAAGAAAAATACAAATTGCAGTACATCGATGAAATACATGTAACTTTCCCCATGTGTTGGCTCTTTAAAATGTAGCAAGTACAGAGTATACCAGTTGATCTGACACAAATACGGCGGTAACTTCCTATTGTGGGCTATAAACAGATATAGATATCACTTTAAAATAAAGTCTTCCAATTTCTGCCTGTTTGTTGCGGAGCATAGCTCCCTGGCACGTACTGGTGATGCATAAAACAGTATGACCTGAAGCAAGGACACAGCGCCTGATTTAATAAAGTGTGGCGTCAGGTGACATGAACATGTGATGGAACATCCAAATAGGTGCAAGGGAAAAATATTATTTCTTTCCATCACTAGATCTGAAGAAAGCACTGGTCCATTTTACCTCACTTTCCCTGAATCACCAAAAAAAAAAAAGAAAATGAACTTCGAATTGAGGTAATGAAGTGGTTTCTACAAGGACACAATTCACTCCCTATTAAACAAGTAATTTTTTTATTTTTTTATAACCCATTTACAGATACTGATTTTTTACTTCTATGAAAGGGTTTACTGGCCATACTGCTGTATGAACCATGGCAAGAATCAAAAACACTTTTACACTTGCTACACCCAGACCATGTGCTACATATGGGAAAATCATAACATGGCTTATGACTACACAAACCAATTCTTTCCAAAACTCTCAGGGCATGTTTCACATGAATAGATTTCCCAACGCTGCATGCTGGGATAATTTGAATTACAGAAAGGTGAGAACTTGTTAAAATCTCAGATGTTATCTAAAGAAAGTGTCCCCAAACTTTATGAACAAAGGGCCAGTTTACTGTCCGTCAGAGGAATAGTGCCCCATCACTGGCGTCAGTGGGAGGAATAGTGCCCCATCACTGGCGTCAGTGGGAGGAATAGTGCCCCATCACTGGCGTCCGTGGGAGGAATAGTGCCCCATCACTGGCGTCAGTGGGAGGAATAGTGCCCCATCATTGGGATCAGTGGGAGGAATAGTGTCCCATCATTGGTGTCAGTGGGAGGAACAGTGACCCATCATTGGTGTCAGTGGGAGGAACAGTGACCCATCATTGGTGTCAGTGGGAGGAACAGTGACCCATCATTGGTGTCAGTGGGAGGAACAGTGACCCATCATTGGTGTCAGTGGGAGGAACAGTGACCCATCATTGGTGTCAGTGGGAGGAACAGTGACCCATCATTGGTGTCAGTGGGAGGAACAGTGACCCATCATTGGTGTCAGTGGGAGGAACAGTGACCCATCATTGGTGTCAGTGGGAGGAACAGTGACCCATCATTGGTGTCAGTGGGAGGAACAGTGACCCATCATTGGTGTCAGTGGGAGGAACAGTGACCCATCATTGGTGTCAGTGGGAGGAACAGTGACCCATCATTGGTGTCAGTGGGAGGAACAGTGACCCATCATTGGTGTCAGTAGGAGGAACAGTGACCCATCATTAGTGTCAGTGGGAGGAACAGTGACCCATCATTGGTGTCAGTGGGAGGAACAGTGCTTCATCACCGGTGTCAGTTTGAGGAATAGTGCCCCATTGTTGGTGTCAATGGGAGAAATAGTGCCCTGCTGTTGATGTCAGTAGCAGGAATTATGCTCTATTGTTGGTGTCAGTGGTAGGTATAATGTCTTGCATCAGTGGTAGAAAAGTGCCCAAGGGGACGAATAAAGGTGAGCAAAGGGACGCATTCCAGCCCCCAAGCCACAGTTTGGAGACCACTGATCTAAAGTAATCATTTACACACAAGCTAGCTTTTGGCTTACTGTACTGAGTAAATTAACTTGATTTATACACCTTTGCTAAAAATAAAACAGATCTAGGGGGGTTCAGGGTAACCATACAGAATTTTGTTTTTCTTTTAAGGCTCAGCTACACTTGGCGGTGGCAAAACCCAATGACTGAGTCACATTTTAAAAACCAATCAAGCGATTTATGGGGCCGTGCTGCAACTGCCACACAATACACACGGTTGCTGTGCCTTAGCCCAGTATTTACAGGATTATAACAGGCAGTGAAAAGGCAATACAATGCTTTTCTCACTACTTGTCAAATGCATTCTGAAGGGGAATCCGAATGTGGACTGCTCTTCAGAGAGAAATCCTAGTGTAAATGAGGCCCTACAAAAAGTTTGTAAAGTTTTTAAGTTTCAAAAAGACATACAAAAAGTAATAACACGTAATAGTCGGGGAAGACAATAAATCGGGTTACACAGCAACAAGATAATTAACATAAAAAAAGAGAGGGGGGCAGACAGATAAAATGTCAGAAAATGTGAGTGTGTGGCAGGGTAAGTATAGGCTGGCGAACTGAGAGGACAACTGTGGTTTAAGTTGTAGGATTTGCAATTAACAAGTGGTGCCGGAGGTCAGAGTTAGGCAGGAAGGTTTCAGGATTGTTTGGCATTTGTCCCAGTTTCTAACAGTGGTTGAAAAAAGAAATCGTAAAAATTATGAATCTAGCTAGGGAAAGAAATGGGTAGCAAAAAAGAGAAAAGACCAAAAGAATGAGGGGGAATGGAAGAGAGAGGAAAAGGAATAAGGGAGGGGGTAGGGCAAAAGGGAATAGAGGGAAGAAAAGATTAAAGGGTGGAGGAGAGAGGAGGAAACAGGGAGACCCGTGGGACCCAACCAAACACACAGCAACATTGGTTTGGTGGGTGACGGAGTAAGAGAAGAGAATTTTCCAAGTTCATATGATGGTTCTACTCTAGTCATGGAGACCACATTCTGAAAAAAATTAGGGTGGGTAGCCATTAACAACTGCAGCGAGTTTCTCCAGTTTTCGCTGTTTCACATCCTCAAAAGTTGAAGCGTTTTGGTCCTTTATAGATGGCTGGATACACATAAGTAAAATACCTTTACAGCACACAGAATGTTTGATGACTCCAAAGTTTCTTCAAGAGGTCTCCAATCTACTATAACTTCAACATCCTAGAAAACAGAATATTAATAAAAAACAAAAAGCATACATTTCCAAAGAGCTGTCAAATGTAATCAATATCGTGTTTTACTTAGCATGCGAATCAAAAAAACAAAAAAAAAAAAGTTTAACATAAATCTTTGAAAAATAAAAGCATTTTGAACATAAGTAGATATTATTGAAAATTGCTTGTCCATACTGCTGAAGCCATTTGTAAATTTCAACTTTTTTCCAGACCCTACTACTTCCTACCTCTTGAGCCTTCCTTTTGATCCTTGAACATGAGCTGCAGTCTTATGAACCAACAGGAAGGCTTTGGAGGTGGCCGTGGTGGAGAGAAAAAGTCAATCAAGGTTTCCATACAACTTCAGCTGCTGGTTTACCAGTAAGAATTAGAATTTATTTGCCAATCAGTACAACAGAAACATAAAACAAGAACAGTTTAACGTCCAACTGATACTGTATAGGTGGTATTTCACAGTATTTTTTGAGCTCAGTAAAAACACAAGACAGCTTATATGTGAACGCTCAATAGAGCACCAGCATCACACTGTCAGTAAAAATGCCAATGGAATTTTTATTGAATGTTTTTGCCAACTAGGCATTCCTTTGATATTCCCTGCCAAGAAGTAGTGTATTTAGGTTTTGTGCTGCCCTAGGACTGACTGAACTTCTGCACCTCCTAATTTAAATAATTTAAATATGACCCACCCCTTCCTGTCAAGGACACACCCTGTTTTTTTAAGACCCACGCGGAAATTTTCACGGGGGGCGGGACACGAGTTCTGAGGGCCCTGGGGGTGGACAATGGATTCCCTTAATTAGCATAGTTTTTCTCTTGCTTCCTGTTTGGCTATGAGGCAGGAAGTGAAGGGAAATCTCCGCAATTGGACAGGGATGGTAAAAAATAAACTGACGGGCTATAACCCTCCCCTACTCTATCCAAAAAAAAAAAAAAAAAAGTGTTGATTATAGTTCTACTTTAAGCACAAATTTCTGATAATTTTATTAAGAGGACTAAGATAGTATAACAATGCCAATGGTGCAACAGAAACATAGCACAGTGAGGAAGGTTTGTGGTCCAGGATGATAAAACAGTCAAAATTAGAAGCGCCCCCCACCCCACACACACACACACACACACACACAGTTGCAGAATGCCGGGGCGGAAGCAGAGCAGCCGCTTTATGGGGGTGCTAGACTAATTTGCCTAACAGTGTAGTGCAAGCCAGCGGGGACTCTTTTTGTGCTGCCCCCCTGCAAAGTGCTGCCCTAGGCCTGGACTTTGTTGGCCTTGGCCAGGATACAGCGTTTCAGCCACATGATTTGACTTATCCAGGAACGCCAGCTGTCAAGCTTAAAAACTATTTTGTGCCACAAAAATCAATTTTTCTGTCCAGGCCTTGCTGTCAGAAACAAAAAAAAATATTGTAGTTGTTCACATTTTTAGATGTCCTTGTATTGGAAACCTTAAAGGATATTATATGTTATAGTTTTTAGGGATATTTTCTATGCTAGAAACCCTATTCATAATGTTGATTTAGTACTTAGATTTCCAAACCTCGGACTAACTACAAGCTTCTTTTGGTAGACAGCAGGGCACACTGTCATTTAAAAATAATGGCAACACAATTGCGTCCCGCATTATGCAGTCATTTGAAATCGATACGATTCCGCCCCACTATTTCAAATGACTACAAAACGCACGCTCATGTGTGAATGCAGCCCAAAGAAAACACAAATCAGGTACACAGGAAGAGAGGGGAGAGACCAGACTTGAATAACTACGGATTCTACCATTTACTGTAAACTTTGAGGATGAATTGCACCATGTGGCTGTAGCTACAGACATTATTGTGGGTTAATTTCAAAGCTTATATACTGCTTTTAGGAATATGTAAATCTGGCCACAGTTCCACTTTAAAGGGGTTGCAAACCTCAGACATGAAATATAAAACAAAACATATCCCTCTATAGTGCTCACTTGTCTCAATCCAGAGCACTATGTGTCATTTCTCTCTGCAGCTTCATTCCTCTGCTATCTGCATAAAATTACGTCTGACAAGTTTTCCTGACACCACACCAAGAGAAAATGGCGACAGGGGAGGGAGCGCCAGCTGATGTGGAAGGTGTCTCTTCCCTCCAATCAGCTCTAGGAGTTTTCCTCACTGAGCTCTGCAGAGTGTAACTTCAGCTCTTCAGCCACATTCTTCTGAACACTCAGACAAGCATTATAAATTCTGGACTTTGAATGGCTGTAGATGAGAGAAGACTACAGATACAACGTAGGTAGAAGCATTTGTTTCATTTCTGTGTATTGCCTGAGACCAGTCATTTCACTGGGTAGATGCAAGGGTTTACAACCACTTAAAGGGGTTGTAAAGGTAAATGTTTTTTCACCTTAATGCATCCTATGCATTAAGGTGAAAAAACATCCGACGGTCCCGCTCCCCGAACCCCCGTTTTACTTACCTGACCCCTCGAAAGTCCCGCGTGCGTCCACGTGATCCTCTTCGGTTCCTAGCCTGGCCGTTGATTGGCTAGGCTGGACGGATTGATAGCAGTGCAGCCATTGGCTGATGCTGCTGTCAATCACAGCGGATGATGCGGCGTGCCGGGGGGCAGGGCCGAGTGATACAGTCGGCTCGCTCGCATGAAGGTGGAAAGCTTTTGCAAGGAGGAGCCGAGACAGCCGCCGAGGTACCCCAGAAGACAGGGTTAGGGGACACACTGTGCAAAACGAGCTGCACAGTGGAGGTAAGTATAACATGTTTGTTATTTAAAAAACTTTGCCTTTAGTGTTCCTTTAAGGAGCAGTGCACTACATCCATTATTAGACTAGAAACGATAGCCCTCGATAGAAAAGTTTATTTATACCTGAAGTATTCTTTTCACTCTAGGACACACAGCTAATCTTTACTCATGCATTACATGTGCCAAATCATGTTTTTTTAATGCACTATGGCTAATGCAAGTGTTTAAATTGCAGAAACAATGAGGATTACTTTATTGCACCACAATTTTCTATTACACAATATAGACTGTAATTTCTTGTGGGCAGGGGACTTAATATCCTCCCATTATTGTGTCATATGTTTGTCATAAGCCCTGCACCACTGTCATATATAATATGCAAAAAAACATACATGTAACAGAACATACACAATAACAACTCTACCTTCTCTACAACATGTAATACTCCCGGAATTAAACTGTCTTGATCTTCCATTTTTCCACAGGAGGAATGTATAAACACTCCTTCCTGGTAATACACAATCTGTTACAAGAAAGAGAAAATGGTGTCAATTAGATAAGCAGTCATTCCAAAAAAACAAAAGGTTTAGCTTTTTGTGAAATAGAAAAATATAAAACATATGTAAATATTTTTTCTCAGTTTCTTAAAGTGTCTCTAAAGGCTAAAAGTTTTCACCTCAAATGTAGTCTCTGCATTAAGATAAAAAACCTTCTACTCTGTTTTTTTGTTAAAAAAAAAAAAAAAAAAGGTACTTTTTAATAAATACACAAAAAGGCAATATCCAAACCATCAATGCAAAGGTATCCGCAATTTATTGGGGAAAAATTGTTCAAGAGGGTAAAGCTCCACTTTAAACTGCAGTTGGGTTTTAGACCCAGCCGTGCTGCTTCTGTAGTGGAGGTCAAGGATCTAACTCTCCTGTCTGGCTGGCTTGGAGGTGGTAGGCACAGAGCCATGCTCTAGGTCATGGGTGCCCAACCCGTGGCCCTCCAGCTGTTGAGGAACTACAAGTTCCATGAGGCATTGCAAGGCTGACGGTTACAAGCATGACTCCCACAGGCAGAGGCATGATGGGAATTGTAGTTTTGCAACAGCTGCAGGGCAGCCAGTTGGGCACCCATGCTCTAGGTCAATATTATAGTTACCGTATATACCAGAGGTTCAGGAAACTGGGTTCATGAATTGGAAGACAGGCTTGTTATGTGATGCCAATTTATGTGCCAAGTGCTGGCAGTGGCGCTTCAAGATTTGCCATTTAGCTTTGCTTTACAGGTTACTATTTACTCAGTGCAAGGGAACAAAAGGTTTCCGTTGAACGACACTGTATACAAAATACTTGGAAAGATCTTCTGTAACATTTGTAAGGTGTTTTGTTCTAGGTCTTTACTGTAATAACTCCACTGGGCGTGTCTGTCCAGGGAATTACAGATAGAGGCTACTACATACCAAATCGTTTTCTATAGAGAAAACAGGCTACAATGTCTCACCATGAAACAACTCCGCAAGAATATTATAGCCACTCACAAAACATTGATTTTACACTTAGACAGGGCAGCCATCAGAAATTGTGGGGCTCCTTAGACAGTCTAGGCCTGACCCCCACCCCAAACATTCCCAAGGGTCTGCCCACTGGCCGTCCCACTGAATCCACCCACTAGCCATCCCATCGAGTCCTTCACTGCACACACCTTTTATTTTCACACCCCTACAAGGTCATATAGGAAAATGAAGGGCCATATTCTTAAACAAGTTACGTAGGCGTATCAACAGATACGCCTACGTAAGTCCCTTTCCTATGTTTAAGTGTATTCTCAAACTGAGATACACTTAAACATGCCTAAGATACACCAGCCTGCGCCGTTGTATCTTAGGCTGCAATATTTACGCTGACCGCTAGGTGGCGGTCAGCGTAGAATATGCAAATGACTACTCACGCCGATTCTCGAACGTACGCTTGCCCGCCGTAGTGTTTTAACGTCGTTTCCGTAAGCGATACGCGGCGTAAAGATAAAGATGCCCCCTAGGTGGCGTACTCAATGTTAAGTATGGCCGTCGATCCCGCGTCGAAATTTCAAAATTTAACGTCGTTTACGTAAGTCGTCCGTGAATGGCGCTGGACGCCATTTACGTTACAGTCAAAACAAATGACGTCCGTGAGACGTCATTTAGCGCAATGCAAGTCGGGTAATTTACCCGACGGAGCATGCGCATTACGATCGGCGCGGGAGCGCGCCTAATTTAAATGATCCACGCCCCCTGCCTGGATCATTTGAATTAGGATGGCTTACACGGGTGGACTTTACGCGATGCCGCCGCAAGTTCACAGGTAAGTGGTTTGGGAATCCGGCACTTGCGGCGGCGTAACGTAAAGTACATACGTTCCGCCGCCTGAAATGTATGAGAATATGGCCCGAAGAGTGTATTATAAGTCATCAGTGCTTTCAAGGTTTAACAATAGGAAAGTATATTTTGGCCAAAGGAGACATCCCAAACCAGCACCTGTACGCTTTCACCGCCCCCCCCCCCCCCCCCCCTGTACGCTTTCACAGCCCCCACACACACACACCTGTACGCTTTCACCGCCCCCCCCCACACCTGTACGCTTTCACCGCCCCCCCCCCTGTACGCTTTCACAGCCCCCCCCACACACACCTGTACGCTTTCACCGCCCCCCCCCCCTGTACGCTTTCACAGCCCCCCCCTGTACGCTTTCACAGCCCCCCCCCACACACACACCTGTACGCTTTCACCGCCCCCCCCCCCCTGTACGCTTTCACAGCCCCCCCACACACACACACACACACCTGTACGCTTTCACCGCCCCCCCCCCCTGTACGCTTTCACAGCCCCCCACACACACACACACACACACACACACCTGTACACTCTCACCCCCGCCCCCCCACACAGGCACCTGTACGCTCTAAGCCCCCCCCACACACTCCTGTATGCTCTCACCCCCCCCAACACACCTGTAAGCTCTCAGCCCCCCCCCCCCACACACACCTGTACGCTCTCAGCCCCCCCCACACACACTCCTGTATGCTCTCCCCCACACACACTCCTGTATGCTTTCGCCCCCCCCCCCCACTGGCCTGGGTAAGTGCCTGGTATTGAAGTGGTTAAAGTGCTGTGAAGTGATCCGGTCAAGTATTACACCTGGGCAGAGCTTGATATTTGTCTACACATCAGAACATAGAATCTCTCTGCCCAGACTTGGGTTTTAAAGTGGTTCTAATAGCAGAATGTTTTTTTTACCTTAATGCATATTTTGTATTAAGGTAAAAAAACTTTCTGGGTGCAGCTCCCCCAGCCCCTGCCCCTAATACTTACCTGAGCCCTATCTTGATCCAGCGATGTGCATGAGAGCAGCGGTTGTCCTGGGTCTCTCTACCCTCAGTGGTTCACACAGCAGCGGAAGCCACTGGTTCCTGCTGCTGTCAATCACAGCCTGTGTGGAGAGCGCGGTGGGGCGGGGCTGAGCTGTGTGCGGTTTCTGATCGAACAATGTCCATTTACAGGAGCTGGGATCGGGAGTGAGCAAAAGCAATAAGTTTGGGGGCAGAGGGGAGGAGCCAGGACCACCAATAGGGGGGACCCAAAAAGCAGAGAATCAGGGCTGCTTTGTGCAAAACGATTGCAAAGATCAGGTAAGTAAAACATATTTGTTTTTTTAATAACTTGAACTCAGACCCTACTTGCAGTATACATATTCCAGGTCCATGCCTCAGAGCACTGAAGCCAAAGATAGGCCGGCAACAATCATTTGCAATAACCGCAGCCTCCAGATATCTTTTGAATCCTTGTGCTGACCCCTTTCCTTCCCCACAATCACTTCTATATGTGTAGTATAACTTCTCTGTGTACCAGGTCTACACATCATCGCAGCTCCGGAGCCTGCGATACTCTGAAGTAACTAGGGGTGCAACGGATCAAAAAACTCACGGATCGGATCGATCCTCGGATCAGGAGTCACGGATCGGATCAGCAAAAAAAAAAAAAAAAACTACAAATCTTGTTACACCCACCAGAGTTTTAGATTTCACAGTTCTTCTCAACACAAAACGGAGCTTATGTGCTTAAATACAGTGTTTGGAAATCCGACGGACTGTTTATTGCTAATGTGACAGAACACCTCTGATTTTCACATTTAAACAGTCCGTCAGATTTACAAATACTGTATTTAAGCGTATAAGCTCTGTTTTGTGTTGAAATAACTGCATCTCGCAATACTTATATGTGCAGCCAAGTGGAAGTCGCAGCCCCATGTACGAAAGTGGTGTCACCAGTTGCCTACTGTGACCTGAACTATCCCAATCATCAGATCCCTTTAGTGTCATTGATCGGCGGGCTGAGTGTCTAGTGAAAATCCCCCCTACGTGCTCAGTCCATACAGATCCCCCCGATCGCCTCCTCTCTCTTCTCTGGCAAGCAGCAGGACGCCCGGTGCGGCGGCGGCAGCGGCTCCCCGTGTGGATTCCTCAAGGTGCAGCATGGAGCTCATCGCTGGGCTGTTAGGAGTCAATGACATATTGAGCTCAAGTGCCCACAAACTTCCGAGGAGCAGCCTGCATCCCCCGCGCCGGGTGGACCTCGATGGCCGCCGCTTCGAAAGCTAGGCCGAAGCCGGGGCCTTTCCTATGGACCGGGAGGCCCGTGGATCGCTGTGTGTCCCGACCCGAAGGTGCTGATCCGTAAGGATCAGTTGCACCCCTAGTGACAATACTTGATGTGTTCCCACTGTCATATGGCATTCTTGTGCCACAGTGCCTACACACCGTCACGGTTTTTTTCACTAACCTCTTTCCTTCATCATTATATTTGACAGGGAAGCCAAAATGCTCCCATACAGGGGATTTAAATGACGCGGGGCATTCAAGCTCCTCCGTTCGCCATGACCACACTGTGTGTGGACTGAACATGCGCAAATTATTATTATTATATTTTTTAGAAAACAATCCTCGGATCACGGGTGTGCGGTTCGGATCAATCTTTTTCGGTTCGGATCACGGATCAATGACGATCCGTTGCACCCCTAGAAGTAACCCTGGGAGCAATGTCGCCAGCCGGAGCGGGGTTAAAGGAGGGCTGCAGGGGCCTGAATCTCAGGCAAGTAATTCATAATGCTATGCATACTAGCTCATTACACCTTTGTCTTGTAGGTTGTTTTTTTTTCCGTGGGTTTAAAAGTCAGCAGCTGCAGTATTTGTAGCTGCTAACTTTACAATTTTTGTGGGGTGGGCGGACCTCCGCTTTAAACAACATGTCCCATTCAGTAGGCGTGATCAACGCAAGTCAATGGGGCGCATTTACAGGGATAAATCAGGCAGTGACATAACAACTCCTCGCCACCTGTCAAATGCCCTCTGAAAAGAGATCCAACATAGATTGCTCTTCAGAGGGCACTGCCTGTGTGAATGGGCCCTTCCAGTTCTTTCGATAGCAGCGTTGTAGTAATAGAGTACATTTCTACGATTCACAAATCTGCTCCTAGGATAGCAGCGTTGTAGTAATAGAGTACATTTCTACGATTCACAAATCTGCTCATAGGATAGCAGCGTTGTAATAGAGTACAGGTGTACGATTCACAAATCTGCTCATAGGATAGCAGCGTTGTAGTAATAGAGTACAGGTGTGCGAGTCACAAATCTGCTCATAGGATAGCAGCGTTGTAGTAATAGAGTACAGGTGTGCAAGTCACAAATCTGCTCATAGGATAGCAGCGTGGTAGTAATAGAGTACAGGTGTGTGTCACAAATCTGCTCATAGGATAGCAGCGTTGTAATAGAGTACAGGTGTGTGTCACAAATCTGCTCATAGGATAGCAGCGTTGGAGTAATAGAGTACAGGTGTGTAAGTCACAAATCTGCTCATAGGATAGCAGCGTTGGAGTAATAGAGTACAGGTGTGTAAGTCACAAATCTGCTCATAGGATAGCAGCGTTGTAGTAATAGAGTACAGGTGTGCGAGTCACAAATCTGCTCATAGGATAGCAGCGTTGTAGTAATAGAGTACAGGTGTGCGAGTCACAAATCTGCTCATAGGATAGCAGCGTTGTAGTAATAGAGTACAGGTGTGTAAGTCACAAATCTGCTCATAGGATAGCAGAGTTGTAGTAATAGAGTACATTTCTCCGATTCACAAATCTGCTCATAGGATAGCAGCGTGGTAGTAATAGAGTACAGGTGTGTGTCACAAATCTGCTCATAGGATAGCAGCGTTGGAGTAATAGAGTACAGGTGTGTAAGTCACAAATCTGCTCATAGGATAGCAGAGTTGTAGTAATAGAGTACATTTCTCCGATTCACAAATCTGCTCATAGGATAGCAGCGTGGTAGTAATAGAGTACAGGTGTGTGTCACAAATCTGCTCATAGGATAGCAGCGTTGGAGTAATAGAGTACAGGTGTGTAAGTCACAAATCTGCTCATAGGATAGCAGCGTTGTAATAGAGTACAGGTGTGTAAGTCACAAATCTGCTCATAGGATAGCAGCGTTGTAATAGAGTACAGGTGTGTAAGTCACAAATCTGCTCATAGGATAGCAGCGTTGTAATAGAGTACAGGTGTGTAAGTCACAAATCTGCTCATAGGATAGCAGCGTTGTAATAGAGTACAGGTGTGTAAGTCACAAATCTGCTCTTAGGATAGCAGCGTTGTAGTAATAGAGTACAGGTGTGTAAGTCACAAATCTGCTCATAGGATAGCAGCGTTGTAATAGAGTACAGGTGTGTAAGTCACAAATCTGCTCTTAGGATAGCAGCGTTGTAGTAATAGAGTACAGGTGTGTAAGTCACAAATCTGCTCATAGGATAGCAGAGTTGTAGTAATAGAGTACATTTCTCCGATTCACAAATCTGCTCATAGGATAGCAGCGTTGTATTATTAGAGTGCAGGTCAGTGGCGGTGCGTCGATAGTGGACGTAGGAGCGCCGCCCCCTCTCTCCTGCACCGCCACTGAAACAATACATAGATTCATGGATTGCATGAATCTATCTATTGTCGCTGCTGCCGCCCACTATTCAGATGGCCGACCCCCTGGTGATTGCTGGCCATCTGAATAACAGCAGTTGGTTGGTGTTTGGAAGTGTCTATCAGAGCCACCAGCTCTGATAGGCTTCCCGATTACAGCCTGTGGGCTGTAATCGGCTTCCAAATAGTTAACCAGGGGACGCACGGGGTGTGCGTTCCCTGGTTAACACTGACACGCGTCTCAGCCAATCAGGTTCACTGGGTCTGGTTACCGGTAACCTGATTGGATGAAGCGTCATCGAGGGTGGGAGAAGACATCGAGGGACAGTGGAGGGAGAATGGCTGACCTGAGAAAGGTAAGGGCAGGGGGGGCAATTTGGCGGCATTTTACAGGGCAAACCGGGGGCAATTAATGGGCACAGTGGCGACAATTGATGGCATTGCACAGTGGCGACAATTGATGGGCACAGTGGCTGCGTTTGATGGCATGGCACAGTGGTGACAACTGATGGGCACAGTGGTTGTGTTTGGCATGGCACAGTGGTGACACTTGATGGGCACGGTGGCGATAAATGATGGCACAGTGGCTGTGTTCGATAGCAGGGCACAGTGGCTGCGTTTGATGACATGGCACAGTGGCGACAACTGATGACATGGCACAGTGGCGACAATTGATGGCGTGGCGACAACTGATGGCATGGCACAGTGGCGACAATTGATGGGCACAGTGAGGCTGCAATTTGTTTTACGTTTGTTTGCACCCCCCCCCCCCCCAAAAAATTTGACCACCAGCCGCCACTGGTACAGGTGTGTGACTCACAAATCTGCTCATAGGATAGCAGCGTTGTAATAATATAGTACGATTCACAAATCTGCTCATAGGATAGCAGCGTTGTAATAATATAGTACAGGTGTACAATTCACAAATCTGCTCCTAGGATAGCAGCGCTGTAATAGAGTACAGGTGTACGATTCACAAATCTGCTGGCACATAGAAGTAAACAGTCATCTCCACAGGGCGCCTGCTAGGACCGGAAGTCAGTGAGGACAGGGACTGACAGGTGACAGTACGAGCCAGGAACTAAGGCTACAGGACACAGCAGGGGGTGACATAGAAGAATAGAAGGGTGTCTGCACATTATTCTACAACTACCTGCACATAATGTGACACCGTGCACTACAGAGCCCGCACTTCCGGCCTCACCGGGAACACAAAACTTCCCTATTCCGTTACCTTTCCTGTGACATGCGCCTCCATCTTGCCTACGAGTGTTTATGATGACGTCGCACACTTCACGTGCCCCAACACAACACACAGGCAAAGCCCGTTACAGGATCTTCCCCTCCAAGCCTCACTCCCAGATCAGTATCCTGCGTTCCAAGCCTCACTCCCACATTGGCGTCACGTGCTGCACGCCTCGTTCTCAAGTAGATGTCATGAGACACAAGCCTCACAACAGGTACTGCGTCTGCGCACTCCGGATGGAACCATATCGATAGGAGGAACCAGCTCGGCAGAACACCGGAACAAGAGCCTGTTTCTAGCTTCAGTTGGTCACGTCATCACACGAGGATTATTTGTAGAGATACTTGGGGAAAATAAATCATTTGCATTGTACAGTACCAAATGCTTCTTCGTTAAAACAAACTATAACTAAAGTCAACACTTTTTTGTTTAAACATTTTTGGATAGAGTGCAGAAGGATTGGATGGAACGCTTATCACTGTTTATTGCTGACTGTGTTCCTGTTAAAGCAGTAGTAAACTGTACAATTTTTAAAAACCTTTTTAATGTAGAACTATGGTCAAAACTTTTATTTTGGATAGAGCAAGGGAGGGTGATAACTGTTGTCAGATTTTTTTTCCCCCTTGCATAGATTTTTCTTCACTTCCTGTCCCATAGCCAAACAGTTAAGGGGATCTCTTGGGGACCCCAAGGTCACCAGAACTAGTGTCCCTATTGGATGATTACTTTGGGGACAACCCAAAATTTGGGATCTCCTTTTACTTTGACTTTCAATGATAATGGTAAACATGACAAATACAGAGGATAAATCTCCCTAATGTGGAAAAAGACAGAAATAAAAACCTGACATGCTCTAATCCATCTCCACTCTATATAAAAAATAAATGTTGCCTATAGTTCTACTTTAACCACTTAAGGACCGCTGCACGACCATATACGTCGGCAGAATGGCACGGCTGGGCACATCAACGTATATGTACGTTGCCCTTTAAGCCCAGCCATGGGGTCGCGGGCGGCGGCGCGCTCCCGCGACCCGGTCCGAAGCTCCGTGACTGCGGGACCTGCGGACCCGATCGGCGCTGGAGTCCCGCGATCGGTCCCCGGAGCTGAAGAACAGGGAGAGCTGTATGTAAACACAGCTTCCCCGTTCTTCACTGTGGCGGCGTCATCGATCGTGTCATCCCTTTTTATAGGAATACACAATCAATGATGTCACACCTACAGCCACACCCCCCTACCATTGTAAACACACTTCAGGTCACACATAACCCAATCAGCGCCCCCTGTGGTTAACTCCCAAACTGCAACTGTCATTTCCACAGTAAACAATGCATTTTAAAAGTGTCCGCCATAATGTCGCAGTCACAAAAAAAATCGCTGATCGCCGCCATTAGTAGTAAAAAAAAAAATTTTTTTTATAAAAATGCAATAAAACTATCCCCTATTTTGTAAACGCTCTAAATTTTGCGCAAACCAATCGATAAACGCTTATTGCGATTTTTTTACCAAAAATAGGTAGAAGAATACGTATCAGCCTAAACTGAGGAAAAAAAAATTTTTTTTATATATTTTTGGGGGATATTTATTACAGCAAAAAGTAAAAAATATTGCATTTTTCTTTTCAAAATTGTCGCTCTATTTTTGTTTATAGCGTAAAAAATAAAAACCGCAGAGGTGATCCATTACCACCAAAAGAAAGCTCTATTTGTGGGGAAAAAAGAACGCCAATTTTGTTTGGGAGCCACGTCGCACGACCGCGCAATTGTCAGTTAAAGCGACGCAGTCCCGATTTGCAAAAAGGGGCCTGGTCCTTTAGCTGCATTTTGGTCCGGGGCTTAAGTGGTTAATGTAAAGCTTTACCCTGAAAGGGGAGTTCTGCTGTAACACCCCCCCCCCCCCTCCTCTCCCACATTTGGAGGGGTTTTTTTTTTTTGGTGAGGAGGGAGCATGTACCTGTTTCCAACTCTGATCCGACTGCCTCGGCAATCAGAGCGGAAGTTCGCTCCCCTCCTCTCTGCCTGCAACCTTCTGGGACAGGTCCCAGAAGGCTGCGGTACCATTTACAGAGCGCAGTGCAACCCACACATGCAGCAGGAAGAAGGCTGTGAAACCGCAAGAAGTCATAGCAGACTTCCATTAGTAAACAAACCGGCGCTGGGGACCCAAATGCCGCGTACACACGATCGGAATTTCCAACAAGAAATGTTCGATGGGAGCCTGTTGTCGGAAATTCCGACCGTGTGTAGGCTCCGTCGGACATTTTCTGTCGGAATTTCAGACAAGAAAAATTTGAGAGCTGGTTCTCAATTTTTCCGACAGCAAAAGTTCTTGTCGGAAATTCCGATCGTCTGTATGCAATTCCAACGCTCAAAAATTCGACGCATGCTTAGAATCAAGCAGAAGAGCCGAACTGCCTATTGAACTTCACTTTTCTCGGCTCGTCGTACGCGTTGTACGTCACCGCATTCTTGACGTTCGGAATACAAGTTTGAGCCAAAATTCCGTTGGAAAAAAATCCAGGGTTTTGTTGTCGGAATTTCCGATCGCGTGTAAGCCACAAAAGACTGGTGAAAAACAAGTCTAGGTGAGGACAGCGTTGGATCCTTGACTTTTATTTGTATTTTTTTTTTTTTCTAAGGATAAATTCACTTTTAGGGCTCTTTCACACGGAGCGGACCGTTTCTCGGTCCGCTCCGTGTGTCCGCCAAAGCTCAGCGGGGATCCCCGCTCAGCTGTCGGCGGATAGGGCGGTCCCCGCACACAGTGCAGGGACCGCCCTGTCTCTGCTCCGCTGTCCCCTATGGGGAACCTGATGCAGACGGACCGTCTGTCCGTCTGCATCAGTTCCGCTCCGCCGAACGGAAGAAAAATAGGGTTTCTTCCGTTCGGAAAAGCGGATCCCGACTGACGCGGATGCTAGCGGATGCTCCATCCGCTAACGGACGCGTCCCCATAGGGATTCATTACAAGTCCGTTAACGGACTTGTAATGAACGGACAGACGGAGCGGACTTCTGAAAGGGGCCTTAGAAAAAAATAATAAATGCATATTTTTTTGCAGGTAAAACAAATTTCATTTTTTTTCTTTTTTTCAGTTTGTAAAGCACTGCACCAGCAACTAGCAGATCCGTCAGAGTATCTGTGCGCCCATACATCCCACGGCACCATGGTAGTTCATTGAGAACTACGATGCAACAGCTGCAAAGGATGTCGGGGCTTCTAGTTCATTCACACAGAGCTGTGTGAATGAAAAATGCAGCCGTGTGGGCGGAGCCCCGCACGACCGCAATGATTTTAAAAAGTGACAGAAGATAACTTTTCCATGTACAAAGTGGCACATAATTGTGATGTGGGAGAAAAATTATAAATGGTTTTAATTTTTTTTTTTTTTTTACAACTAAATATGTGAAAAGTGTGGCGCACATTTGTATTCAGCCCCCCTGAGTCAATACTTTGTGGAACCACCTTTTCCTGCAATTGAAGCTGCAAGTCTTTATGGGGATGTCACTACCAGCTTTGCACATCTAGAGAGTGATATTTTTGCCCATTCTTCTTTGCAAAATAGCTCAAGCTCTGTCATATTGGATGGAGAGCATCTGTGAACAGCAATTTTGAAGTCTTTCCACAGACTCTCAATGGGATTTAGGTCTGGGCTTTGACTGGGCCATTCTAACACATGAATATGCTTCGATCCAAACCATTCAATTGTAGATCTGGCTGTATGTTTAGGGTCATTGTCCTGCTGGAAGGGGAACCTTCACCACAGTCTCAAGTCTTTTGCAGACTCTAATGCCGCGTACACACGATTGGAAATTCGACAAGAAAAGTTCGATGTGAGCTTTTGGTCGGAAATTCCGACAGTGTCTAGGCTCCATCTGAATTTTTGTGTCGGAATTTCCGGCAAGAAAAATTTGAGAGCTGGTTCTCAAATTTTCAGATGGGAAAAGTTCTTGTCGGAAACTCTGATCGTCTGTACGCAATTCCGGCACGCAAAAAAACACGAATGCTCGCAAGCATTGAACTTACAGGGGTTGTAAAGGTACAATTTTTTTTCCTAAATAGCTTCCTTTACCTCAGTGCAGTCCTCCTACACTTACCTCATCCCTCGATTTTGCTTTTAAATGTCCTTATTTCTTCTGAGAAATCCTCACTTCCTGTTCTTCTGTCTGTAACTACACACCGTAATGCAAGGCTTTCTCCCTGGCATGGACTGTCCTGCTCGCCCCCTTCATTGAGGGGAGAGGGGGCGAGCAGGATAGTCAGGACACTCTCTACGTTGCAGATAGAGAAAGGAGCTGTGTTAGTGGGCGTCCTGACTCTCCTGCTCGCCCCCTCCCCCTTAAGGAAGGGGGGCGAGCACGACACTCCACACCAGGGAGAAAGCCTCGAATCACTGTGTGGAGTTACAGACAGAAGAACAGGAAGTGAGGATTTCTCAGAAGAAATAAGGACATTTAAAAGCAAAATGAAGGATGAGGTAAGTGAAGGAGGACTGCACTAAGGTAAAGGACTCAAGAGTTGGAACACCAATGTGAATACAGTCTCTTCCAAATGCTGTAATTGCTCCACAGATAGAAGTTGTTTGATAGGATCCACCACCAAGAGAAGTGCCTGCTTACCGGATCTTAGTGACCCCCTATTACAGAGGGTCAAAGACAGCTTTGAAACAGATGCAGCTTACTCTACTCCAGCCAAATCCGAACGATGATAGGACAAACCAAATCACCCACAGACTCGATGGACTCCAATGGCACCAAGATCATACTTCCAGTAGCAGGATGATGTCACTGCTGGAGATGGGATGAGTCCCCTCACACACAATAACAATTATTCACTATTCTTGTTCATATTTTGGTGCAGATTGAGTACAGTTAGCACAACCTATATTTTTCCATTTTTGTACACGGTTTGTTTATCAGCAGGTTTGCAGCTTTCTTATCCTTACAGATTTATTCATTTATTCAATTGTTTTGGGATCACTTTTATATATATTTTTCAATTAAGATATTTTAGCACGGTGTGGCGCAGTTTCTTTCCCCATTTTTTTACTAAGGTAAAGGAAGCTATTTAGGGAAAAATGTTTTACCTTTACAACCCCTTTATTTTTCTCGGCTCGTCGTAGTGTTGTACGACACTGCGTTCTTGACAGTTGGAGTTTTATATGATCGCGTGTATGCAATACAAGTTTGAGCCAAAATTCAGTCAGAAAAAAATCCACGGGTTTCTTGTCGGAATTTCCGATTGTGTGTATGCGGCATCACAGGTTTTCTTCTAAGATTGCCGTGCTTGGCTCCACCCATCTTCCCATCAACTATGACCAGCTTCCCTGTACCTGCTGAAGGAAAGCATCCCCACAACACAATGCTGCCACTACCATGTTTCATGATGGGGATGGTGTGTTCAGGGGGATGTGCAGTGTTAGTTTTCCACCACACATAGGGTTTTGCTTTTAGGCCAAAAGTTCAATTTTGGTCTCATCTGACCAGAGCACCTTCTTCTACATGTTTGCTGTGTCCCCCACATGGCTTCTCACAAACTGCAAACGGGACTTCTAATGGCTTTCTTTCAACAATGGCTTTCTTCTTGCCACTCTTCCATAAAGGCCAGATTTGACTAATAGTTGTCCTGTGGACAGATTCTCCTACCTGAGCTGTGAATCTCTACAGCTCCTCCAGAGCAGGGGCGGACTGACCATTGAGTCACTCGGGCACTGCCCGAGGGCCCCATGCCACTAGGGGGCCCCATCCGGGTTGCCAGGCTCAGTAAAACCAGGGACAGCATGTAAAAATCTGTGTTTTTTTTAGATATGTCCAAAAATGACATGCTTTTAATGTGAATATCCCGAGATTTTAGCTGCCCGCCTCTGCACTACCTCCTGGCGTGGTGGCCATCTGTAAGCCAGAGGGGCCCCCTACTCTTCTATTGCCTGGGGGCCCCATGAGTTGTCAGTCCGCCCCTGCTCCAGAGTTACCATGGGCCTCTTGGCTGCTTCTCTGATGAATGCTCTCCTTGCCCGGCCTGTCAGTTTAGGTGGATGGCCATGTCTTGGTGGGTGTGCAGTTGTGCTATACTCTCAATTTTCTGGTGATGGATTGAACAGTGCTCCGTGAGATTTTTAAAGCTTGGGATATTTTTTTTTTATTTATATAACCTAACCCTGCTTTAAAACTTCTCCACAACTTTATCCCTGACCTGTCTGATGTGTTCGTTGGCCTTGATGATGCGGTTTGTTCACCAAGGTTCTCTAACAAACCTCTGAAGGTTTCACAGAACAGCTGTATTTATACTAGGATTAAATCACACACAGGTGCACTCCATTTACTAATTAGGTGACTTCTGAAGGCAATTGGTTCCACCAGATTTGAGTTAGGGGTATTGGAGTACAGGGGGCTGAATACAAATGCACGCCACACTTTTCAGATATTTATTTGTAAAAAAAAAATTGAAAACCATTTATAATTTTCCTTCAACTTTACCTGCTATTTGTTTTGATCTATCAATGTCAGCAAGGGCAAGCCAGTAACCAAAATGTCAGAAGAACATCTGTGCATGGGTTCCCCGTAAGTAGAGCCGCGCGGTGCAGATGCGTTCTTTACAGGAGACTGATGCCTAGGTTCATTGCTGTCTGGTCTACAGCGTTCCCCGATACCCCTGCTATCCTTTGATCTTGAATTTCTGTTCCAGCAGACTTTCGGCTTGTTCCTGACTACTCCTGCCTGCCTCTGATACCGGCTTGTCCTGACTTTGCTCCAGTCTCTCCCTTGGTTTCCCTGCTGCCCGCCTGTTACCGACTCGGCTTGTACCTTGGCTCTGCTCCAGCTACCGCACTTGTTCCTGATCCGTCTGCTAGTGTATGACCCAGCTTGCCTGTACCTGTCTGTGTTCCAATCTACAGAACACCTCCTCGCTGCCTGCTCAATCCTGCTTCCAGTCTGATCCTGTCTCCAGTCTGCCTGCTGTTCCAGCAATCCTCCGTGTTGAGAGTCTCTTCACAGCCTCATCGGAAATTCCGACCAGCCCCTGCCAGACACTTGTGCCATTATGCACTCCCAAGCTCCATGTCTGCTCTATCAGGGGTTCTCGAGTCAGAGGTGTAAGAGAGGCCTTTTCCTGCATACCAGGCTCTACAATCGGGTATGTGACAATCACATAAAATCCCACAGCATCAGTGCCAATACCAAGTATTTGCCTGAGTACCCTAGCATCAGTGCTGCATATTCGGGCCACTGTCACATGACATAAAAAAAAAAAAAAGCATTGGCACTTGCACTTAAAGTGGTATCGGAATAACCCTATTTGTTTTTTTTTTTATTAAACGGTGTTGCATGATCATCTTGTTTGCCATTTCCTCCATGATAACTAGTACAATGTCATCAAAGGAATATCGCGAATGACTGCCAGAGATTTCAAAATCCTAACATCTTTAAATGTAATGAAAGGCATAATTGGTTCTTAAGACCTGGGGGCTCTGGTGAGTACATTAAATATATTTGCACGTGGTGGAGCACTTGATATATCTGAAGAAGAGCACAATTGCTTCTAGATTGTAAGCTCTAACTAGCAGGGCCCTCTGATCCCTCCTGTATTGAATTGTATTATGACTGTACTGTCTTCCCTGATGTAAAACGCTGCGCAAACTGTTGGCACTATATAAATTCATGTACAATAATAATTGTTTTAATATACAGCATGGTGGATGGCCATAAAGACTGTCAATACCTCACAGTGCATTGGATTGTGTTTGTTATTTTTGCTTTTTATTTTTTTGATTCACAGCATCTATATGTGAATAATTTTGTAACTGCTTTCACGTTTATGGGACTTATTGGACACCTAAGCACATATTCTTGAGAAGTTTTTTTTTGGCACAGTATTTTGCGTAATGAATTTATTAATCTAAGTTTCACATTGATATTTCTATTACAAGGCATGTTAGTATTAAGTATATATGATTTTATAATTGGTTTATCAATGATTAAAAACAAAATTGAGGGGGCATGAGAGAGGAGAAGAGATCAGCAGAGCAGAGCTGCATCTTTCCTCCCCTTACAGAGCATTTAAGCAGGAGCCATTTGCTCTTGTTGCTGTCAATCAGAGGAAGTGTGGGGGGGGGGGGGCACCCCAAGTCCCGCTGTGCAAGTCTATCGAGTGTGGCTCTGTAGACACGCAGCGCAGTGGTTGGCTATGGTAGTCTAGGTCTCCCCACCAGGGACCCCAAAAGAGACAGATCAGGGCTGTTCTGTGCAATACCATTGCACAGAGCAGATAAATATAACATGTTTGTTCTTTTACTAAACTAACATTTATTTATTTTTATTAACACTTTAAAGCAGTTATTTATAGAACCATTATAGGTTAGGGCCTTTTTTACATTGACTTGTATGCTGAAATTCTGGTGGATATTACCCTCCCAGGTCTTGGCAGGAATGTTCAGCTTCTCCTCCACTGCTCTCCTCTCCCAGTGTTCTGCTGTAATTCTATTCAGACTTGTATGCCTCAAATACCACACAAGGAAACAGGGAGGGAACCCGCATAGTGCAATACCACGTTATTTAAAAAAAGTTAAAACACAGCTATTGCAATTAAATGTAAGTTGTATAAAAATTTGCTATTAGTCCCAGAAATACCACCATAGCATGCGCTCCACGGGTCGGAAATGAAGTCACTGGCAAAAGCCGCCCAACTCGTTTCAATCAGGCGTCTTCAGGAGTCGCTTCTGAAGCACTTTTGCTTTCCAAGAAGCCCTTGATGTTGAAGAAATAGAACCAATGACGAATTATTGAAGAATGTGGGACAAATCACATTTGTATTGTAGTAGTTTGTATACATTTCTTTTTGGTCACTTATAGGAGGTATATGCACAGATTGTGAATTTTCTGTAAATGGTCCAAGACACTGTGGATCAATTATTACATTGTGAAATTCATGTTCCTTGCTAAAGAACATTTTTTTTTTTATCAAGTTGTTAATGTTTCCAGCTAGAGGTGGGCACTGGAATCGGACTTGAGATCCACATGGAATATGGCATTTCCTCTAGGCTGAATAAATACTGAAGAGCCTGCACACAATGCTCCATCCTAGCTGATGTCAGCACTCGGTCCCTTAGATTTAAAGTGACTGTAAACCCTCACCTTGTAAAACAACCCATTCAGTTTAAAATTGAAAATGAAAAGGCAAACAATTTTTGTATAGATTAAAAATAAATCCTACAAGTGTGGGTTATTTTCTTTATTGGTTATTTTAAACAAAGTTATACCGTCTGAACCTTTTTTTAATTATTTAAAAAGGGGGAGTAGCCCCTTAAACTTCAGCTGGAGCTTTTTACTTCTGTATTCATCTGACCATAGCAGAATTGCAGCACTCAGGCTCAACCCCAGGTTGGAAGAAAAAAAAAAAAAAAAAAAAGGTAGTTAATGTTTCAGGTGTCAGAATCAGACAGACACTCAGGCCAAACCCCCCCAGGGCTGGGATATGAAGCCCTAAAGTAATCTCTAGAATTTAACATAGGCTAAATACCAGCCCTAAGAAATGTGTGAATAAGTAAACCTGTTCTCAGCGTTTTACTTTTAGGTGTAAAATTCTTGCCTAAGAGCAGACGCCGACGCTTCACAGCATTCAGGTTCACTTAAAATAAGCTTTTTTTATCACAAACACACAGTTGGTGGGACTTTTGATTTTCTACACCAGCATGTATACAAAGTGTTTCGCAAGGCTAGAAACTTTACTATGAATAACAGTTTATTGTGTCATTATTTTACAATTAAGTGCAATTTGTACTGCCATGAGTATCTTACAAAGTCAGGCAATACCATGTTATCATTAGACACGTCAGTATCACTCCCCCCTCTGATAAGTGTCCAATATTCCACCAATTTCATACAGAGGGGTAGAATACCTGTGTTACCAGTTCTCCTTGACAACTTGAATAGACAGGACACACATCCAGACTCTAAAAGTGTAACGTCATAGTAATACAGTTACAAAGGGGCCATTAAGAATTATCAAAACACCATTTTATTTGAAGGGAGTTGATTTAACTAGATACCCAGTTAGATTTTGCAGAATATTCTTATTTCCACATACATAATGCCAAAATCCTGTCCTACACTATTGTTCAAGGTTAAAGAAAGTTACAATATAACCAAGATTACATATATTATACCACGGTTAGCCTAAATTCACACTGTAGTGTAATAAAACCACTGCATGTTTATAACAATGCCCACATTAACTTGCATTAAAAAACACACAGCAAAGGATGCGCTTAAAGAGGAAGTGAAATGCAAAATGCAAGTCAAAAGTGCACAATGTTGCATTTTTTTTAAATATATAAACCTACAGTGTAAATCTTCTCTCATCCCATACATTCCTCCAGATGTGACCATTAAGATAAATCGGGAATAAATCAAGTGATCTCTAAGAAGGTCTTAGATATTACCATTTACTTTCTTTGTGAACGATACTTAATGTTCAAAATTATTTCCTTTTAGCCCATTTCACCAAAATTTTTTGATTCACAAAAACAAAACCATGACACAGAAATCAAACAATGCAATTTCTATGAAACCATAAAAGGTTATTAATATGTCCTTCAAATTTACCTTTTGCAAATCAAATGCATTAATAAACCCAAACAAATTCAATATCTGTATATCACCCCAAACAGAGCATTTAATAAAAAAATAAATAAAAAAACAAAAGGTTTGAATCATTTCCTAAGCTTACCCAATCTCAGATACACAGTAGTAGGTTCAATCACCACAGCTTCTCAAAACTCTGTAGTGCCTAATGGGAAACCTCAGCCAATGACATTTTCGTTTTCCCTTACATCAAGCAACACGATCATGGCCCAGAAGGAAAACAGCAATGATCAGCATAATGTAAAAGGAGTTTTTTTAGTCATTCTGTATAAAATTGTGGGACACTCCCAATAGTTTTAAAAAGCTGATCAGTAACAACCACCGGTGCCAAAAACAGAAATGGATTTTGCTTATACCTAAAAATACTTTAATTTTGTCATGGGGTGTAGGGCAACGGAATTATTCATGACTGGACCGCTACTTAAAACCCAATTTCAACATGGATGAGAGCACATCCATGTTTGGGCTTCACACAGCAATCAATTGTCCTGTGGAAGTTTATAAGAACCCGTGTTTAATGTAAAGCTCGTAAAATACCAGCAACTTCAAAAGCAGCCAGAAATGTTTACATACATATTATACACACACACACGAGTCAAAATGAGAAATCCAGGTTCCTGCATTTCTAGGGTGTTCAAAAAGCTACATCGGGGATATGCAATTAGCGGACCTCCAGCTGTTGCAGAACTACAATTCCCATGAGGCATAGCAAGACTCTGACAGCCACAAGCATGACACCAGAGTCAGAAGCATGATGGGACTTGTAGTTTTGCAACAGCTGGAGGTCCGCTAATTGCATATCCCTGAGCTACATGAATGCAACTGTAGAAACTGGCTTTTTCAACCTTAGTAACATTTTACCATCTTTACAGTTCGCACAGGTTTAAAAGGGCTACAATTCACTGAAAATAATTTATGGGAATCTTTTTGTTCAAACTGCATACAAGTTTCCAAAACTAAAAGGAGGAGATTACATTGTTAGACACACATGATTTATTCTACAACGAATAATAGCAATTACATGGAAGGAGAGATTAGTAAGTACCAAGCAGCAACTGCTGGTTCTACACGTTGCAATGTATACGCTTTCCAAACGTATCTGCAGAGTATCAAGATAATTAGGATAACATTGTACTGATTGAGTCAGATTAGATTCTCCGATTAGCAATGCTATTTAAAAAATATTTGTGGGTGAAAAAAAAAAAAAAGTATATAGATATGCAATCACAACAAACCAGAGCAAGATATACGGACAAGTTAGAAGTGTTAGTGGCGACAGATTACAGGTCAGTTGCAGAACAGTATTGAACAAAACCTGCCAACTGCAAATCCACACTCATAACATTCTAGTACAATTTTCTGCACATGGAAAAGCAGATAAAATATTTAATAAGTAATGCACAGAGCACATTTACCAGATCATTTTACAGAAATGAACCGAGTTTAACCAATGTGGACATTTAGAACATGTGCAAACTTTGCAAAAATAGAATGACTGGTATTTGTCAAAACAAAAGAAAAAAAATGCCTTTTTGCTTTTTTGAGTACAATTAGTTTTCCACAAAATACAAAGGGCAGCAAAGTGCATACCATTCTAACAATGTACATAAGTTATTAAATAAGGATCAGATTTAAAAAGAATATAAATGAAGCTTTAAGTAGGTCTCTTCTACATGCATATTATTCTTCATTAAAGAAAAACATATGTAAAAAGGCCATTGGTAACTGCTAAGTTAACAGCTGTAGAAAATGCCAATTCTCTGGTCACAGACTCCACTAGTATAGAGCTTGGTCTTTGATTTTGTTATGGATTCAATACTGTTAAATTCTGTTACTCCAATGGTAAAAGAACATGTGACTTGGAATATGGCAATCTTCCTGATTAGGACAAGCATCCACACAGTTTATACATTTATCCAGAACAACATCCTCCGGCGCTCTGTGCCTGTGGTTCATCATCTACGATCTGTACTCCTCTTCTTGCGCCTCCTGCCTGGCTGGGGCCATTACCTTTAGCCCTTTCGTCTACTTGTGCGGTTTCAATCATTCCTAAGGATGTGAAAAAGCAAGTCAGTCCAAGTCATTTAAGGAAGCAAACAATCTAAAATTGCTACTTTATTTTAGCCGATAACTTGAGAGGTATAGATTTGGGCTTTTATTTTTAGATTTATACTTACCTAGGCTCAAAACGAACATCCTGTTAAAAAGGGGCCTTGTGGATTTTTGATAAACTTGCCACCGGTATTAAAAGCACACCCCTTATTAGGCACCACACTTATATGTATATCTACCCGGGACTCCCCCCTTTTCCCAATCTTAAGGAATCCGGTATTCTCCCCTGGCTTTGGATCCCCTGAATTGAAGATCCTACTCCAATTGGTCTGGGATCAAGCTTCCCATTTTCTAGAAAACGGACCTCCAACGTCAATGATGAGCAACACTGGCCCCATTCAAGCTTCTTTTTTGGAACACTCTACAACAAGGATCCTCAATCTACGGCACTCCAGCTGTTGCCGAACTACACATCCCACGAGGCATTGTAAAAAACTGACATTCACAGACATGACTAGGCATGATGGGAATTGTAGATCCTGAACAACTGGAGGGCCATAGTTTGAAGACCCATGCTCTACAACTACACCATTTTCTACATTCCATTCCAAACCCTCAGTGATTTAACCGTCACTCAACATCTTTTGAGGACTACTGTTCAGACGATTGGACTCTTGACGCAAGTACTGTCTGAACACTGAAAATTTATTGAATACTTCCTCTGACCAGCCACATATACCATTCACGCAAAAATGGGAAACCAAGTTAAATCGCACATTTACGTCAACCCAACAACACATTCTTAGATTCTCATCGAAGTTGTCAATATGTACAAAAAACTCAGGAGACCAGCTATAACATTTTAATGAGGTGATGTCATGCCCCTCATTTGTTACACAAGTACTATCCCAACAATACTGACCGATGTTGTATATGCCAGGTAGACAGAGGAACGCTACTCCATATATTTTGGTCCTGCCCCAAATTGAAGCACCTTTGGACAGAAGTCCGAAACATAACTCGGACATTTATGGGGTACAAGATTCCAGATGATCCAGGTTTCTTCCTACTACTATATTCACGGCATAAGTGTGAAAATTACTCCAAGACCTAGAGGCTCTGGAATCTTTTTAGTTTTCCCGAAGAAGGAACGGCCCTATTTGGATCAGAAATTATTATCCACAAGACGTTTAGATTGAACACCTTTACCATCAAGATCCACCGCCATATGGAAACCCCCGACCCCTTCTTTTTCTCCTTCCTTTTTCCTCCACTTTCCGGTCTGAAAAAAGAGATTGGGCAGTCCCATGCCTTACTTAGTGGTTACTTTTCACTATTTTATGTCTAATGAAATAACATAAGGGAACCTTCATTGGACATACCCTTTGATACCTCAGCACATTATTTCAGTTGTTATACATATTGCAAGTTATTTGACTGAAATTGTCATTCTTTGCATATTATTGATGTTGTGACTTGGTTCTGCCCTTTCATGTGGAGAGAGAAAGAAGGAGAAAGACTTCCCTACTGCTGGACGTCATGTACTTTCAGGGGGGGGGGGGGGGGGGATATCTGAATGATGCCTGCAGCTAAAGGCATCATTCAGATAGCCTTTTCAGCCGGCGATTCTGCGCACCATAAGAACGATCATAGTGGCAGTTCCGCCGCTTGATCGTTCTTATAGGCGACGGAAAGTAACGTCACCCCGCCATCATCCGGTGCTTCTCCGGGCGCTCCCGTGCCGGGGGCCCGGAGAACGAATCGGCCGGCACCGGATGTGGCTAGAGATTTCCGGTGACCAGCTGGTTACCGGTCATCTCTATGACCGCAGAGGCGTCAATCCCGGGTCCCCGGAAGTAAACAAAGCCATGATAGCGGCTGTCGGCATAAGATCAGGGTTTGAGAAAAAATAAAAAAATTAACACTGATTTCACGCTTTCCAGCCTGGGAGGAGAGATGTGGGGTCTTATTGACCCCACATCTCTCCATAAAGAGGACCTGTCACAATAGATTCCTATTACAAGGGATGTTTACATTCCTTGTAATAGGAATAAAAGTGATAAAAAAAAACAAAAACAAACAAACACACACACACACTTAAAAACGCCCCTGATAGCTTGCGCTCAGAAGCAAACACACACGCAAGTCCCGCCCACATATGTAAACGCCGTTCAAACCACACAGGTATTGCCTTGTGCACGCAGCAATTCTAGCACTAGACCTCTGCAACTCTAAACTGGTAACCTGTAAGCGTCGCCTATGGAGATTTTTAAGTATCGAAGTTTGGCGCTATTCCATGAGTGTGCGCAATTTCAAAGCATGACAAGTTAAACAACAGGTTAGGCGTTTGAAAAATGATTGCACAAATACCGTGCGAGATAAAAAGTTGCAATGACTGCCACTTTATTCCCTAGGGTGTCTGCTAAAATTATCTATCTATCTATCTATCTATCTATCTATCTATCTATCTATCTATCTATCTATCTATCTATCTATCTATCTATCTATCTATCTATATTTTTTTTTTTTATTTGGGGTTCTGAGTAACTTTCTAGCAAAAAAAATTATTATTACTACATGTAGGAGAGGAGTGCCAGAATTGGCCCAGTATGGAAGTGGTTAAGAAGCACAATATGACAATACTTGAACTAAAATGAGTTGCATGGTTGAGTTGCCAGAAAAGTAGTCCACTTTATTTCACAAATAGTAAAAGCCAACACCAAGTTTAAGCACTGGTTACCAGTAGATGACCAGCCACAACCTTTGAGCATTCAGGATATACCAGGTGACGGGGATGTCCGAGGTTCAAAAGATCTGTGTTGAGCAAAGCCACAGCAAGGAAACGGAGGGATGCGTGTCACAAAACACACCAGGAATTCACCAGGATAACATGTCCCGAACATTTGACAAAGGGGCGTGCCCTGAAACATGTTAACCTGGCAATCGGCATGAATTCCAGGTGTGTTCCAGTGTTTTGTCTCTGCCATCACAGGGGTACAGGATGCGCATCCCTAAATTTACTTGCCTTGGCCAGCAGGTTTGCTCCAACACTAAAACACACCAGGTATTCAAGCCAATTGCCAGGATAACATGTTTCAGGGCACGCACCCTTTCGTCAAATCCTCTGAACATATTATCCTGGCTTGAATTCCTGGTGTGTTCCAGTGTTTTGTGTCTGCCATCATGGACTTGAAGGGTTCCTGCGGCACGCATCCGCTTCCTTGCCGCGGGTTTGCTACAACACAGATGTTTTGGACCTCAGACATGCCAGTATATCCTTGAGTGCCCAAAGGTTATGGCTGGTCATCTACTGGTAACCATTTGTTAAATAAAGTCGTTTTATGGATACACTGCCCTTCTGTAGCTTTCATATTCATTGCTAGTTAACCCTTGGCTGCTCTACTCACATGGGCAGCAACCAAACCAATGAAAAAAAAAAAAAAAAAAAAGATACCCATCTATCAACACATGCGTGTTAATAGATCGTAAAGCATGCATTATAACACACAGAAGTGAATTCTGCCTTAATCTATATATATATAAAACTCAACGTGTGTGTGTGTGTGTGTGTGTGTGTGTGTGTATGTATGTATGTATGTATGTATGTATGTATGTATGTATGTATGTATGTATGTTCCAGCATCACGTCCAAACGGCTAAAGATATTAACATGAAACTTGGCACACATGTTACTTATATGTCAGCAACAAACATAGGATATGTGGTTTAACCCTTACTCACCCCCATTTGCCATGGTCGGGGTTTTCCTTTAAAGTCCCATTAAACTCTATGGGAAATACATGTTACTTCATAACTTCCAAACGGCTGTACATATTTCGATAACACTTGGTCACATGTTACTTATATGTCCACTTAAACTATAGGATAGTTAATTTATCCCTTAACTACCCCCATTTGTGAGGGTCGGGGTTTTTGTTTAAAGTCCCATGCAAATCAATGGCAAATGTATGTTCCCACATAACTTCTGTACGCCTGGAGATATTTCAATAATACCTGGTACACATATTACTTATATGCCAAATAAAAATATATGGCAGTTAAATTAACCCTTACCTACACCCTTATATAAAAGATGGGTATATTTATATTACTATGATTTTCCTCCCCAAAAGGTTAAGATAGGAAGACCGGGCAACGCCGGGTATTCAGCTAGTGTGCTATAAAGCATGTTACCGTCACTGTAATCGTAGCGAATATAGACATCAGAAACCAGATAATGGTACTTACTTTTACAAAGATCAAGGAATAACTCTTCAATTCCCTTATTTTGCTTGGCTGAAGTATGGTAGTGCTTTGCACCCACAGATTCTGCATAACTTTAGAAGAAAAAGCAAAGTTAATGCAACAATGCTTCACTAGGAAAACATTTAAGACGAATAAATAAATTTTTTTAGAGAAAGACAAAGAAAAAAAAAAAACACATACGCTTCTGCTTCTTGAATAGAGACGTGCCTTTCTTTTTCCAAGTCTACTTTGTTACCTGTTTAAAGAAATGTATATATGTATATATTTTCAGTAATATTTACAATAGAATTATATGTCAGGTCTTGATGCATTTGGCACCCGTTAAATAAGAGCCAAGCAGAATGGGAAAGTTGGCAGTTTTATCACGCGAGCCCTGTTTCGGCTGTGTATGGCCATACTTGTACATGAAGCGATCAATTGATATGATAAATGAGTTTAAAAAATAAATAAAAAAATCTCCGCTTGATCAGCACATGCAGCCAATGGCAGGTTTACAAAAATCAACCGTCACTGGCAATGGCAGATTTAAATCTAAAAGCAGGGGAGTCCCACTGTCAAAATACAATGACACGACGAGGAGTTTTTCCCTTAAAATGTGTAGAATGGGGGGGGGGGGGGGGGGGGGGGGATTGTGTGTTTGTTCTGCTGCTTGGCTGAAAGAGTAAGGTATGACCAGCTTTAGGCTAGTTCCATTTGACCAACACCCACTTGTACAAATGACTCCCCACTGCAGCAGTACATCAAGATCCCAGAGCTACTGGCAGTTACACATTTAAATTAGGTTAGGGGATTTTGAAGAGTTGTGGTTCACAGTTATAATTATGATTTTTTTTTTTCCCCCCTTCTATTTTATAACTATAGTTAAGTTTATTTTCTAATTTCCTGTGAGGGGATCCTCAAGCAGAAATCGCATCGCAGATAGACAATTAAAACATGCTGTCACTGGGACAGAAAGTAAATGAAAATCTCCCAAGATGTACACAGCAAGAAAAAAAAATTAAATTACAGAATCTTTAACAACTACCCATAACTCTGTGCGCGCATCATTATAGCACATATACTGCATGACAAACAGTGGCCCAAGAACAACGGGATGTCACAAAGTAACACAAACTAAAAAGTATATGTAGTTATCAGACTATAAATAATGGCAACTTACCTACTATACATAAACAAATTTCATTCCCCAACATTTTTCTTAGTTCCTTCACCCAATTTTTTACCTACAAAAAGAAAGAAAAATGCTGTTTTTCCATGGTGTAAAAGGCTTAAATTGTTTTTAAAGGAGTTGTAAAGGAAAGAAAATGTTTTGCCTAAAATTAATGTCTGCATGGTAGCCAGACAGAATAGTGTAATGATTCTGTTAAAAAATTAGTAAATACCAATAAATTCCTTCATCTATATCACCTCCGGTGTTCTAGTTTCTGTTCTCTCATTCACTTCCTGGTTTGCGGCGCTCGTTCATGCAAGAACTACATTTCCCAGTATACATTGCGGCACGCCCAGTAATTCACACCTCCTTGAAGTCTCCAACACGTAGAGAGCGTCCTGCCGCACAGATGTAGTTCCCAGGAGGGGTGAGCACCTCACTGACCACCGCAGTAAAGCCTCCCATCACGGTGGTGAGTAACAATCAGACAAGCAGGAAGTGAACAGAACAGAGAAGAAATAGAGCAACTTCTGAGCAAAAACGAACAATGAGGAAGTGAAAAGAGGAATGTCTGCAGGTAAAGGATGCTTATTATGAAAAAATGTTTTCCTTTACAACCCCTTTAATTTACTGCCAACAGTAAATTGCTGTTGGCAATATGCGTTTCTCTGCTACCCCCTAAATTGTGCTGTGGATGGATGGATGGATGGATGGATGGATGGATGGAGGGGGTGCTCCCCGAGAACAAATAGAGCAGTTTTGAATGCGGGTGAAAAAAAAAAAAAAAAAAAAAAAAAAAAAAAAAAAAAAGAAGAAGGACTATTCACCAGTAGAGCCATCCCACAGTGCCAGCATCTGTTGATAGCACCAAATGCTTTAGGAATTTTACTACAGAAGAAAGTATATTGTAATGAGATACTGACAGGATCAACAGTTGTCAACATTGACAAAATGTTTTAATACTCAGAAAATTTCAAATTCTATGAAAAAGTACACCTTTAAAAACAAAGCTGGGAAAGTTCTGTGGCACAGACTAAATATATTAACAAAAATTGTTTTGCATCGTCATAGAATTTACTGGGTGCCACAGATTTGTATTGTGAGCTTTACTAGTAGTCAGTGACTACCTTGCAAGTTGAGCGTAGAAACATAATGTTCACAATGTGATCATGATAATTTTCTCATTTTTTTTAAACTGGTAATGTGAAAATTAAACTCCGAAACAAAAGTAAAAAAGTGGTTTCATTTTTACTGCTTTGACCCCTTTCACACTGAAGCAGTTTGCAGGCGCTATTGCGCTAAAAATAGCTAAAAATAGCACCTGCAAACCGACCCTAAACAGCTGGGTGGCTGTCACACTGAAGCGGTAGTCCTGCTAGCCGCATCTTTGGAGTGGTGTGTATACCGCTCGTTCACCGCTCCCGCCCATTGAAATCAATGGGACAGTGCGGCTATACCGCTGGCAATGCGTTTCTGCAGAGGCGCATTGCGGGCTGTAAAACCGCCCCGCTAGCGGCCGAATAGTGCCAAAAAATTAGTGGTAAAGCTTTGCTTAAAATACCACCACCGCACCTCCTGCCCCAGTGTGAAAAGGGCCTTTGTGCGAGTGTGCTCTGACAGCTTTACCTTTTGGAAAGAGTCCTCATCTGTAACATCATACACTAAAATGGCTCCATTAGAGTCTCTGTAGTATATGGGACCAAGTGCATGGAATCTCTCTTGTCCTGCAGTATCCTGTAGGACATAAAATAAAAAAAACACACATTCAATCACAGTGCAGAAGCCAAAAGCCATCCCTCCTCCCCACAAAACAGTATGTCTACACTGGTTTTCCCATGGCCTGTTCATTCCAGCACAAGCCAGGTGCTATTAAAAGAAGAGCTTACTGCAATTTTAAATGCAATTTCATTCAAATGCGCATTTAATAGAGTTCAATAATAATGCATTAAAAAAATAAAAAGGCCTTATACACCTGAATAGCAAAAGTGTAGTCCCAAGAGTCATTGCATGGGCCAAGTGCAGCAAGACCTGTAATGTTTATATACAAGAATCTTCCACTACATTATGGCAGTTTCCAATACATCAGTGGTACTCAACTCCTGTCCTCAAGAGCCACCAACAGGCCAGATGTTAAGTATTACATTGGGGAGATGCCGACTAGAATACTGCAATCACTGAGCAGCAAATTATATATCACCTGTGATGCATTTCAGTTATCTTGTAAGCCTGTCCATGGGTCCCGAGGACAGGAGTTGAGAACCACTGCAATACATGAATACATTTTAGGTCCTTCCTTCTCTTCAGTTCAGTCTCAAGAAATGTGCACGTCTATTTATTGTGATACTATTGTATTCCCAAAACTGCATAGGGTTAAAAGGGAATATGCAGCCGTTTTGTAAACACCTTATTACAGTTAGGAATACAAACAAAATTACAATAATTTTATTTAGATAAAACATGTAAAAATATTCCATTGTTTGTAGATCCTATAAATTGAGCAAAGAAAATAATAAATATACGCTTTACCAAAAATATGGAGCCGAATACATATTGGCCTAAAATTATGAAATTCATTTTTTTTTATTGGATATGTTTTATAGCAGAAAGTAAAAAATATTGTTTTGTTCAAAAATTTCACTTTTTTTTTTTATAAAACAAAAACAGCAGGAGGTGATTAAATACCACCAAAAGAAAGCTCCATTTGTAAGAGAAAAAAAACAAACACACAAATTTTATTTGGGTACCGACCTGCACAAAAGTAACGCAGTGCCACATCACAAAAAATGGCATGATCATTAAGGGGGTAAAACATTAAGGGGGTAAAGTAAAACCTTTTCTGGGGCTGAAGTGGTAATACATTTCAACTTCTGTGCCTTTTTTAAAAAATAAAATAAAAAAAGTGTCTGATTTCGAAACGTTATCCAGTTCTCCTAGCCTGTACAATAATGACAAATTATTTTCATACCCAAATTGCAAGGTTCACCCGTTTTCCTCCAATGTTCAGTTTCTTTGTTAGGAAGGATGCCTGAAAAAAATAAAATAAAAATTAAGCAAACATGTAGTGAAATAACAGTATAAAATAACAAAATTAGCGGTAAAGCACTGCTAGTTTTAGCAACGCTTTTCGGCTGATAGCGGGCCACTTAACCCCCGCTAGTGGCCGAGGAAAGTGTTAATAGCGCTCCCATTTTGCAGCACTTCGGGAGCGCAGTGGTGGTGGAGGAGCAGTCCGTTTTATAGGCCGACCCAAACAGAACACCCATTGTTCTCTATGGGGAGGCAGATGCAAACAAACGTGTCCCTTTACACCTGCCTGCATCCGATCCGCAAAAAAAAAAAAAAAAACATTCCCCATCCATCTAGCAGATCGGATGACAGGCCGATGGAGATGGACAGGTGGTTAGTTTCCAGCCAACCACCCCATAGAGAAGAACGGGCTGTGTCTGTGTTCACTCTGCAAGGCAGAGCAGACATGGACCCGTCATCTGCCTGACAGAATCCTCCTGAGCAGTTGGATCCACTTTACGGAGTCTGTCCTGTTTGAAAGGGGCCTTTAACTGAAGTGTCACAGAGTTTTTCAATGGCCTCACAGCTACCACCTATTAAACTATTACCACCTATTTCAGAGACATAGAAAATTCAAGCAGATAAGAATCCCTGATGGGAACGGAATCCAGGACCCCTTTAGTGAAAAGCGGAGTTGGTAAACGCTGAATTACTGTACTGTATTTTCTGTATATTCCACGGTATCTCTGATCAGTCCGATAGGTCCAATAAAATTTTAATTTGTAACAGCTCACCCAGAGGATAAAAGTCATGTGAATGACCTTACAAGAGCAGTAAAATCCCTGACGTTGAACACATACGTGTTTTATCTCTGAAAGTTAACACTGGAAAATATAACATCTTGTGAATGCCATATGACTGACTCGGTGTCTGCAACCTCCTGACTACTGAACAATGCCAAAACTTCAATACGTCCATTATAGGGCAGTGCTCTGACGATTAATACCAAAGATACCATGCCACAATGTTTGCAACACAAAATTTACACAATAACATGGTTCACCTAAATGGCATTTATAAAATCACAATTCAGGCAAACAAACCAAAAAAAAAAAAAAAAAAAAAAAAAAAAAAAAGGAGTTCACTCACATACAGTGTATTCCAACTTTAAGAATGCTGCCTATTGTATTTACTGTACAGTGTCATTTATGCCAGATACTTTGGCACTATGACCAAGAGCTGCATCACATACACAGAAGCCATACGGTCATTCATCTGCCCTTTCTTTCTCCTTGTCCATTTACGGAATGCTTTATAGTGTGAACCAAGCACAAAATGCAATGGTTTGTGAAAGTGCGGAAAAAAGAAAATCTGACGGGGTTTTTTACTTGTCTGATGTGTTGTCTCATGCAAGTTTAAAGTGCAAAAAAAAAAAAAAAAAAAAGGAAGGAGTACTCAAAACATGTTATAATTACCCAATCTGTGCCATGGTTTTGCAGCCCTGAACCTCTTTTCTGGGTTCCCCCGCTGACAATCCTGGCTCTTGCCTCCCTGCAGAGGGCCTGCAATAGCAAGCTTCTTGTTACGGAGGCACACTCCCAGGCCATGCTTCTGTGAATGGACACTATCCATTCACAGTGTGCAGCTCGGCCCCGCCCCCTTTCCGAGGGAGAGAGGGAAAGAGAGAAAGAGAGAAAGAGAAATCTTGTTACACCCAGCCCATATAGTTCAGGCTGGGTGTAACAAGATGTCTGCTGCTGGCTTACTGCAGCCAAGTGCAAGGCGTACAAATATGGGCATCGCAGCACATACTTACTAGAAGTTAAATGACATGAATGATGAGAGGAAAGGAAGGATTTTGCAATGCTATATGCCAAATAGCATTGCAAAATTCTTCCTCTCCTCATTCATGTCCATAAGTGACATTGGTTCCATCTATCAGTGCCATCCATGCCCCGTCAGTGCCAATTAGGAGATAGAGATAGAGAATAATATCAGGACAACCCCAATGATATTAAAAATTCTAATGCAACCTGCACACTGTGGTATATTAAAAGCACTCTGGTGACTCAAAATAGGCTTATATTTTACAATGGGCATGCATAAAACTGACTACATAGATTTGATCTGACAAGGCTAGCAATTATGGAAAAATATGCATGCATTAAAGCAGCACTCCAGGCAAATAGACTTTAGCTATGAATACTGACAGAAACAAATGCCACATCCAGGATCACTATCCATTCTTGTAAATCTACACTTTCATACAGCCAGATTGTATAGCTCACACTATACTTCCAGCCCATTGCGGCTTTCATACACAGAAGCTGCAGTATTGTTTATTCAACCCTCCTCTCCCCCATCCCATTCACAAAACACCTTCTGGTTTGTGAATGGTTCACAGAATACAAGGTGTTCAGTAAAATGACACTGCAGATTCTGAACTGTCACTACATAGGAACCTGCAGAGCTCACAAAAAGGCAATTTTTTCACCCAATCACTACCAGCGACAATAGTTGCCAGCAGCGATTGATGTATTCTGCTGTCGGGGGTGGGGGGGTTGAAGGCTCCCTGCTGGCGCTACACAATAGTTCTGCGGGAGGGTTTTCCCTACCAACACTGACTATGTTGATGGGGGAAGCAAGCGATTTCCTTTCCTTCAAAAAAATAAATAAAAAGTAATTATCTATGGTCTGCTTTGGACTTTGTGCATTATGTACGCTCTGCACCCTTTGCCTTACATACACCGGTTCTTTGCAATTTGTACATTTTTTACTCATCCCAAACACTATGTTAAACACTCCTGACACCTGTGCATTTTAAGCAATATTGTTCAGTATATACTGCTCACCAAATTGTTCATGGTCCCAACAGCTGCTGTGTGCCAAGTAGCCCCAGCCTATTTGTCAATTAATGGGTTGGTTCAGCAAAAGTAATAGGTCTCTGACTATACTACACTGTATGTGCAGAAAAGCATATGGAATAGTTTCCATAAAAAAAAAAAAAAAAAAAAAAAAGTGCTGATATTTATGCTTTTGCTTGAGACACCGTAAAAGCAGAGTTAGACTTACCGGTAACTCCTTTTCTGAGAGTCTTCCAGGACAGCCCATGAGACCTAGGGCTCCTCCTACCAGGACAGGAAACACATTACCCCCACCAGATAAAAGGGCGGTCCTCCAGGCCCCATGTCAGTCTTCTCGTGAACCGTAGGACTTCCCTGAAAAACATATGCATAATACACAACTTCCATACAAAACCGGGTGGGAATCCGGCTGTCCTGGAAGACTCTCAGAAAAGGAGTTACCAGTAAGTCTAACTCAGCTTTTCTCCCAAGCGCCTTACAGGACAGCCCATGAGACGATGAGCCAGAACTTACCAGTCTAGGGTGGGACAACTGCCTGAAGGACCTTTCGACCAAACGCCTGTTCTTGCGCATCTAGTAGATCCAGGCGATAATGTTTAATGAAGGTCGAATAACTGGACCATGTGGCAGCCTTGCAAATTTGTTCCGGTGAGGCACCAGCCCTCTCAACCCAAGACGCAGACAAAGCTCTTGTTGAATGCGCAGTGACAAAAGGTGTAGGAACTTATCCAATTTTGTAAGCTTCCGAGATGGCTTGCTTTACCCATCTAGCCAATGTGGCTTTAGATGCACTCTTACCCTTGTGCGTACCTGAAAAAAAAAAAAAAGGACAAATAAAGTGTCTGTTTTCCTAAAGGTCTTAGTGACCTCCAGATAGACGAGAAGGATTCTTCTCACATCTAAAAAACTAAACTTCTTCTTGATCGCCCTGTGGCGAACTACAAAAGGATGGCAGTACAATGTCCAGCGATCTGTGGAATGTACTAGCCACCCTAGGCAAAAAACCTGGATCCGTTTTTAAAACAACTCGATCCTCAAAAATCGTGAGGAATGGCTCCCTCACCGATAAGGCCCTTTTCACACTACAAAATAAATCCGTTTTAATAATCCGTATTAAAATCCGTCAGATAATGTTAAAAAACGGAAGTTATACGTCCTTTATAACATATCATTAAAGTCTATGGGATTTTTTTATGTTCCGTAATAGTCCGTAGAATATGTGACGGGTCTTGCACTAATTTTTTTTCCGTTGCAAGTAACGGATATATTACCGTCCGTTATATTTTAACATTGAAGTCTATGGCGCACGGACGTTAGTAAATGTCTCCGTAAATGTCCGTTATGTTAACGGACGTTAATTTTACTGAGCATGCTCAGTAAAGACTTCTGGAGCTGGACTTCAAGAAAGGGTGAAATGGTTTTTATTAACGGACGTTAGAAAGGAATGATACAACGGATGTATACGGATATATACAGATAAACATTATCCGTTTTCAATAAAGGAAGAACGGTAAAATATTTATCCGTATGTATCCGTTAATAAAACGTCCGTTAATAGGTGTAATAACAGTAGTAACGGATATTTTAAAACGGACATACAATCCATAGTGTGAAAGCAGCCTAAGGCCTGTAACTTGCTTACTCGACAAGCTGAGGCAATTGCTACCAAAAAAAAATTTTTTAAAGTACCGTATTTATCACGGTATAACGCGCTCCCGCGTATACCACGCACCTCTAAAGTTGCCCCCAAAATTCCTGTAAAAAAAATATGTTATATGATTTCATTACTTACATATTTGGTGTCTTTCCAGCGTCCATCGTCCGGTCCGGCGTCCGTCTGCAGCCTCGATGGTGTCCTCCCGGCTTCTCCAGCGTGCGCCTCAAGTCGAGTCCCCGCTTCCCGCGCTCAGTTCGAACGCCTCCGCCGACATATACCGAGTGCAGTACACTCAGGTACATTCGGCCAGGCTCGGCGTCGCTCACGCGTGAGCACGAGCGAAGCCGAGCCTGGCCGAATGTACCGCACTCGGAATATGTCGGCGCAGGATTTCAAACTGAGCGTGGGAAGCGGCTATCGGCGTATATCGCGCACCCCTGATTTCCCCCTTATTTTAAGGGAAAATAGTGCGCGATATACGCCGATAAATACGGTAAGTAATTTAATAGAAATATCCTCTAGCGGATCAAAAGGAAACTCTACCAGAGTTTGAAGTACCAGGGACAGGTCCCAAGTTGGACAACTTCTCCCCACTACTGGCCTGGCCCTAGAAATGGATTTGAAGAATCTAGCTACAGTGGGATTTTTCAAAAGAGAAAACTGGAGGAAAACACTGATAGCTGCCGCCTGTACTAACTAAAAGACCCTTGTCGACACTCTCTTGAAAAAATTCCAAAATAGAAGGAACATCATGCGTTGATCTTTGGTTTTCAGACAACCATGAATTAAACTTTTTCCAAACTTTGGAATATATGGCTCTAGTGACTGGTTTTCTGCAATTCACTAGATTGATTACTTTGTCAGAAAATCCCTGAGCCCTCTATCTTTTCTTCCCGATACCAAGCTGTCAAGTTTAAGGAAACCACCTGTGGGTGTGAGACTGGACCCTGCGATAGCAAGTCCTCTCTCTTAAGAGGCCTCAGTGGAGGCTCCGAGACCAGAGTCTGTAGCAGGGAAAACCAAGGCCTCTTGGGCCAAAAGGGGGCGATCAAAATAAGGTCCGTTCCTTCTAGGAGAAACTTCTGGAGCACTTCCGGACTAAGTCCGATTGGTGGGAAGGCGTAGCAGAGGTCAAATGGCCACGGATTTGCCAGAGCATCGATCCCCAGTGATTGATCTGCTGGATTCAGAGAAAAACTCCTCTGTCTTGCGGTTGTCCTGGTTTGCGAACAGATCTGCTTTGGGACAACCCCATTTGTCGGTGATCTCCGCAAATACCTCTGGATGAAGCGACCAATTGTCTCGCTCCACCTTGTGGCAACTGAGATAGTCTGCCAGACAGTTTTCAACCCCTTCAGGTGCACTGCTGTAATCGAGGCTAGATTTTCTTCTGCCAAATATTATGACAAAATTTCCTGAGCAATCGATTGAAGAATCCGACTCCTCGTGCCTCCCTGTTTGTTGAGGTACGCAACTGTCGCGATGTTGTCCGATAGGATCTGGAGATTGTGACCCCTGATTTCCAACTGAAAACTATGCAGGGCTCTTTAACTGCTAGAAGCTCTCTGGTTCGATGACGCTTTTGCTTCTCTCAAGGACCATTTTCCCTGTGCAACTTTGTCGCTGAGGTGGGCTCCCCAGGAACTCACGTCCGTCGTGACCCTCTTGGACACAGGAAGGAACCATGGCAGGCCTCTTGTTAGGTGAAGATTTGCCCTCCACCACCATAAGCTTCTTTTTACCTTGGAAGGCAACAAAACTCTTGACTGCAGAGACCTTGCGTCTCCATCCCAGTTTTTCAGAAGGAACATCTGCAATGGTCTTTGATGGAATCTTGCCCATTGTACTGCAGGGAAACATGAGGTCATCAGACCCACTGTCCTTGAAACTTCCCTCAGCGAGACCGACTGATTGGTCTGTAAGGCTAAAACCGCTTGCACCATTTTTAAGACCTTCTCCTTTGGGAGAAAAACTTTTTAGTCTACGGAGCAAAAGTCATAGCCCAGATACTTCACCTTCTGGGCCGGATATAGGGAAGACTTCTCTCTGTTTATCAGCCAGCCTAGGGATTGAAGGAACTCCTGTACCGTCTGGAGATCTGTTAGCAGTTTTTGGTAATACTCTGCCACTATTAGGAGGTCGTCCAGGTAAGGGATGATAGTTATCACCTTTAACCTTAGCGGAGCCAGCGCCTCCCCCAACACTTTGGTGAAAATGTGTGGGGCTGAGGATAGACCGAAGGGGAGGGCTTGAAACTGAAAGTGCCGGATTTCTGTTCCCAGAATCTTAGGAATGCTGGATGGATCGGGACATGCAGATAAGCATCCCTTAAGTCCAAAGTGACCATGAAGCAGTTTGGGTAAAGCAGGTTTTTGATTGTAAACACCGTCTCCATACGGAAGTGCTTGTACCTGATCGATCGGTTTAGAGACCGAAGATTCAGAATAAGCCGATACTTTCCTGACGGCTTTCTGATAACAAAAATATGGCAATAAAACCCTTTGCTCTAATCTGAGCGGGGGAACAGGAATCAGGACTTTCTGGTCTAGCAAGTCTCCTATTTGCAGACCCAGAGCCCTCGCTTTTTCCCAATCTTTGGGAGGGGAGGTGATCAATAGTCGCTCTGGTGGTTTGCAGGAGAATTCCAGCCTGTATCCATTTGCTACTAGATCCAGAATGAAGAGACTTGAGGTGACTGCTGCCCACTGTGCGAGAAAGGCCCTCAATCTTCCTCCCACTGGAAGATGCTGGTCACTGTGGCTTGTTAGGTTGTTGAGGTGTGTTAAACAAAAAACCCCCTCTACCTTTGCCCTTGTGCCCGGCCCAATGTTTCTTGGGCTTGTTGTCCTCTCTAGGACCTTGCTGCCTACTTTGGCCATAAAAAATTTTTTCTGGCGGTCTGCTTTTTCTTATTTTCTGGAAAGGTCTTCTTTCTATCGGCCGTACGTTCCAGCACTTCTTGCAGACCTGGGCCAAAAAGATGATCCCCTGTTAGGGGAAGACCACATAGGCGCAGTTTAGAGGCTGCATCACCTGACCATGTTTTGAGCCAAACGCTTCTTTTGGCTGAATTTACTAAGGCCGAAGTCCTGGCTGTCATTCTTACCGACTCGGCACTAAACCACACGGCACTAAAAAAAAAAAAAAAAGAGGAAAACATTTTTAGAATCTCTTCTCTAGGGGTACCTGCCAACAAATGGGTTTGAATCTGTCAGCAATTCTTCCAAGTTTCTGGCTACACAAGTGGAGGCCAGAGCCGGTTTAAGATTCCCAATAGCTGAATCCCAGGCTCTGTGAAGGAGAATATCACCTTTCTTGTCCATCGGGTCCTTAAGCGTGCCCATATCATCAAATGCCAGGTCCAAATTTTTTTAAACCTTTGAAAGGGGAGCGTCCAACTTTGGGCTTTTGTTCCACGGCTGTGCTGCATCCTCATCAAATGGGAAACCTTCTTTTAAGGTTACCAGAAAAGAAAGGTTTTCTCTCTGGATCTTCCTCCAGCTTGAGAATATCAAAGAGGGAACTGTGACCAGGAAAGACTTTAGATTTATTTTTGTGCAAACCTTTGTACATAAGGTCATGTTTAGATAATTGTACCTCCTCCTCTCCAGTTCAAGAGTTGTATAGATAGCCTTTAGTAAGTTATCCACGTCTTCCAAAGGAAACTTATACCTTGAGCCCCTAAAGGATTCTCTATCCTTGGGCCCTGTATCTGACCCCGATTCTTCTGGAGAACGGGTAGATCTGGCTTCAACCTCGGTCTTCACTCGCCACACTCTGTTGCGAAGTGCGACCAACTGAAGCCTTTCTATTTGAAGACGGACCCTCTGTGGAGAGCCTGAAATTTATCAATTAGAGTTTTGAAAGAGCTAAAAGTAGATTTAAGCTCATCACTAACTGAAGTCAGTATTCTCTGACATGAGGCTCCCGGGTCATCTTTTACTAGGCCTGAAATACAGGAGCGGCAACCTGGTTTACTCCATGAGGAGCTCAGTTTAATTCCACAAACCGCACATTTATTTTTTGGTGGCTGCGCTTGGGCTTTGTCCTGAGTCTTGGTCTGCAAGAGAACAAATGACCCTGTAAACTTTCTGCAACATACCCTCCATTACACCCCGTGCAGGAGAAAAAGAAAATGTGCTCCCTTCACCTAGTCTCTACTAGTTACTAGGGGAAAGACACCCACAGGCTGTGCAAGAAAGTACATACACTTCAGGCTAACCTGTGAGGAGCTGGCGTTGGGGCTCGATTCTGCTGCCTGTGCAGGTATCTCAAAGGTGTCCATCCTGCCCCTGTAGTGGTCCACAGCCTTTGCTGGGTTTCACTTTTTAAACGACAAGCCTCCCAGCGTCCCTGTCCGCTCCGTTTTAAAACCTGCAACTAGCGTCTCCGGCGCCCGTCAATGTCACACGCCCTGGAAGTGACCCCTCTGGGAACTTCCTGTAAGCCAGCTTGGAACGCAAGTTCCGCCCATCACTACGCGCGGCTTCCTCCTTCCCCTGCATCCCAGCCTAGATGTTTGACAGGGAAAAAAGCCGACACGGCCGCTGCAAAGCAGGAAACCATGCGGTTTTGCAGGAGGGAGCTCAGACGACATCACGGTGCCGACATTCCCCATTTACCGAGAAGCAGGGACAGCAGCCACAAACCAACTCCCCCGGTGGATGTGCCGCTCTGGGACCAAGGAAGAGGTAGGAAAAACTCACCCCATCGCTCAGGGAGCCATGCTCTTGAGACTTAGGGGAACAAGTTCCAGGAACATGTTACACACCCCCCCCCCCCCCCCCCTCCGTCCGAAGGAAACACTAGTACCGACATGGGGCCTGGAGGACCGCCGTCTTACCTGGTAGGGGGGGGGGGTAACGTGTTTCCTGTCCTGGGAGGAGACCTAGGTCTCATGGGCTGTCCTGGAAGACGCTTGGGAGAAAGTATATTTTGTAGGTTAAAAAAACGGTGGCGTGTGCTGTGTATACAGTGAATAGGCTCAGGTTTTATTTAACCATACCCCTTTAAGCTTCCACTGTTCAATTTGGTCACACCCACCACATCAGTGTTTCACTCAGGGTGGCCCAAGACCGAGTGAAACCTTTCCAATTTCCTCACATAACTTATTTTAGACCCGATGGTGTAATTACTGGGTTTATGTACTTCTCTATGCAATGCAAGCAAATCCTTGCTAGTGGGATGGGCCACCAGAGTGCTTCCTGAAAACATCACAGTGCCCTACCTCACTACTCCTCTCAAAGGCCCTTCGCTATGATGCAAGCACTGCAGGAGTTATGTAAATATCAAAGCCCCAATGGGCAGATGTCAATCTGGAGGAGAGGGTGTTCCTAAGGCAGCTGTACTTGTTTGCAAACCGCCTTAGGCAACACCCACAGGTGATGCAGAGCCTCCATAAATCAAAAGGAGCAACATTTAAATTAATGAAAGGGGCAGGCAAGAGACTAAGGGTTCTTCTATGTTTCTGGTTATTGCCAATGCAGACGCATCCATTCAGACACTTTAATAAAAGGCGAATGTGTGAGATGAAGAACATCTATGAAAATAAAACGATCAAAACTTCAACACAACCCACGCCTCCACACTATTCTACAGTAAAAGCACTCTGCTGACATTAATTAGCTTTATAAATTACAATAGGCATACATAAAATGGACTATATGGATGTGATCTGTGCTAGATAGGCAAGCATATTTATTCCCCATGATCGTGACTAAGTACTTTCACTCAAAGAGTGAGTAGATAGCAACTGATGATACATGGGCCGATTCTTGCATCATTGTAAAGATCTGAAAGGATTATTATTAGAACCTTCTATTTTCTGAAAAGAGAATAGCTGGTTCTCATTCACACAGACAAGCAGGCACTGACAGCAGCACGAGACAGCATACAGCTGTGAATGGGCTGACAGGCATGTGCCACTCAGCGACAGGCTGACAGCAACTGCAGCTGTCTGCCAGTCTTCACATGTATCCCCACATAGAACAGTTATCTGTGGTTAGAGACAGGTGTCTCTCTCTCTGGCTGCATGTGTCCCTAATCACAGGTAACTGCTGGATGTGCAGATAAGGTTTCCATCAGCCTATCATTGCTTCGTACAGGCAGAGGGAGTAGCCGTCAGCGGGTAGCCTTCCCAGCTGGCAGAACAGAATGATCACTGCTGGCAGCTATACCAGCTGGCAGAGATTGCATTCCAAATAAAAAATTATCTGGTTGTACTGAAGTTGGTCAATTGGTTGACTTCAGCACAACCAGCATGCCCATACATGGATTGAATCTTGGTCAAGCCCTGCTAAACTGACTGACATTTGATCCATCTATGGCCTGCTGAACAAGGAGGTCCGGGCTCCCCTCAAAATGAAGGTCAGTAGCTACAAATACTTTAACTGCTGATTTTTACTATAAGGACACTTAGCTGGCCAGGGATCCAGCGATGTCCTCACCCGAGCCAATTCTTCAAATCACTTCGGGTGCAGGTATCTCACGTAAGAAAAACAGGAAGCAAAGCTTTGCAGCTTCACAGCCAGTTTCCTACTGCGCATAAAGCAGCTATGAGAGCCAGAAGTGGAAGCGGGTACCCATCAAAACCAGGTACCCGCTCCCCTCCAAAAAGTGCCAAAATGTAGCAGGGGGATGGGGTGCAAACAAGCGAAACTTCCCCTGTTCCTGCTGTGGGCCAACAACACACTATTTATGTGGACAGACACAGCTCAAGTGTCTAGCTAAACTACCCTCCCACTTTAACTCTACAACAGAAAGGCTTATTTTTTTAGTTCAAGATAAGTACTAGATGGCTAAATAGACCGAGATAACGCAGGAAGACACAGGACATTTCTAAGATAAGTTTTGTTTTTATCATCCAATTATGTGCAAGCAAAAATTATATTTTCCTTGCATGTCCCCCTCAAATCTACAATTCCAAGTGCACTTTCAGTGCAAAGTGGATTTGCCTTTAGTGTAAAAAAAATAATCTCCAATATTTGAGAGACAAAACAGAAGCACAAAAAAGTTAAAGCCGAGTTCCTCCCAAAAGTGGAACTTCCGCTCATAGGATTCCTCAGCCCCCTCCAATGCCACAATTGGCACCCTTCGGGGTAGGGACGGGGACAGGATACCCGTCTTTGACAGGTATACTTACTTACGGAAATCCGGGCCGCGGCCCGTGCCATCACCGTGGGGCTCCATCCTCCTCCCCGACCGCTGGGCCAGTAGGATAGAGGAGTGGGCCTCGTGCATGCAAAGTAGGGTTCCCAGGCGTGAAGCATCAGCTGTGGGTGCCGACATCGCTGGACTCTAGAACAGGCAAGTGTCCATTTATTAAAAGCCAACAGCTGCAGTATGTGTAGCTGCTGGTTTATATTTTTGGGGGCGGACCACTTTAAAGAACATGCTACATGCTGTACCATGTACTTTTGTTAAAAAGTATCCTGTTCTCTTTGCATTTCTTCCTTTATGTGTAATACCTGGTGTTCCTGCCATTCTCCCTGCTTTCCTGTTTCAAACGGACCATGCTAGGCATGCATACATTCATCTCAGTTTTCTGGCTGTGCTGGGAGAACAGCTTGCTTGCCCTCCAATGATCAGACTTGTGCTGACATGCCCCCCTGCATAGTAATTCACAGGGAAGGTTAGTGTATTGCCATTTCTCCACCCCTACCTCTCCAAGCCTTTTATGCAGCTGAGAACAGAGGACAAAGGATTTAGGGCTCATCTACATACAGACTATGTTGACTGCCGGCCACAGGAAAACAAAAAAACACAGCAGAACTGCATTTTGCAGCCAAAACAAAGTATACATACTCCTTGAAATCTTCCACATTGCCATGTTAAAATCCCTTTAAAATACATTTAATGTTTTTGGTTGTATGTGATAGACCAACACAAAGTGACACACAATTATAAAGTAAAATGATAAATGCTTTTCAAAAAGGTTTACAAATAAATGTGTGAAAAGTAGGGCCGAAACAACTAATCGATTAATCGACTACTAATCGATTATGAAAATTAAAATCGATTTCATAATCGGCCAGTAACATAATGGGGTTAAAAAAAAACTAAATTAGCCATTTATAGTACAAAAAAGCAAATCGCTACTGTAAATATTACTTTCACTGTCCCAGAGTAAAAAAATTAACCCTTACAGTAGCGATTATTTGCTCTTTGTACCTTTTTTTTTTAACCCCATTGTTACTAAACATCTCAGGCCTGGGTCACACCTTTTTTGGTGCTTTTTGAAGAAACACACTACAGTTAATTTACATGTTTTCCTATGGGACACGTACACATCCATGATTTTTTTTTTTTCAGCTGCTGCGTATTTGGAAAGGGCAAGGACTTTTTAACGCAAAGCGGTGCTATTTTTTTGGTTCAATATACTTCAATGGAGAAGCTGCAGAAAAGCATGTAATGTGTTTTTGCGGCAATTTGTGTTTTGTAATCTGCCCAACAACAAATTGGCCCAAAAAAAATGTAAATGTAAAAATTCATTTTTTTTAAGGCTCTTATCCAATTAATCGAAACAATAAATCGGCCAACTAATCGATTATGAAAATAATCGTTAGTTGCAGCCCTAGTGAAAAGTGTGGCGTGCATTTGTATTCAGCCCCTCTGAGTCAATACTTTGTAGAACCCCCTCTCACTGTAATTACAGCTGCAAGTCTCAATTTACAAGTCTTGCCACAGCTCAAGCTCTGTCAGATTGGTTGTAGAGCGTCTGAGCAGCAATTCTCAAGTCGTGCCACAGATTCTCAATTGGATTTAGGTTTTAACTTTGATCGGGCCATTCTGACACATGAATATGCTTTGACCCAAACCATTCCATTGTAGTATTGTATGTTTAGGGTCATTGTCCTGCTGGAAGGTGAACCTCCACCCCAGTCTCAAGTCTTTTGCAGACTCTACCAAACTTCCTTCTAAGATTTCCCTGTATTTGGCTCCATCTAGGGCCGAAACAACTAATCGATTTCATAATCGATTACAATTTTCATAATCGATTAATCGGCCAGTAACATAATGGGAATAAAAAAAAAAAATTAGTCTTTTATAGTACAAAAAAGCAAATCGCTACTGTAAATATTACTTTTACTGTCCCACAGTAAAAAATTAACCCCTTACAATAGTGATTATTTGCTCTTTTCGTACTTTTTTTTTTAACCCCATTATGTTACTAAATATCTCAGGCCGGGGTCACACCTCTGTTTTTTGGTGCTTTTTGCAGAAACACACTACAGTTCATTTATATGTTTTCCTATGGGACACGTTCACATCCATGATTTTTTTCCGACTGCTGTGTATTTGGAAAGGGCAAGGACTTAACGCAAAACAGTGCCATTTTTTATTTTTGGTTCAATATACTTCAATGGAGAAGCTGCAGAAAAGCATGTAATGTGTTTTTGCAGCAATTTGTGTTTTGTAATCTGCCCAACAACAAATTGGCCCCAAAAAAATGTAAAAATTCATTTTTTTTAAGGCTATTATCCGATTAATCGAAACAATAATCGGCCAACTAATTGTTAGTTGCAGTCCTAGCTCCATCCATCCATCTTCCCATCATTACCACTGCTGAATAAAAGCATCCTCAACATGCTGCTGCCACCACCATGTTTCACGGTGGAAGATTGTGTTCAGGGTGATGTGCTGTGTTAGTTTTCTACCACACATTTTGCTTCAAGGCAACAAAGTAACATTTTTGTCTCATCTGACCAGAGCCCCTTTTTTAACATGTTTGCTGTGTCCCCTACATGGCTTCACGTAAACTGTAAACGGGACATGTTATGGCTTTCTTTCAACAAAGAATGTCTTCCTTCCACACTTCCATAAAGGCCAGATTTGTGGAGTGCAAGACTAATAGTTGTCCTGTGGACAGATTCTTCCACCTCAGCTCCTCCACAGTTACCATGGGCATCTTGACTGCTTCTCCAATTAATGTTCTCCTTGCCCGACCTGTCAGTTTAGGTAGACGGCCATGTCTTGGTAGGTTTGCGGTTGTGCCATACTCTTTCCATTTTCAGATGATGGATTGAACAGTGCTCTGTGAGATGTTCAAAGCTTGAGATAGATATAGATATATATATACACACACACACACACACACACACACACACACACACACACACACACACACTTTATTCCTGACCTGTCTGGTGTGGTCCTTGGCCTTCATGATGCTGTTTGTTCACTAATGTTCTCCAACAAACCTCTGAGGGCAGAACAGTTGTATTTATACGGAGATTAAATGATGCCATTAGGCAACTTCTGAAGGCAATTGGTTACACTAGATTTTAGTTAGGGGCATCAGAGGCTGAATACTAATGCACACCACACTTTTCATATATGTATTTGGAAAATCATTTATCATTTTACTTTACCCAGTTATGTGCTACTTTGTGTTGGTCTATCACATAAACTCCCAATAAAATTTAAGTTTTTGGTTGCAACACAACAACATTTCAAAGGGTATGAATACTTTTTCAATGCACTGTACACACAGTATGTATACATGCATGTATACACACAGTCTTTAATTTACATTTAAAACTCATATTAGGGCTGTTAATTATAATTTTTGTGTTCGATTTTATTTTTTTTCCCCCCCATCGATTTCGATAAGAACGCACATAAATTTTTCTTATCACCCCCATATATAGTCCCCACTGTAATATCCACAGACATCTCCCCCACTGTAATATTCAGACATGTATACTGTATAGGAAGATTAGTGCTTGCTTAGTTTTACCAGAGAAGCCGGCCAAACACGAGCGGTGGACCAAGATGGCTGCCGCTCCGGGAGCAAAACCGAAGCCACAGCCTTTCCTATGGCCAAGGCAGCAGCGCAGCTCCGCAGATCACGTGGTGTGCCGATCCGCATATGGTGACCTGTTCGGATCACCACTAGTACCGATCAAAAGAATTTTGATCAATCAAAAGAAAATTTACGATTAATCAAGGAATTAATTTTAGATTTCCATAGCCCTAAATTCTCTCTCCCCCTCTCCAATTTCGTTGTCTAGGGAAGAAAGTCTATAGGAATTGGAATGTCCACAAAAGATGCAAAGGCTTCAACTGTAGGCTTTATTTTCGCTGCATAATCTTGTGAAGGAAGTAGAGAGCAAAGAGATAAGGGGGAAGGTTCAGGTACGAAGTACAGAATGCCCAGCGATATTCACAGTTTCAATATTCGCCACTCAATCCTGAGTGGGTACTGCTCACCCGGATAGACCCCTCTCACATGGCCTAGCAGCCGGAATGATGCACGGACAGCATAGGAAACAGTCTCTGCCACAGACCGTCTGAGAACACAAAATGGATATTCAGGAATTCTCTGCCACAGGATTTAAAGTCCTGAAACTTCCTGCCTTACAGCCAAAGAGCCTTTAAAGCGGGGGTTCACCCTAAAAAATTCTAACATTACATTAAGCTCCATTCTGACATTGACTGTACGCCGATCCTTTTTTTTCCTTTTTTTTTTTCGTACATACCGGTATATCTTTATTCCCCCCCCCGGCTTCCGGGTATGAATCCCGCGGGAGTGGGCGTTCCTAAGCACAGGCTAATTGATTGACGTATGGCATAAACTTCCCCCGGCTTCTTTCGGCAACTCATGACGCGGCCATATGCGCCGGGGGAAGCTTATGTCATACGTCAATCAATTAGCCTGTGCATAGAAACGCCCACTCCCGCGGGATTCATACCTGGAAGGCGGGGGGGGGTGGGGATAAAGATATAACAGTATGTATGCCAAATAAGATTAAAAAAAAGGATCAGCGTACAGTCAATGTCAGAATGGAGCTTAATGTAATGTTAGAATTTTTTTTTTAGGGTGAACCCCTGTTTTAAGCCAATTCCGCAGACTGTAAGGTGTTGTAGGTTATGGTGCATCCTTCAATAAGGTACCAGCCTTCTGCTCGGTCCTTTCCGGGACAGGTCCTCCCCTGGCTTCCTTCGTTGAGTGGCTTCTTCCCGCAGGACAGACAGCACAGGATTACCTCCAAACGTATAGGCCCCAGCCAGAATAACTGGGCCTATGCGACAGGAACACAGCCTCAGACCAACGTGGTCCTGAGACTGAAAATCGCACACACCCAACTCGTGTCAGGAGGGCCACGAGGCGAAAGACCCCGAAAAACTGCGTCAGCCCCTTAAGTATCCCCTCCCAGCATGCACAGCAGGGTCACCACTCCCACTGTACCACTGCAGAAGAGAACACCCAATACACCATGGTACACCTGCGGTCCAACATGGGCCTGAAGTGGCAACGCCACACACAGGCAACAAGGGAAACTACCAGGCAGTATCACAGCCAGAACAGAGGCAAATTTGCATATAATTCAACAAGTCTGGGGCCCAACTATAAGGGCCCATCCACAAACATTGTGGATGGAGAAATCCCCCTCCTGTCAGGATACTGTATGCGGGACTCTCCACTGTCAGAGGATACTGATCAGCAGCTGCTAGTTGACAAAAGTTCTACGATCTACTTCTGTCAGATGGTGACAGCAAAAAACTGATCAACATTTTTAGCCAGTTGATGAGCCATCCATCTATTGCTAGCTTTAGTCACCATAGACTGTGAAGGCAGACATAACTGTCCAGGAACATAATCGGAGATGTAAACATTAACATTTCAAATTATTATTTTGGGGTAAAGCAGTATCTTTTACATGTGGCCTTCTGATTAATGCGAGGTGTGACTTTAAAATGATAGCTCCACTTTAACAGCTAGTCTCAATATTGCAAATAACTATTTTTGCCTTAACAGTGCTGCACAGCCAAGAAAGAAAAAACGAATCTGAGAACATCTGAAACCTGTAAGGCACACCATGTGACTAACCGTTCTTCTACAGTACATTGGGAAATGGTCTGGTAGTTTTATCTTTTCCTTTTTTGGCAGGCCTTCCCCTATAAGAAAATGACATGTCCGTGCTATTGTAGCAGCAGGTTAAAGAGCACTGCACAGCATTCATATCATCTCATCCAGTTTTCTTGGAATTTAGGTATTCTATATGGCCTGGCCTTTATCCTGTTACACCGCCCGCCACGCCCCCCCCCCCCCCCCGCCCCCCCAAAAAAAAAAACTTGAAATAACTTTCAGGTCTTGGGGAACCCCTGATAAAAAGGATCACACTTACGGCCATGTGACCTAGTGAAATCAGTAAGGCCTCATTCACATGGCTGATTAGGGCCGTGCTTGGCAAAGCATCAACATATTTTTGCAGTGAGGATCACGGTTGTGTGCAATCAGCAGCCGGCACAATGCAAAGACAATGACAGCATAACAGACACCACAGCTATATGCATATAAGCGCAAATTGAGCAGTTACATACTGCTGGGGATAGAGGAGGGGCCCTGGATGCAGACGATTTGCATCCAGAGCTACTCATTCATCTATGTACACATGTAACCACATGAATGTGCATTACATGCATACAAAAGCAGCATCTGCCATTGATTTGTACAGGCTGCAACTGCTACTACACCCCTGCAACTTCTGGATGCAGGTACTGCGACTCAACAGCATGAGCCCCAAAACAATGGCGGACTGGTGTTTACTGTGCAGGAGCAGTGCAATGTGTTACAAAGCAAGCCACAGTGCACAACCCTACACATGTATAGTATGAACTCAACGCAATCTTACCGCGCCACCGGAAGCGAGTCATTGTACACCATCTTGGTACACCCAAAGAGGAAGAGACACCAATGTACACAAGCATCTTAGACCTCCCACCTGTACTTCGGGATTACTGCGGGCAGAGGCCTGAATAAACACCAGGCTGTGGTAGTTGCCCTTGCAGCAGAAGCCGGGCAAGTTACCACAGGGATAGAATGGGGAACCATCTAGGCAAAAAAAGAGCAAACAGACACTGGCAACATCTTATCTGAGCCACTAGAAGGGCCCACCTTCTAGGGGCTCAAGTCGGATCCCCGTTCATTGAAGTCGGACGCATCTCTGACTTCAAGTCGCTGGGCAAAGTCGGATCCAAAGTAGTACTAGTGTCATGTCGCACCAGTGTGAACCCGGCCTAATTCACACCAATGCACTTATAGTGCTCTTTGCATATTTGTACTACAGAACGCATTCTATAGGAAACCATGTTAAATGAACTGTAGTACAAATCTAAAAATGCAAAAAGCACTAAAACTGCATAGGTGTAAATCCAGCCCAACAAGCCAGGGCAGCACAAATACCCCCCAAATGACCCCTTTTTGGAATGTAGACATCCCAAGGTATTTAGCAAATAAATGGTGAGTTTTTTTGAAGTTGTAATCCCCCCCCCCCCCCCCAATTCTTTGCAAAAAAAAACAAGATTTATTTTCTTTTTTCACAATATTGTCATGCTAGCAGGTTATTTCTCACACACAGCATATGCATAGCACAAATGACACCCCAAAACACATTCTACTACTCCTTCCGAGTATGGCGATATCACATGTGTGAGACTTTTCCACAGCCTGGCCACATACAGAGGCCCCACCTGAAGGATGCACCATCAGGTGTTCTAGGGGCATGCATTTAAATTCTAATTTGACTACCTATTACACTTTTGTGATGCACTGTAGTGGCATGGATGAGCACAGGTGGGCATGGCTGGGTGTGGATGGATGAGTCCCTGAATTGTCACAGAGCAGCACTGCAGGCACTACAGATCCTGCCCACAGCACTGCTGCACCAAATTTCTCCCCCCTCCGTTCACACTGTACCGATCGGTACAGATAGGGGAGAGAGGAACCGGACATCACTTGTTTACAAGTGTTTGCTCCATCGGTCACAAATACTCCAGTGTGCGCACCCCAGGGAGCACAACTCTGGGAGGACATCAATGTACGCCCTCCCAGAGTTAGAGCCACTCTGTAGCCATCATTAGGCTATAAGTGCAGTCGTTAAGTGGTAGTAATGTCTGCTTTGTGCTTTTTACCTACAGATAAGCCTATAATAATAATCTGTAGGTAAAATGAATATCTCATAAACGTGCAACTTTTATGAGATATTCACCCTGGATGCAGCCGACATCACCGATACATGCGCTCTAAAGGTCCAGCCTACCTTGCCACATGTGAGTGACGTCATCTCATCTCTGGCCAAATCACACAGCCGGAGCACGCAAACCCAGAAGAGACACCAAGGTAAGGTGTCAGTGTGCCGCTGGAGGGCTTCTTTCCAAGGCAAGTATTTCATAATGCGATGCATACTAGCACATTATGACATTGCCTTTATGGATTGTTCAATTTTTTTTTTAACCAGCCGCAGTTTACTACCTTTACTAAAAAGCAAAAAAAAAAAACATTACATCTTTTGTTTAAATTATTAATTTTTGTTTTAAATCAAACAATTGTGCACTGGACCAGAAGCGACATCGCTCCGGTCCTCCAAGGCAAAGAGGATCTACCCTCTGGGACTAGCCAGCCGCATCGTCGGATTTCTCGGGCGAGCTGGCGGAAACGGTAAGCCCGAGAGACACCAGTAAACGTTGGAACGGGAAGTCCCCTCCCGCAGCTTCTGAAAGCGTTTCAGTGGTTCATGAGCCGCTCGGAACACTTTCAAGAGAAAGCCAGCAACTGGCTGTAAAAAATACTGGGTTATAGCAGATATCTTCAGCCATAATCCTGGTAAACTACAACTAATAATAAAAATATATTATAGATAGGGTTAAAAAAATAAAAAATAAATAGTATTTGTTTCTGTTATAAAACCTTGCAAATAAGTATGTTTTCTCTGTCAATGATGGGGTGGCACTTATATGCAGCACTGCTGGGCACTCTTAGGCAGCACTGACAGGCAATCACTGATGGGCACAGCTTGGCATTTTTAATAGGCACTGATTGGCGGGCTCTAGTGTACACCATTGATGGGTCTGCATTGATAATCAATGTGCTGACTATCAGTGCAGACCCCTCCTGTCATGAGAGCAGCCAATCCGCTCTCCTCTACACATACCTTGTCAGCAAAAGTAGAGGAAAAGCCGATAAATGGCACTTCCTGGTTACCACAAAGATGAGCCGTGATTGGACATGGCGGATCACATGGTAAAGAGCCTGCATCATAGGCTCTTTACAGGGGTTGGAGATGCAGTGTATCAGACTGACACACCACCGATTGCCACGCTCTAGCAGCTTATCCTGCTGGATGTCATATGACGCTCAGTCAGGATAATGCAGCCACTTTCCAGCCGTCATTTTGCTATATGGTGGGCAGGGGTTAAACTGCTGGCTAAGGTCGTACGCTTGCCATGGCCGCAACGCTGGCAAGAATTCAACCCCCTGTTCAAGTGAATGGGGCTGTGCCACAACCATTCTGCAGCTGGTTGCAGAGTGGGCTTTTAGGGGTTAAAACAGGCAGTGAGGAGTCAACAAAAAAACTGTCAAATGCCATCTGAAAAGTGATTCACCGCAGAGTGCAACACTTATGCAAACGAAGCCCTAAAAGTGACCCAAATTGTGAACTGACAACACATGGTGATGACATTTGGTGACATGGAGCTGCAGGCTACAAGTCTCCACACACAAGTCCCCCAGGCTGATGGAGGAGCGGCAGTGGTGATGACAGGAGATGTAAACACTGCCCCCCCCAGCACAGGAGGTCCTATCACACTCACTCACACACACACACAGCTGTGTCACCTGCAGGGTAGTGATGTGCTTGTCGTTGAACTTGTTCTCGCAGTATCTCAGTACCAGAGACGTCTTCCCCACACAGCCTTCCCCGAGCAGCACCACCTTGAACGAGTACGTCTTGCTGCTGCTGCTGCCCCCGGCTCCGCCTCCTCCTCCAGCCGCCATGGGCACCAACTCAAGCGGGGAACACGGAGCCCAGGCTACACCAGTGGCCACACACAGTCCCGGCTTTCCTCACACGGCTGGCGCGACGACAGGCCAAGGTCTCTCTGGTAGACTATACACCTCCCTCTAATGGCGGCTTCTTCCTTCTACGTCACGGACACACCACGTGATGTGCCGAGACACTGGCAGGCGGGTGGCCGCTCCGGGAGGAGTGGTCTGGTCAATGAGGGGGCGTGGTTTGCGGTGGTTTCTCTGGGCGGTGCGGTGACAGGGCTGGTTTCGTTTCTGGGAAAGTTGTCAGACGGGGAAGCCAGTGTTTCCTATTACCTTGATAGCCAGTGGTACCCTTTACCTCAGGGGCGTACCTAGAGCATTTGGCACCTGGGGCGGATCCTATATCTGGCACCCCCCACCTTAAAATGTAAAAACACCCCACTGAGCCCCCGCAAATACCCTTGTATCCTTCAGTATCTCGTTGTCACTACTGTGTACCCCCTCTCCACAACTGCACCTCTGGACCCCTTTACATTACACAGCACCCCACAGCTCTGGACCCTTTTACATTACACTGCACCCTTCACCACTGGACCCCTTTACATTACACAGCACTCTGGACCCCTTTACATTACACCGTACCCTGCACCTCTGGACCCCTTTACATTACACTGCACCTTACACCTCTGGACCCCTTTACATTACACAGCACCCTGCACCTCTGGACCCCTTTACATTACACTGCACCTTACACCTCTGGACCCCTTTACATTACACAGCACCCTGCACCTCTGGACCCCTTTACATTACACAGCACCCCACAGCTCTGGACCCCTTTACATTACACAGCACCCCACAGCTCTGGACCCTTTTACATTACACTGCACCCTTCACCACTGGACCCCTTTACATTACACAGCACTCTGGACCCCTTTACATTACACCGTACCCTGCACCTCTGGACCCCTTTACATTACACTGCACCTTACACCTCTGGACCCCTTTACATTACACAGCACCCTGCACCTCTGGACCCCTTTACATTACACAGCACCCTGCACCTCTGGACCCCTTTACATTACACAGCACCCTGCACCTCTGGACCCCTTTACATTACACAGCACCCCACAGCTCTGGACCCGTTTACATTACACAGCACCCCACAGCTCTGGACCCTTTTACATTACACTGCACCCTTCACCACTGGACCCCTTTACATTACACAGCACTCTGGACCCCTTTACATTACACCGTACCCTGCACCTCTGGACCCCTTTACATTACACTGCACCTTACACCTCTGGACCCCTTTACATTACACAGCACCCTGCACCTCTGGACCCCTTTACATTACACAGCACCCCACAGCTCTGGACCCCTTTACATTACACAGCACCCCACAGCTCTGGACCCTTTTACATTACACTGCACCCTTCACCACTGGACCCCTTTACATTACACAGCACTCTGGACCCCTTTACATTACACCGTACCCTGCACCTCTGGACCCCTTTACATTACACTGCACCTTACACCTCTGGACCCCTTTACATTACACAGCACCCTGCACCTCTGGACCCCTTTACATTACACAGCACCCTGCACCTCTGGACCCCTTTACATTACACAGCACCCTGCACCTCTGGACCCCTTTACATTACACAGCACCCCACAGCTCTGGACCCGTTTACATTACACAGCACCCCACAGCTCTGGACCCTTTTACATTACACTGCACCCTTCACCACTGGACCCCTTTACATTACACAGCACTCTGGACCCCTTTACATTACACCGTACCCTGCACCTCTGGACCCCTTTACATTACACTGCACCTTACACCTCTGGACCCCTTTACATTACACAGCACCCTGCACCTCTGGACCCCTTTACATTACACAGCACCCCACAGCTCTGGACCCCTTTACATTACACAGCACCCCACAGCTCTGGACCCTTTTACATTACACTGCACCCTTCACCACTGGACCCCTTTACATTACACAGCACTCTGGACCCCTTTACATTACACCGTACCCTGCACCTCTGGACCCCTTTACATTACACAGCACCCCACAGCTCTGGACCCCTTTACATTACACAGCACCTTGCACCTCTGGACCCCTTTACATTACACAGCACCCCACAGCTCTGGACCCCTTTACATTACATAGCACCCTGCACCTCTAAACCCCTTTACATTATACAACACCATGCACAGTGCCGGCCCAAGACATTGTGCTGCCTGGGACCAAGAATGAAATGCTGCCCACCCCCCCCCCCTCCCCCCAAATAAATCACGCCCACCAAAAGGCCCCCACATTCATTATTTATATCATGATAGCTTAAGGGGACACGTCATGGCTCTATACATTTATAAAGAGAACCTGTCATGGCTCTATACATGTATATAGGAGTATAAAGAGGACCTGTGCATTGCCGGCGGCCACAATGTCTTTTGGGCAAACTAACCATGTACGCTAATTGTGGTTTTTTTTTGGTACCAAAAATATGTAGAAGAATACATATTGGCCTAAACTGATGAAGAAATTCGTTTTTTTACTATAGCAAAAAGTAAAAATATATATATATATATATATATATATATATATATATATATATATATATATATATATATATATATATTTATATTTTTTTTTAAATTGTCGTTTTTTTGTTGTTTATAGCAGTGTTCCCCAACCCCCGGTCCGCGGCCCACTACCGGTCCGCGGCACTTCTGCAGCCGGGCCGCGAGCAGGCGGCATGAGAGAGCCCCACATGCGGACCGTGGCACTCTGCCATTCGGACCGCAAGGAGACTTTTCTTCCTCCTGCGTTGCTCATAGAGCCGACAGCGGGAGGCGGAACAATTCTGGGTGGAGGGCGGAGCTGCCCGAGGTTATCAAACAGGCGATTGGCTGCTAGGACTGTCCTTCATCCTAGCAGCCAATCACCTGTTTGTTACCTCGGCCCTCCATCCAGAACTGTCCCGCCTCCCTCCCTGCAACTTTTCTCCTCATGCTGTGCCTCCCTCCGATCTGTCCCTAAGTGTGGGGGATGGAACCGAGGACTGTAATGTGTGGGGGACTGAACCGAGGACTGTAATGTGTGGGGGACGGAACCGAGGACTGTAATGTGTGGGGGACGGAACCGAGGACTGTAATGTGTGGGGGACGGAACCGAGGACTGTAATGTGTGGGGGACGGAACCGAGGACTGTAATGTGTGGGGGACGGAACCGAGGACTGTAATGTGTGGGGGAGGAAGGCTGAGGACTGTAATGTGTGGGGGACGGAACCGAGGACTGTAATGTGTGGGGGACGGAACCGAGGACTGTAATGTGTGGGGGACGGAACCGAGGACTGTAATGTGTGGGGGACGGAACCGAGGACTGTAATGTGTGGGGGACGGAACCGAGGACTGTAATGTGTGGGGGACGGAACCGAGGACTGTAATGTGTGGGGGACGGAACCGAGGACTGTAATGTGTGGGGGACGGAACCGAGGACTGTAATGTGTGGGGGACGGAACCGAGGACTGTAATGTGTGGGGGAGGAAGGCTGAGGACTGTAATGTGTGGGGGGGGGAGGCTGAGGACTGTAATGTGTGGGGGGGGGAGGCTGAGGACTGTAATGTGTGGGGGGGACTGAGGACTGTAATGTGTGGGGGACGGAACCGAGGACTGTAATGTGTGGGGGACGGAACCGAGGACTGTAATGTGTGGGGGACGGAACCGAGGACTGTAATGTGTGGGGGAGGAAGGCTGAGGACTGTAATGTGTGGGGGACGGAACCGAGGACTGTAATGTGTGGGGGACGGAACCGAGGACTGTAATGTGTGGGGGACGGAACCGAGGACTGTAATGTGTGGGGGACGGAACCGAGGACTGTAATGTGTGGGGGACGGAACCGAGGACTGTAATGTGTGGGGGACGGAACCGAGGACTGTAATGTGTGGGGGACGGAACCGAGGACTGTAATGTGTGGGGGACGGAACCGAGGACTGTAATGTGTGGGGGACGGAACCGAGGACTGTAATGTGTGGGGGAGGAAGGCTGAGGACTGTAATGTGTGGGGGGGGGAGGCTGAGGACTGTAATGTGTGGGGGGGGGAGGCTGAGGACTGTAATGTGTGGGGGGGACTGAGGACTGTAATGTGGGGTTATGATATAAATAGGGGCAGATGACAGTACTGTTAATGGGGGAGCCCAGAGTATGACAACACTACCAGTGACAGGGTGAGTGTGAGCAGGGCCTAGTGGGGGCACTAGCTTCATCTGTTGGGGCCTTACCACATCTGGTGGCAGGCAGCATGGCAAGTGACAATCCGCATCTGGTGGCAGGCAGCGTGTCAAGTGACAATCCACATCTGGTGGCAGGCAGCATGGCAAGTGACAATCCGCATCTGGTGGCAGGCAGCGTGGCAAGTGACAATCCACATCTGGTGGCAGGCAGCATGGCAAGTGATAATCCGCATCTGGTGGCAGGCAGCGTGGCAAGTGACAATCCGCATCTGGTGGCAGGCAGCATGGTAAGTGACAATCCGCATCTGGTGGCAGGCAGCATGGTAAGTGACAATCCGCATCTGGTGGCAGGCAGCGTGGCAAGTGACACACTCAAAGCTCCCACTGATTCTGCATTATGGTGGGTTTAACTTTATTTTTTACTACAATGTAATAAATAGAAATAATGCGCTGACAAATTGCCCGCGAAAAATAGCTTACCCCCCACATGCCATCCCCAACCGGGCCTTGGAACGGTGTCAGTAGGCGGTGTCAGTAGGGCAGTGGACGGTGTCAGTAGAGCAGTGGACGGTGTCAGTAGAGCAGTGGATGGTGTCAGTAGGGCAGTGGACGGTGTCAGTAGAGCAGTGGACGGTGTCAGTAGAGCAGTGGACGGTGTCAGTAGGGCAGTGGACGGTGTCAGTAGGGCAGTGGACGGTGTCAGTAGGGCAGTGGACGGTGTCAGTAGGGCAGTGGACGGTGTCAGTAGGGCAGTGGATGGTGTCAGTAGGGCAGTGGACGGTGTCAGTAGAGCAGTGGATAGTGTCAGTAGGGCAGTGGACGGTGTCAGTAGGGCAGTGGACGGTGTCAGTAGCATTGTACCTCCATCCAAAAACCTGAATCAGCTCTACTGAACCCAACCCCATACAAACTGTTCACAAAGTGGCACTGTGCATTCTACAACCCTTTCAAGCACCTTTTAATTACAAAAAAAGCCCAAAAAAATTCAAAGCAATCCACAGGCACCCCACAAATAGAGAAGAAAATAACAGATTAAATATCAGACAGTGCCTGTCCCCCCCCCCCCCAATAGAGACCTCCATTACAGCAAGACAGCTGACAGGGAGGTTGCTGACAGAGGAGGGGGTAGGCGACAGAGGGGAGGGGCGGGTTGACAGAGAGGGGGGCTGACAAATAGGGGGGCTGACAGGGGGGTTGCTGACAGAGGGGAGTGGCTTACAGAGAAAGGTGGGCTGACAGAGAGGGGCGGGCTGACAGGGGTGGGTTGCTGACAGAGAAGGGGGCTGATGGAGGGGGGTTGCTGACAGAGAGGGGGCTGACAGGGGGGTTGCTGACAGAGAGGGGGGCTGACAGAGTGGGGGCTGATGGGGGTTGCTGACAGAGAGGGGGCTGACCGGGGTCGCTGACAGAGAGGGGGCTGACAGACGGGGTTGCTAACAGAGAGGGAGGCTGATAGAGAGGGGGTTGCTGACAGAGGGGGTGGCTTACAGAGAAGGGTGGGCTGACGGGGTGGCTTATAGAGCGGGGCAGGCTGACAGAGTGGAATGGCTTACAGAGAGGGGCAGGCTGACAGAAGGGTGGTTGATGATAGGGGGGTTGCTAACAGAGAGGAGGGCTGACAGGGGGGTTGTTGACAGAGAGGGGCGTTGCTGACAGGGGAGTGGCTTACAGAGAAGGGTGGGCTGACAGGGGTGGGTTGCTGACAGAGAAGGGGGTTGCTGACAGACAGGGGGCTGACAGGGGGGTTGCTGACAGACAGGGGGCTGACGGGGGTGGCTGATAGAGAGGGGGTTGCTGACAGAGGGGGGTGGCTTACAGAGAAGGGTGGGCTGACAGGGGGTGGCTTATAGAGAGGGGCGGGCTGACAGAGTGGAATGGCTTACAGAGAAGGGCAGGCAGACAGAAGGGGGGCACTGACAAGGGGGGTTGATGACAGGGAGGGGGCTGACAGGGGGGGGGTTGCTGACAGAGAGGGGGGTTGACAGGCAGGGGGGCTGACGGGGGGCTTGCTGACAGAGGGGGGGCTTGCTGAAATAGAGGGGGCTGATAGGGGGCGGTTCTTACAGAGATGGGGCTGACAGGGGGTGTTGCTGACGGGGTTGTTAACAGGGGGGTGTTGCTGATGGGGGTTGCTGACAGCCAGGGGGAGGCTTACAGAGAGGGGCAGGCTGACAGACAGGCGGGTGGAAGAGCGGATGACACAGACCTTATTCCAGGCACTGCAGGCAGTCAGAAGAAAGAGCGCGCCAGGCAGAGGAGCGGGACTTCGGGTGGCCACGATCACCCACAGTCACGCACATGTGTCTAATCCGGACAAGCCCTACAGCCCGCCCGCAGCCCGTTCCTGTGTCCTGACACCACTACAGCAGTGGCGCCGGGCTCCTGAGAGGCAGCGGCGCCTTCCCTTCTCACTAGCTCACTGCAAGTGTCCTCACAGGCAGCCCGGCGCCGTGCTCCTCACAGGCAGCGGAGCAGGCTGAACTGGTTGGCAGGGGCGGCAGAATGCCGCCTCCCTAAATGTGCCGCCTGGTACCCATGGTACCACCCGGTCCCATCATAGGGCCGGCCCTGACCATGCACCTCTGGACCCCATTACATTACATTACACAGCCCCCCACAGTACAGACCCCCCCACAGTGCAGACCCCTCCACAGTACAGACCCCCCCACAGTACACACCCCTACAGTGAAGACCCCCACCCCCCCACAGTACAGACATCCCTATAGTACAGACACCCCTACAGTGCAGACCCCACCCCCCCCACAGTACAGACACCCCTATAGTGCAGACCCCACCCCCCACAGTACAGACACCCCTACAGTGCAGACCCCCACCCCCCCACAGTACAGACACCCCTATAGTGAGACCCTAACCCCCCCACAGTACAGACACTCCTACAGTGCAGACCCCCGTCCCCCCCACCCACAGTACAGACACCCCTACAGTGCAGACACCCATCCCCCAACAGTACAGACACCTCTACAGTGCAGACCCCCACCACCCCCCCCCCCACAGTACAGACACTCCTATAGTGCAGACCCCCCACACAGTACAGACACGGGTGTTGTTCCTGTCACTGCCGCGGTGCCACCGCTTAAACCCGCCCGCCCGCCTGACACCCCCGCCCCCCACTTAGTACGCCTCTGCTCCTACCCTAATGGCCAGTGTCACCCCATCCTTACACAGATGGCCACCGCCCCCTTACCCTGATGGCCAGTATCCCCCCTTACTCAGATAGTCAGTGTCCCCCTTTACCCCAATGGTCACTAGGGATGAGCCGAACACCCCCCGTTCGGTTCGCACCAGAACCTTCGAACGGACCGAACGTTCGCGCGAACATTTAGAACCCCATTGACATCTATGGAACTCGAACGTTCGAATTTAAAAGTGCTCATTTTAAAGCCTAATATGCAAGTTATTGTCGTAAAACGTCTTTGAGAACCCGGGTCTTGCCCCAGGGAACATGTATCAATGGAAAAAAAGTTTTAAAAACGGTTGTTTTTTCAGGAGCAGTGATTTTAATGATGCTTAAATAAAAAAAAAATAAAACTCCTTTAAATATTGTACCTGCTGGGTGTCTATAGTATGCCTGTGAAAACGTCTTTGAGAACCCGGGTCTTGCCCCAGGGAACATGTATCAATGGAAAAAAAGTTTTAAAAACGATCGTTTTTTTCAGGACTCCTGAAAAAAACTGCAGTTTTTAAAACTTTTTTTCCATTGATACATGTTCCCTCGGGCAAGACCCGGGTTCTCAAAGACGTTTTCACAGGCATACTATAGACACCCAGCAGGTACAATATTTAAAGGAATTTTTAATTTTTTTTTTTTAAAGCATCATTAAAATCACTGCTCCTGAATCTTTAGGTGCAAACTACAGAGCACACGGCCAGTACACACCAAGTAGCTTTAGGTGCAAACTACAGAGGACACAGGCAATAAACCACGTAAGAATACTGCAGCTAGCACAATCACCTGCCTGCCAGTAAATTAGGAAGAACTGATCTAGCTAAACTATACAGTGTATAAATATATGTACAACACCTGGGATGTATATATATCCTCTACACACTGTAACATTAACTGACTAGTCTGCCTGCTCTATCTACCTGCAAAAAATGACACTCTCTCTGTCCTCTTTTAACCACCGCAACACACTACACAAGGCCGACCCTGCAGGCGGCCTTTTATAGAGTGGGGCGTGTACTAAACCCCCTGAGCCATAATTGTCCAAAGCCACCCTGGCTTTGGCCAATTATGGCTCTCCGTTTATTGTGCGCTGTGATTGGCCAAGCATGGGGGTCATAGTGCATGCTTGGCCAATCATCAGCCAGCGATGCCGCAGTGAATTATGGTCTGTGAAACGTAACTCAAATTTGGCGCGAACGACCCGTTTTGTTCGTATTTCGACGAACGATCGAACATACAATGTTCGAGTCGAACATGAGTTTGACTCAAATACAAAGCTCATCCCTAATGGTCACTGTACCCCACTTACCTGATGGCCAGTGTTCCCTCCTACCCTAATGGCCAGTGTCACCCCATCCTTACCCAGATGGCCACTGCCCCCTTACCCTAATGGCCAGTGTCCCCCCTTACTCAGATAGTCAGTGTCCCCCCTTACTCAGATAGTCAGTGTCCCCTCACCCTTACCCTGCTGACCAGTGTCCCCCCCTTACTCAGATAGTCAGTGTCTCCTCACCCTTACCCTGATGGGCAGTGTCTATCCTTACTCAGATAGTCAGTGTCCCCTCACTCTTACCCTGCTGACCAGTGTCCCCCCTTACTCAGATAGTCAGTGTCCCCTCACCCTTACCCTGCTGACCAGTGTCCCCCCTTACTCAGATAGTCAGTGTCCCCTCACCCTTACCCTGCTGACCAGTGTCCCCCCTTACTCAGATAGTCAGTGTCCCCTCACCCTTACCCTGATGGTTAGATGAAGCTGAAGTTAACTCCTTATTCAGCCAGCTTTTTATTCAGGTTGGATCTCTATTCACAAAAGTGATTATTTACTAAACAATCATCTGCAATGTTTATAATAAAATTGCGAACTTTAACAACAATACTGTCTCCCTAAATGCCATGTATTTAAAGGTGTAATTCTGAATAAATATATGAAAACCATCTTGGTTTACCCAAATTCCACTTGTTTTATACTCATTGGGTATCCTTCTATTAATCCCCATCGAGACGAAACGTTGGGAGGCGACGTTCTGACGTCACCGCGTCAAGTGTTCAGACCCGGAAGATACGGGCTGCATGTTGGGGCAGCCGGCCGGCTTGTTATTTTATATGCTTCATGTCACTGAATTGATGTAAGTGTACATCTTTTTATTATCTATTAAATACTTGAGGATTTTATGCTATGCAAGTTCCCTCCTCTCTTTTATATATCTCTTACTGGCGTACTGTTTGAGGCAACCCATCAGTGTGAGTGTCCTGGTTTGGCGATAAGATTCAAGGTTATCATCGGTCTATGCTGTATATGATCTCCTATATTTTAGAGATCGTATATTTCCGGTAAGAGGCAGTGTGTGATCGTGGTGGAGGTGCTTCTATCATCACTTTTTCCCAGGACGTTTGTGAGCAACGTTTTTTCACTTGGGAGATCATTGAATGTGAACACCTGTAGTTTTGGACTTTATGGTGGATTGTGGTTAAACCCACAACCGTGTATTTTATTCACAATTTATTTTGCTCACACCATGTTTATTTGTGTCACTTTGGTTTCCACATTTTTTGTGCTGTTTTCAGTGCATCTTATTATTAGATACATTTAGCGCAACTTTTTTTCTTTGTATATTGGTTTTTATGTTGTATAACATTTTTAGTCGCAGCATTCACTTAATTAGCCTTTGAACTAGCACAGTATTTTTTCCATTATTGATTTCATATAGGAATAGCTTGGTTTCCTATTCGGAATTTCCCATTGAAATGCATGGCTGTCGTGGTGCCATATTTAAAAATTTATATTGCTTGGCTCAGGCCAAATTGAACTTTCCTATATAGTAGGATGCCCAATAAGTAGAAAACATGTGGAATTTGGGTGAGCCAGATGGTTTTCATATAGGAATAGCTTGGTTTCTTATTAAGAATTTCCCATTGAAATGCATGGCTGTCATGGTGCCATGTTTGGTGCCATATTTTAGGATTTCTATCATTTGGCTCGGGCCAAATTGAACTTTCCTATATAGTAGGATGCCCAATAAGTTTAAAACAATTGGAATTTGGGTGAGCCAAGATGGTTTTCATATTGGAATAGCTTGGCTACTTATTCAGAATTTTCCCATTGAAATGCATGGCTGTCAAGGTGCCATATTTTAGAGTTTCTATCACTCGGCTCAGGCCAAATTGAACTTTCCTATATAGTAGGATGCCCAATGAGTATAAAACAAGTGAAATTTGGGTGAGCCAAGGTGGTTTTCATATAGGAATAGCTTGGTTTCTTATTCAGAATTTCGCATTGAAATGCATGGATGACAGGGTGACAAGTTTGCTGCCATATTTAAGTGATTTCTATCACTTGGCTCTGGCCAAATTGAACTTTCCTATACAGTAGAATGCCCAATGAGTATAAAACTAGAGGAATTTGGGTGAGCAAAGATGGTTTTCATATAGGAATAGCTTGGTTTCTTATTCAGAATTTGCCATTTAAATGCATGGCTGTCATGGTGCCAGTGTCCCCCCCTTACCCAGATGGCCAGTGTCTCCCCCTTACCCAGATGCCCAGTGTCCTCCCCATACCCTGATGACCAGTGTCTCCGTTACCCAGATGGCCAGTGTGCCCCCACCCTTAACCCTGATGGCGTGTCCCCCCCCCATACCCTGATGGTCAGTGTCCCCCCTTACCCTGATGCCCAGTGCCTCTTCTTACTCAGATGGCCAGTGTCCTCCCCATACCCTGATTGCCAGTGTTCCCCCTTACTCAGATGGCCAGTGTTCCCCCATACCCAGATGGCCAGTATCCTCCCCATACCCTGATGACCAGTGTGCCCTCATACCCAGATGGCCAGTGTGCCCCCTTACCCAGATGGCCAGTGTCCTCCCACCCTTACCCTGATGGTTAGTGTCTCCCCTTACCCAGATGGCCAGTGTCCTCCCCATACCCTGATGACCAGTGTGCCCCCTTACCCAGATGGCCAGTGCCTCCCCCCCTTACCCAGATGGCCAGTGTCCCCCCCTTACCCAGATGGCCAGTGTCCTCCCCATACCCTGATGGCCAGTGTCCCCCTTACCCAGAGGGCCATTGTGCCCCCACCCTTACCCTGATGGCGTGTCCCCCGCATACCCTGATGGTCAGTGTCCCCCTTACCCTGATGCCCAGTGCCTCCTCTTACTCAGAGGGCCAGTGTCCTCTCCATACCCTGATTGCCAGTGTCCCCCCTTACTCAGATGGCCAGTTTCCCCCCATACCCAGATGGCCAGTGTCCTCCACATACGCTGATGGCCAGTGTCCCCTCATACCCTGATGGCCTGTGTCCCCCCCTTACCCAGATAGCCAGTGTCCCCCCACCCTTACCCTGATGGCCAGTGTCCTCCATACCCACATAGCCAGTGCCCCCCACCCCCACCCTTACCCTGATGTCTGTGTCCCCCTATATCCTGATGGTCAGTGTCCCCCATACCCACATTGCCAGTGCTTCCCCACCCTTACCCTGATGGTTAGTGTCCCCCCCTTACCCTTATGTCCAGTTTCCTCCCTTACCCTGATCCATAGATGGGGTGGAGGAACTTGACTGGCCTGCACAGAGTCCTGACCTCAACCCGATAGAACGCCTTTGGGATGAATTAGAGTGGATACAATTCTGTCTATTGTGTTTGTAGGAAGGTGACCGGCATTATATGGAGAATGTGAGAACGGTTTGTCCAGATCTTGGGGGGTTGTAGAAAATGCCTTCACCATAATGGCAGACGGTAGATGAAGATTTCTTACTCTGGGGTCACATTCCTCAGTGGGGACGGTTCTGTTCATCTGACACAAAGTTATCTCCTTCCTGAGTCTCTTCTGCGGTAGGAAGGTTTAATGTCACCTGTAGAACTCACTTATTGGGGACACATTCAGAGCCCTACACCTGGGTACAGAGGGGTTCATTCTTAAAATTCCAATGCTAGATTGGGGCCCCAACATACTGGCCAATAGAGGAGGGTTTGACAAAGACTACTGGACCATTGTTCTATCATTGCCCCTTAGACATGACCTCCCTCAGTATAGATTTATGGACCTTGCTTTATGCACTGGTGCACAGTCATGTTGGAACAGGAAGGGACCATCCCCAAACTGTCCCCACAAAGTTGGGAGCACGAAATTGTCCAAAATGTCTTGGTATGCTGACGTCTTAAGAGTTCCCTTCACTGGAACTAAGGGGCCAAGGCCAACCCCTTAAAAACAACCCCCACACCATAACCCCCCCTCCACCAAATGATTTGGACCAGTGCACAAAACAAGGTCCATAAAGAAATTTATGAGTGAGTTTGGGGTGGAGGAACTTAACTGGCCTGCACAGAGTCCTGACCTCAAACCCACAGAACACCTTTGGGATGAATTAGAGTGGAGATTGTGAGCCAGGCCTTCTCATCCAACATCAGTGCCTGACCTCACAAATGCGATTCGGGAAGAATGGTCAAACTTTCCCATAGACACACTCCTAAACCTTGTGGACAGCCTTCCCAGAAGAGTTGAAGCTGTTATAGCTGCAAAGGGAGGGCCAACTCAGTATTGAACCCTACAGACAATGACTGGGATGCCATTGAAGTTCATGTGCGTGTAAAGGAAGGCATCCCAATACTTTTCGGGGGGAGGGGGGGGTCACATCTCACATCCCTCTCTACAGGCCTTTGTCTTATTGTACTGAAAGATTTTGGATTGCTAAATCCAAAAATCAAAGGTGGGACTTTAAATGAGACTGTGGCCATCCGGTACACAAGCCTCCATCCCTGGCAATATGCAAAAATGGTGGACTAATGGGGACTAAGGGAAGGTTGGGACTTTATATGAAACAAAACATAAGGGGCAGAACGAATCAGTAGGTAAATTAAAATAAGCTGTTTATTATTGGCACATATGGATACGTTGCAAAGTAGGTACATGGTAATATGTACTGTATTGAAATGCATAATGGAAACATGATCGACCAGTCATAGGGGAGTTCCAATAGTATCATAGTAAGCAAAGTAACACGTGATAAACAATGCAACCAGCAAGAATGGTAGATCAATAAATATGTTAAAGTGCATGATGGAGAAATGACCGATCGGTCTTGCAAGGTTCCAATATTCACATGGTAAACAATATAGCACATAGTAAATTACTGTGATCAGCAGCAAACAGTATTGGTATTAATAATAAAATTAAGATTAGAAAAATAAAAACATGAAGGGTCAGTCATGACACATAGTAAAAGTAACATGATGGACAATGCGACACATGATAAGCAATGCAACCAACAATTAGGTATACATGGTAAATCAATAATATGTGTATAGTATATAGCAGTGGCATGACTGATTGATCATGAGATGTTAAAATGGTAACATGGTAGGTAATGTAGCATATAGTAAGTACTGTGATCAACAGTGTATCCAAAATGGTATAATTCCATAATAAATAATGCATAGGGGTACATGATTCGAACATTTAAATGCCCATGGTGGTATCCATGATTATGGTAACATAACATCTATGGGGTAGGCTCGACGCGTTTCGTGGACATTTTCCACTCATCAGGAGCAAGTAGGAGCTAAGGATACCTATAATAAGAGATAAATGGTAGTAAGATACTAGTTAGAGGTAAATAACTAGAGAGGGAAGAGGGGGAGCACAACTCGGTGGTCCAAACACTCTTACCTGGGATAATAAGTATAACAGGGTAGGAAATACTAGTGTTGATCAGAGGCATCAGGGGGGAGAGGAGAGTAACGTGGGAGCTGACGTGGCAGCAGATTGGCGGCAAAAGAGATCCGATCTGAAGATGTTAAAGTGATAAAGTGACGAGTATGAGCCCGTAGGGCTGTCTGTAAAACAATGTGAAAAAAGGGCCGTGCATCAGGGTAATGAGCTTGGCTGGAAAGGCAAAGACCAAAGAAATAGGACTAAAGGTATGGGAAACCCAAACAAGTGAGAGACAGGTGTGGGTGAAATGTAAGTCATACAAAGTGGTGGCTATAAATCCACCAACGTGATCTAGTGACCAAAAGAGGATGAAGATAATACTAATGATACCTGGTGGTAGATGAAGAAGAGTGGGGAAGTGAGCATAGACAATGAGAGTGGTGAAAGAGGAGGGAGACCGTGCCTGCCAGCGTCTGTGCCACTGAACGTCACGCCATACGTGCAGGAGAGGAGCGACAGCCGCGCACAAGCAGGATCTCTTATACGCGGGCGCCCAGTTCCTCCCCATTATCGCACGTGGATGGAAAATCAAGGCATCATCACGTGGCGTCGGCAATTGACAACGCCACGTGTGTGCGTGAGGGGCGTGGCGTCGATGCGCAGCGAGTGCGTCCCCCCACCCCCGTGGGGGGGGCGGGGAAACGCCGCGGTGCGCATCGCAGCTCCCAAGTGGTGAGATAACAAAACCCAACCCCCCGGATAAAATACACCTCACAATGAACGTGTAGTAGGTAATCCTAAACAAGAATAACAAGATCCAGGGCAACATAGGAAGTAGGTAACCAAAAGTACATGGGGTAATAAAGTAAATATATGTAATGTTTCCATCCCTAATCAGTTGGTACTGAAAGATTTTGGATTCAGGGGGGTCACATCTCACATCCCTCTCTACATGCCTTTGTCTTATTGTAGAAGCTTCCTGAAGTCTGTACACGGCTCTCTCCCAGTGTTGCCAACCTACCAGATTGAAATTTACTGGCACGACACCCGAAATTTACTGGTGCAGCCACGTTTTTACTGTCATTTCACAAAAGATACTAAATTACATTTTTAGGTGAAGATTTCAGTATTTAGGCTACAAACAAGTAGTCAGTAAATCACACTCCATACTGACACATTATGAAATACTTACCTTAGAATGAAGTCTTCCAGCAGTGCACTGTCACTACTGACACCACTTCCATCTTCACCTGGTCTTCTGTCCGATTTTCCGTTCTCCAGGCCATCTGATTGGCTTTGCCGTGATCACATCATTCCCGCACATGCACGTGGGAGTCACGGACAGCGGCACAGAGCTCTGAGGGGACGGCACTGGTAGGTCATCCCTTCAGAGCGCATGCGTTGGTCACATCACCGGCTGCATGCAGTGTGATTTTCTCCTACCGTGCACTTTTAGGAGATAATCGCTGTACATACAGGTAAGTCTTATTATAGGTCTTATTACTAAGTAATATAAGGGTTTCCTCCCACTTTACCACTTAGGCCTTGTACACACGGGCAAACATGTACGATGAAAACAGTCCGCCGGACCGTTTTCAGCGTAAATGCCCCGCCCGGGGATTTCTGTATGATGGCTGTACACACCATCATACAGAAATCCGCGCGTACACGATACGCGGTGACGAGGCCGCGACGTCGCCGCGACGATGACGCGGCAACGTGCGCGGCCCTGGAAGTTCAATGCTTCCACGCATGCGCCGAACTCATTCGACGCATGCAAGGGATGGCGGCCGCTCGGACATGTACGGTAAGTCTGTACAGATGACCGAACATGTCCGAAGGACAGGATTCCAGCGGGCATGTTTCTAAGCAAGTTTAGAAACATTTGCCTGCTCGAAAACGGTCTGGCGGGCAAATGTACGCTGGAATCCTGTCCGATCGGCCGTACACACGACCGAACATGTCTGCTGAAACTGGTCCGCGGACCAGTTTCAGCAGACATGTTCGGTCGTGTGTACGGGGCCTTAGAGACCACCTACCCCATATATACTGTCAGGGCGACTCTACTGCTTGAAATCACCTACCTGTACTTCATTTCATGCAATAGATATCAGAGGCACTCATGTGTGCCCATTGGACGGAGGAGGAGCCAATCAGCGGGTCCGGCAGAACCCCATGTCCACCAGCCACCCGCAATCATTCCTCAGAGAGGCAGAAGGGCGATCTGAATATGTAAACAAGACAGATCATCGTTCTGACAGGGGAGAACACCAAGATCTTTTGTTATTGCTAAGCAGGGACACGGATCTCTGTGTTCCCCCAGTCCATCCATCCCACACACAGTTAGCAATCACCCCCTAGAGACACATTTCACCCTTTATTCGCCCCTGGTGTTAACCCCTTCCCAGCCAGTGTCATTAGTACAGTGACAGTGCATATTTGAAGCACTGATCACTGTATTTGTGTCACTGGTCCCAAAAAAGTGTCAAAAGTGTCAGTTAGTGTCCGATTTGTCCACCGCAATATTGCAGTCCCGTTATAAGTCACTGATTACTAGTAAAAAATAAAATAAATCTATCCCATAGTTTGTAGACATGATAACTTTTGCACAAACCAATCAATATACACTTATTGAGATTTTTTTTTTACCACAAACATGTAACAGAATACATATTGGAATAAATTAATGAAGAAATTTAGATTCTTTTACATTTTTTTTATTGGATGTTTTATATGTAGCTCCCCCTTTACTTTCAGTAAGGGCACTACGCTAAAGTTAGTGGGAGAATGAGAGAGATAAGTTGCTCTCATTCTTAATTTTGTTCAATTTGGCTGTCGCCAAATCCTGGATTGTCCTGTGGGTCAGTCTGTGTGTCCAGAGATACGGTCTCATCTCTGGACGGCAGGTGGCGCCAGGGGATCCAGGCGGAGCCACTTCTTCCCAGCAGCCAATGAGAGGAGTTGAGCCTCGCTGTGCATGCTGGTAGGGGGTATTTCTGTGGCAGAGGCCGTTGTTCTTGGTTCTTTGCAGGTTCCTGGTTCCAGGTGCGGCACCCACCTTTAGGGTGTGCGCACATCGCGGGCCCCACCACTATGGCCTACCTGGCCTGGGGTCGCGCGAAACGCGGGGGTTCCTGACTCTGGGCCCTCCTGGCCTGGAGCAACCGATGCCACAAAGGGGCCCCAGTGACTTACTGGGTCCCCAAATTCTACTGAGGAGATCCCAGGCTGTATGCCGTTAGGTGGGGGATCGGCTTGAGGAAAACCCAGAGGCAGGTTATCCAAGAGGGCTTGAATGAACCATCGGGGATCTGGTGACCGGAACATTGACAGGTACACTTGCACTGTCAACCGGTGACCCTGACGTGATTTTTGGGAGGATTTGCTCAATCCTATAGCTCATCCAAGTACTAGGCCTGTGGCAGAGGTCTCACCTGAGCCAAGTCGGTGGCAGAGACTTGTTCCTCCCAGCAACCTTAAAGTGACGCTCCGGCTGCCAGGCCTGTGGCAGGGGTCTGTACGGGGGCACTTCACCCACTCTGGCTGGAGTGGCGACGATTGCTTTCCTTCTATCCAAGGCCTGATACCGCAAAGTTCCTTCACTTCATCAACCTTTTCTGTCTACCTCAAGTTGATGTTGGGCCAGGAAATAAAGCATTCAGAAAACCTTATCTACGGATTGGACATTCGTTTATTGCTCTACTCACTACCTTCACCCCTAGACAACACATAGAGGTAACTTAATACGCCGATCCCAATGCAATCAGTGGCTCCTGAGGGGGTAGCGCTACATATAGCAGAAAATAAAAATAGTTGGCATTGAAGGTTCTGATAGATGACAAAGATAATGAGGCACTGGTGGGCACTGATTGCCAGCACTGGTGTGCACTGTTGGGACCAATGTCCCTGTAACAGAAGTCAGTTATCGGATTTCTTCTTTTCTCCTTGTGCTGTCAGCATGAGGAGAAAAAAGCCGATAATCGGCTTCTGTTTAATTCTTTGATCCGGTTTAATTGGCTGACAGCTGATCACATGGTAAAGGGCTGCTGTCATTGGCCCTTTGCCCAGATCTGTGATCAGCTAAGTCCAAAGGACTCAAAGTTCACAGGGTGTGCCACCTGCGCGGTCATAGGAGGATGTCCATGGATGCCCTCCTGGCACTGGAAGCCCACACTGTAACCGTCTTTCAGCTATAGAATGAGCAGAAAGTGGTAAAGCCTCCTGGTAGTAAAATAGACCCCGCAGACATATTACCTCACAACATGCTTGTACCCTTTCTCAGCACCAACCCAATAACACAGGAGAAGACCAACTACTGTATGTCCCAGGTGAGGAACAAGGTGTGGTCAGTGATTAACATTCTCCAGCCTGTTACTAACCTTACACTACCACCCAGTTATCTCATGAATCGCAGATACACTCCATTCACCACTGACAGGGGCTGATTGTCAGACCACTCAATCACCCGACCACAATCACAGCTCCATCTCCTCATCAGCATTTCCTGTAACTTTCAACTCATTCGCTCTATGACTAAAGATACTTGGACCTGGTTGGAGGAGATGGGATAGACAACTGAGGAGGAAGACGGCTATTGATCAGGATCTCCAAGCCAAGACTACGGGCCAGATTCACAAAGAGATACGTCGGTCGTATCTATGCGACTGATTCATAGAATCAGTTACGCATAGATATGCCTAAGATCCGACAGGTGTAAGTGACTTACACCGTCGGATCTTAGGCTGCAATTCCAGGCCGGCCGCTAGGTGGCGCTTCCGTGCCTTTTACGCGTCGAATATCCTAATGAGCATTTACGCCGATTCTGAAACGAACGACCGCCTGGCGCTTTTTTCTTTACGTCGTTTGCGTTCGGCTTTTTCCGGCGTATAGTTACCCCTGGGTCTATGAGGCGCAGCCAATGTTAAGTATGGCCGTCGTTCCCGTGACTAAATTTGAATTTTTTACGTCGTTCGCGAATACGGATGGACGTAATTTACATAAACGTCGAAACCAATGACGTCCTTGCGACTTCATTTGAAGCAATGCACGCTGGGAAAATTTCCGGACGGCGCATGCGCTGTTCGATCGGCACGGGGACGCGCCTGATTTGAATAGTACACTCCCCCTGGCCACGGAATTTGAATTCCGTCGGGGGATTTATGATACGCCGCCGCAAGTTTTGAGGTAAGTGCTTTGTGAATAAAGCACTCGCCTCAAAAACTTGCGGCGGCGGATCGTAAATCAGATAGGTTACGCGGATCTAAAGATCCTCTAACCTATCTGAATCTGGCCCTACAGATCTATTAATTGAGTCATCTGCTGTAATCTCTGATTGAGGTGTGAAATGTTTTACACTCGTGTTATCCGAGTGATAGTGAAGGGGAAAATTAGGAAGATATAGATGGCCCCTGAAAAGCTGCCAGTCCCTCAGCACCCCCCTGGGTCACCTTGTGAGTAATCTGGCTCTATCCGTATGACTTGTGTTATTGCAGCCAAATACATTAAAGCGGAGTTCCACCCAAAAGTGGAACTTCCGCTTAATCCACTCCTCTCCCCCTTACATGCCACATTTGGCATGTCATTTTTTTTGGGGGGGGGGGAGTGGGGGCTTCAGGAGGAGTGGGACTTCCTGTCCCACTTCCTCCTTCCGCAGAGGGACTGCTAAGGCGAATAGCCTAATCGCCTTTTGGCAGCCCTGTAGGCGATCGCCTGGGACACGTGACAGGTCCCAGACGATCGCCTGTCCAATCGGATGGCGCAGCGCCACTCACGCATGCGCAGTGGGTGCCCGGCCTTAAAGCCGAAAGCTATCGCGGCCGGGTGCCCACACTTAGAATGAAGACGCCGGCCGGAAAGGGGGGGAGAGGAGCCCCGGCCGGCGCGTCGCTGGAACGTGGAGCAGGTGAGTGTATGTTTATTAAAAGCCAACAGCTATACTTTTTGTAGCTGCTGACTTTAAATATGCATAAAAAAATGACTGGAACACCCCTTTAACTTTGTGTTCCTTTGTCTGTGAAATGTGCGAATGATATGAAGGAGAATTCCTGACACAACGTTTCCTCACCTTATTACATGTCCTTTATTTTCCCCCAGATAGGGAGATTATTGTCAGGAATCTTCCCATGTACTACCTGTGTTCCTCTGTATAAGAGTTCCTATGACTACGTGTCTCAGTCTCAGCCCCTCCCTGTGTAGAAGTGTACAGATCTGGTTACTTTCATTTCTCTCGTTTGCTCTCAGCAATGGCGTCTGCTGATCTGAGGAAGGAGCTGGAATGTTCCGTCTGTCTGGACTATTATACAGATCCTGTAACCCTGAAATGTGGACACAACTTCTGCCAGGACTGTATTGGTCGTGTGTTGGATACACAGAGGGGGTCTGGAGGTTATTCCTGTCCTGAATGTAAACAAAGCTTACAGAAACGTCCTATTCTTCAGAGGAATCTGAAACTACGTAACATAGTGGAGAATTTCCAGTCTACCCATCCAGATCAGGAGGAGACCAGGGTCTTCTGTACTTACTGTATTCACACTCCTGTACCTGCTGTGAAATCCTGTCTGCTGTGTGAAGCTTCTCTGTGTAACAATCACCTGAGAGTCCACAGCAAGTCACCAGAACACGTCTTATTAGACCCCACCACTTCCCTGGAGAACAGGAAATGCGCCGTCCATAAGAAGATCCTGGAGTATTACTGCACTGAGGACTCCACCTGTATCTGTATGTCTTGTTGTCTGATTGGAAATCACATCAGCCATAAGAAGGAATCCCTGGATGAAGCCTCTAAGATGAAGAAGAAGAAACTGAGGAATGTTCTGCAGAAACTGATGACAGAGAGAAAGGAGATGGAGAAAAGTGTCCAGAGTCTGCAGGAACACAGGAGGAAAGTACAAGGAAAAGCAGATGATGAAACAGAGAGAGTCACTGCCCTGTTCAGAGACATCAGGAGACATCTGGAAGACCTGGAGAAGAGAGTCCTGAGAGACATCTCCGGGCAGGCAGAGCGGGTCTTCCTGTTAATCAATGATCTGGTCTATGATCTGGAAATAAAGAAGGAGGAGCTGTCCAGGAAGATGGGGGACATTAAGGAGCTGTGTAACATGAGGGATCCACTGACTGTCCTACAGGAATCAGACACAGGTGACTTGTGTGATGCTGAGGATGGAGATGAGGACAGATTGAGACATGATAAACTCCTCCATGATGGAGGGTATCTGGATGTGGCGGGGATCTCACACACATTACACACAGGTTTATCTGTTATTATGTCTCGGGTAAATGTAGAGAAACGTACAGGCACACATGTCTATCCACATTCTACTACAAAGGTCAATGCTGAACCATCCAGGAGACGTCCCCAACCCTCTCCCACCATAAAACACTCACACCTCCAGGCTGGAGGACCAAATATTGGGGTCGTACAGCAAACACAGAGGGTGTCGGGGGTTACAGACATATTACTGGATGTGAGGACAGCTGGTAATCATCTACATATATCAGATAACGGGAAAATTGCAACCGTGACATGTCAGAGCCAGAATCGCCCAGAAACACCAGAGAGATTTGAGTATTATCAGGGGATTAGCAGTCAGAGTTTCTCCTCAGGGAGACATTACTGGGAAGTGGATGTCAGGGAAGCAAGGAAATGTAGAGTCGGGATGTGTTACTCCAGTATAGAGAGGAGAGGAGGTCAGTCACTGATTGGAGATAATAAGAAGTCCTGGTGTTTGGAGGGGTTGTTGGATCATTACTCAATGATACATGACAGTAATAAGATCCGATTACCCCGTGGTGTCTCCAGTAAGAGAGTCGGGATAGATCTGGATTATGAGGCCGGGCGGATCTCCTTTTATGATATGTGTAACCCGATCCGACACCTCCACACCTACACCACCACCTTCACTGAGCCCCTCCATGCTGGGGTATGGGGAGGGGGAGGTCAAATAAAGATATGTGGGGGGAATCAGAAGTGAGAGATCTGCCCAGAGACATCACAAGGTGTATTATCTGATTGTGCAATACTCATCCAATAAGAGGAAGCAGAGAACAGGAAACATGACTGATTTATTTATAAAGCTGCAGGTTGTGGGGCCGTCGTCTTCATCCTAAACCTCACTTCACTACCTAGTATGTCACTGACCAGGAACACGCATGCGAGAGGGCAGAGTGTTCAGACTTCACTGGCTGCATGCTTGTTCTGGGTCAGTCACACACTACATAGTGTAGCCAGGATCAGGATGACGGCCCTGGAGTCTGCACCATCACTGTGTATCTATAACAAAAATAGTTTTTTCAGCTTTAGATGGAGTGGGGAAGGATTTGAACCTCTGTCAGGTTGTTACTGCTATCCAGGGATCCTTTAGAGATCTTCCGTCACTTCCTGTCTCAATGACAACACCAGACAGGAAGTGAGGGGAACTCTCTAACAGCAACACAGATAGATATAGAAATAATTTCTTTAGTAGAGTAGGGGAAAGGTTAGATTGTTATTTCTGTCTGTGTCCCTGTTGTAGATTTCCTTCATTTCATGTCTGATAAAATGTTGTCACCAGGACAGGAAGTGTGGGGAATTCTCTCTAATGGAGCCCCAGATAGGTTTTTAATGCTGACAGGTGTTCTAATCCTCCCCCACATGTAGAACAATAGGATTTGTCTAGACACACACTTTAATATCCACAATGAGAATTCCTACATTTCTTTACATGACCAATCCATGGATCTGTGATTGGTCCTCCCCCTCCCTGTGATTGGCTATGATGATTGTCACTGAATACAGCCAGTGCTAGTCTTGTTCCTATTGGTTATGATGTAGAGGGGGCGGGATTGTGACCGGGGGGTATAAAGTCTCAGAAAGTGGAAATCCTCGGCTCTGTATATGGGAATATTGATAAATGATTAGATATAATGATTGGAGGGATTGGACGCAGGAGCAGATTAACATAGGGGCTATTGGAGCTGCTCCACCAGGGTTGTAGCTTGGCCACCAGGGGTCACAGAGACCACTGATTAAAATGTGGGGATGCTATAATTTATGGTTCCGGAGATACAGGGCTGCTTGCGCAGCCGGTCAGAAGCTACATACAGAGCGGCCAGTATAAACACAAGCTGGCACACTCTGCAGCAGACTGGGAGGATGAGCTCACAGTGCTTATAATAATTATGTGTATATTACTTATGCTAATTAACCCTTTGCCACCCAGGCCAATTCTAATGCCGGGTACACACGGACGTTTTTTGTGATAAAAAAAACGTAATTTTTTCTCATGAAAAAAAACGACGTTTTTCAAACTTCATTTTAAAAAACGAAGTTGCCTACACACCATCGTTTTTTCAAAATGTTCTAGCAAAGTGCGGTTACGTTCAGCACGTACGGCGGCACTCTGTTCCATTCAAGCTCGCTTCATAACTTGCTTCTGAGCAGGCGTGGGTTTAAAAACGTTGTTTTAAACGTCGTTTTAGCTACACACGGTGTTTTTTTGTGACACAAAAAACAACGTTTTGAAAAACGACATATAAAATTGAAGCATGCTCGAATTTTTTTTTGGTCGCAAGACATAAAACGACGTTTTCCCCACACGGTCATTTTAAATGATGTTTTTAAAAATTACGTTTTTTTTCATCACAAAAAACGACCGTGTGTATGCAGCATTACACTTCTCTCCTACATGTAAAAATCATCATTTTTTTTTTGCTAGAAAATTACTCAGAACCCCCAAACATTATATACTGGTATATATTTTTTAGCAGACACCCTATGGAATAAAACGGTGGTCTTTGCAACTGTTTATGTTACATGATATTTGCGCAGCAATTTTTCAAATGTGTTTTTTTTGGAAAGAAACTGTTTCGTTCATAAAATAAAAAAATAAAAACACTAAAGTTAGCATAATTTTTTTTGTATACTAAGCAATGCTTTACATTTTTTTACAGGTTACATGTTTAGAGTTACAGAGAAGATCTAGTGCTAGAATTATTGCTCTCGCTCGATCGTGGCGTATGTAACCTGTGTGTATCTGGCTCTGATACTAGCCAGTGCCTACCCAGCCACTGACTAGTATCTCTCCCCAGCCTGTTCCCACACACACTCTCACCTGCTGACCTGTGGATGGGGGAATCACTCCTGCAGTGTTATTGTGTTCTGCCAGTGAATACAATGATCAGTGTTGCTAACTATAGCTGGCAGCACTGATTATTTGGGGAAAAACCTGACAGGCTGGTTGTACTTAAAGGGGGTGTAAAGGTTTGTATTTTATTTTCTAAATAGGTTCCTTTAAGCTAGTGCATTGTTGGTTCACTTACCTTTTCCTTCGATTTCCCTTCTAAATGTTTTTTTCCTTTGTCTGAATTTCTCACTTACTGTTTCCCCTCAGTAAGCTTGTCTCCATCATCCATGGGGGTTAGTCAGCCAGAACAGCTTACTGAGGAGGAACAGGAAGTGAGAAATTCAGACAAAGAAAACAAAGAAAAAAAACATTTAGAAGGGAAATCAAAGGAAAAGGTAAGTGAACCCAACAATGCACTAGCTTAAAGAAACCTATTTAGAAAATAAAAAATGAACCAAAATTTCAAATCAGATAATAGATTGAATTGTAAAACCAGCTAGCCCATGCACAGATCGACTATGGCTGGTCTCTGCTTAATTGGCTTAATTTCAATCCATGCATGGCCCGCTTAAAGCGGGGGTTCACCCGAAAAACACATTTTTAACATTAGATTGAGGCGAATTGTGGGAAGCACAATCGGGTGTTTTTTTTTAAATCAATGCAGTACCTACCGTTTTAGAGATAAATGTTCTCACGCCGCTTCCGAGTATGGTCTGCGGGACTGGGCGTTCCTATTTGATTGACAGCCTTCCGACCGTCGCATACAGCGCGTCACGAGTTGCCGAACGTCGGAGCGCAGGCGCCATATAGAGCCGCACCGACGTTCGGCTTCTTTCGGCAACTCGTGACGTGATGTATGCAAAGGTCGGAAGGCTGTCAATCAAATAGGAACGGCCAGTCCCGAAGACCATACCCGGAAGGGGCAGGAGAACATCTCTACATACTGTAACCTTACCCTCCACACTCCTCTCCTGTACATACTGCCAACTATCCTTCTCTCCACATTCCTCTTCTGTACATACTGCCCCCACATCATATCCTCCACACTCCTCTCCTGTACATACTGCCCACTGTCATACACTTCACACTCCTCTCCGGTACATACTACCCTCTGTCATATCCCCCACACTCCTCTCCTGTATATCCTGCCCACTGGCATTCCCTCAGGGCCGGTGCAAGGATTTTTGCCAAGTCAGGCGAAGGTGCATTTTGCCCCCCCCCCTTGCGCGCACGCACAGGGCACAACGCCTGTGTGTGCTTTGTAATGGCTTTCCATGTACTTTAATGCACTTTATCACTGTGTGTACCTTTCATTCAATTCATTATCAATTTTGAATGACCCCCCCCCCCCCAAAAAAAACACCTCCCATCATTCTTATAATGACACATTGCTCCTCTAAATCCCATTTCTTTCTATGCATCGTTCCAAACAAGTCCACCTGGATACAAAGCACGCCTAGTACATAAGATCCCATTTAATGGATACCCTCCACACTCCTCTTCGGTACATAATGCCCACTCTTAGACCCTCCACATTCCTCTCTCTCACCTGCACATACTTCCCACTTTTATACCATCCATACTCCTCCCCTATGCCTCTTACCCACACAAACAGTTCTTTAAAATTATACTGAATATCCTCAATGTTTCCAGCTCTAGAATGGGCACACTTTTGTTAGTTCAACTAAAAGAAATTTTCTCAGTCCTCATATTTGTTCTGCCCCATTATTAGTACTCATTTAATTTTGTGATTATTACTGTGATGTATAGAGGAACATCGGGGATCGCAGCTACTCTAAATATAGCACTTGTAAAATACAGTGTCACTGAAAATATTTTTTAATGTTGGCAACTATGCACTTAGGCACTGCCCAAGGGCCACCGGGTCAGTAGGGGGCCCCATGAGAGGCTCCTGGGATCCTGTGATATTAAAGCTGTAGTAAACTTTGCTAACATTACTACTTTTTAGAGGCCCTGTGGAAGGTTATGCCACAATGAACAAGTATGCATAGCATATTAGCACATTAGGGCAGGCCCGGCCCAAGACATTGTGCTGTCTGGGCCCCAGAATAAAAATGCTGCCCCCCCCCAAAGAAAAATAAAAAAATCACACCCACCAAAAGGCCCGCACACTCATTGGCCCGGATTCAGAAAGCACTTACACCGACGTATCTCGATATGCGCCGCGTAAGTGTAAATTAGCGCCGTCGTATCTGTGCCCCGTACCCAGAACACAAGATACGATAGTATGTAGGTAGGTTGCCAACACAGGAAATGTGTGTGTGGGGGGGTGGGGTGGTGTAGGGCACTGCACACAGAGAGCTGCTCCATGGGAAGAAGACAGACGCTGAACAGACATGCTGTAGGACTGCTGTGTTGTGCAGTCCATCATAGGCACTGGGGCTTTCAAAGGACATCTAAGGACATCTAAGCTACAGCGAATACCATCATGGATCATCACCTCGTAGAGGTATGCCTGGGCAGCCACACTACTATAGTTAGAGTGAGGGGGGGGGGGGGGGGGGCGTTGTTCATATTGAACTGTTATGTCACACTTGTTCAGTAACATATTAACAGTTCTAAGCCTGGTTTGAAGTTATTCAAAGGGGTGCATCTTGGTTTTAGCGTATTTAAAGAACCAGGGTTGGTAAAGCACAACAGGGCATGAAGTAACATCACTACAGAGGGTTAGTTTGGCAAGACAAGGAAGGGGAGCATATTTGCTAAGAGTAACCAAGTACATGTACAAGACAACCAGTCATTAAGCGTGGTATCTGATCAGTGCCGGCCCAAGACATTGTGCTGCCCGGGACCAAGAATGAAATGCCTCAACTCTGGTCCTATGTGCGGGGGGATCCTCAGACTCTTGTAGTGCGTCTACACACCCCCTGCTTTGTAAAGCTGGCTACTCATTGTTAAATTTCATTTATCTTCACCTATGTAGTTTAAGCATCTGCCTGATTGCATACAATTTGAAAGTGTTTAGGTTGGACCTCATTATATGGTTTTGGTAAATCTACAATAAAATTCTATAATGTGTAGCCAGCTTTTGTCTGAAAAATCTTTTCCATCTGAGTTTTACAAGGATGTACAAGACAAATGGCTGCAAATAAACTGGTACAACAGAAAGGATTAAAGCATTCCCATGAGTGTATACAATTTTAAACATTCACAATTATGACATTTATTGCATTTTTGCCATTGTTGGGACAGGGACAAACCTGCAAGTGGGGTGTAGAGACTTTTCTTTTTTAAATAATCACAACATTTTTGTTTTTTTTAAAGTGGGCACCTTTTAATTGTTTGGGAGGACCTATTCAAAGCTGAAAAGCATGAAAATAAATGGTACTACGCTTAATCACAGAAAGGCAGGCAACACTGGCCCTTCCCCTCCGCCAGTTAGTGGCTGCCTCAACAGTTAGTGTGGTCCAAGTAACTACAAAGGCATCAGAAAAATAAAAATACATGATTTATAAAATCATTTTCTTGTTCATACATCACAGGACACAGAGCCTGAGTTACTTAGTGGGTTAGATAGTTACCACAGGTGATTGGACACTGGCAACCCTAACTACAAGGCGAGTTCCTTCCATATATAACCCCTCCCATATGGAGAGCACCTCAGTTTTGTAGCAAAGCAATGAGTGTCCCAACGTTTAATCCCGAAGAGGGGCAAGAGCTTGTGTCACGTGATGTAACGTATTTATCGGGGTATTGCGCGCTCCAGCATATAGCGCGCACCCCTAAAGTGGACCCGCATTCCTGTATAAAAAAAAAAAAAAAAAAAAAAAAAAAAAAAAAAAAAAAAAGATTTTAGTACTTACAGTTTTGGTGTCTTGTGCGGCGGCCTCGTCGGGTCCAGCGTCCGTCTGCGGCTTCGGTGGTGTCCTCCTCGTCGGGTCTGGCGTCCTTCTGCAGTGTCCTCCCCGCGCTGAGTTTGGACCACTGTGCCGGCATATACTGAGCGCAGTACACTCGGGTATAGTCGGCCAGGCTCTGCTCCTCTCGCGGTCACGTCCTGTACGTACAGGACGTGACCGCGAGAGGAGCAGAGCCTGCCCGACTATACCCGAGTATACTGCGCTCGGTATATGCCGGCGCAGTGGTTCAAACTCGGCGCGGGTATCGGCGTATATCGCGCACCCACGATTTTGCCCTGATGTTCAGGGCAAAAAAGTGTGTGGTATACGCCGATAAATACGGTATTCCAAGACAAGGAATTTACAGGTAAGCTGTATATAAAAATCCTATTTTCTTGTTCATACATCACGGGACACAGAGCCTGAGTTAAGTACTTAGTGGGATGTCCCATAGTAATGCTTAAATTGAGGGGAGGGAGACACAGATCAGAAACATAGGCCGCCATTGGGCCAGAGGATCTATACTGCTGCCCGCAGTACACTACGCCCGAAGGCCGCATCCTGATTCCCTCTCACATCTACCTGGTAGAATTTAGTGAATGTATGGATGAAGACCAAGTAGTAGCGTTACAGATCTGAGCCATGGAGGCCTGGTGATGCACTTCCCATGAGGCACTCACCGCTCTAGTTGAGTGCGCTTTCACCTGAAAAGGAGGAATCTTCTTTTCTAACGTATAGGCCTGAATAATGACTTGTCAAATGCAACTCGCAATAGTGGATTTCGACGCTGCCTGGCCCTTCCTTGGGCCCTGTGGCAGAATAGACAATCAGTCTTTTGTATCTGAGCCGTAGCTTGCAGATACATTTTTACCACTCTTACAACATCTAGAGACTATAGATTCTCTTCCTCCATGGACTGAGGATTTTGAAAAAAGGACAGTAGGACTACATCTTGATTCAGATGGAATCCTCCCCATTTCTTGGTGAAACCTTCCTCCATAGGATAAAGGAGGGAAAACTTCTTAGGAGAAGAAAACAGTTTATCTGGGTGAGCCCTGTCATTATACAATTTCTCCAACAAGGGATGAATTGGGAAGGTATACGCAGCCTGTGGGGGATTTCCAAGACCCACAAGGAGGAAACAGAGGACATGGCAGCCTCAACAGGGGGCAATTTGTATGTGGAACGCACCATCTCTGCATAATATTGCACCTTAAGCGCCTGGGAGGTAAAAGGAATCTTCTCATCCTCCAAGTCCTCAGACTGCACCTGATCTTCATCTCTAGATAGGGATTTTTCACCCTCAGAATGCTCATCTGATGAGAGCCAGAGCAGATGAAGGGGACCTACCCCGCTTTCTGCCACCTTTTAAGGAGGTTGCAATTAATGTAGCAATCCTTTCTTCCAAGCCAGCCAAAGCAACTTTTAAAGCGTCCTCAGTGACAAATACAGGTGCTGCAACATTAGGAGAGGCTGCAAAGCCTGACAGGGATACATGTTCATCCTGTGAGGCTGCTACCAGTCGGTCGGGGGTTGATAATCTGCAGGCATGACCAGAACCCCTAGGCGTGGATCCCTTAGTGCCCCTTTTACCTGCCCACCTCTTACTGGGAGACAGTCCTTTAAGCTGCAAAGCAGAGGTACTAGTACAGGTGCAATCACTGTTGTGCTAAAAGTCCTACAATACACATATCAGCTCACTGCACAACCTGATGCCGAGTAGGCGTCTTAGGTTTGCCTGATCTGATCCACTGGGATGCTTACAGCCCACAGCTCTGTATCCATGCCGCTTACAGAAGGCTCTGGCACGCTGGGCTTTTAAACACAAGCCTCTTGGAGCCTGCACACTGGAGAGCTGTGCACGTGCCCATGCACTAGAAACCAAGCCCCCCTCTCCTCTGACCGTCAAAAGCACACTCCCGGGGTGAAGGGGAGGAGAAAAGACTACTGGGGGCTTTGTGGGACCCTTCTGTGTATTGTGGCAGAGCCTGCAGCGGAGGAGGCGAGCAGTGTTTTAAACAGACCGATTTCATTGACTGCGTCCCTGGATGGCATGTAAGAGTACATCAGTTATGTAACTTACTCCCTCTGGTGGTGGAAACCAGGTAAGACATCCTTCTCACAGAAGATAATTGAAAAAAAAATGTAAATGATCTCCACTTACTTTATCAATGCAGCAGGAAAGCTGCTAAAAATAGCAGATCCAGCCTTCACCCATCACGGCGAGTAGTGTTGTGCCAACCTTCAGGTTTATGGGTTCTTACAGGATCCTCTTACCGGGACAACTTTTCATGCCACCGTTGTATTAGAACACCAAAGTCTAGATCCCAGACCTCCGAAGAGACATTACAGGTAAACCTTGTTTCTTCTTTACATGAGGTCCGCATTCCATCTATTTTAGGCGTTTAGTATTGGCCTGAGGTATGGATCCAGTTGTATAGCTCCTAGGTCTCCACAGAAAAACCATCAGAGCTCTTTTCTTAGCACATGTTCAAAGTGACCAACCACCTTGAACACTGGAGAAAGTAAAAAAAAACACACACACACACACACACACACACCTTAGGTACTCTCCATATGGGAGGGGTTATATAGGGGAGGAACTCGCCTTGTAATTAGGGTTGCCAGTGTCCAATCACCTGTGGCGAGTAATTAACTCATTAATCCTATGATGTATGAAGAAAAAGGATTATGCCTTGGACACACGACCAGTTTTTCCATCGGGAAAAACTGCCATGACAGCTTTTGGCCAGGAAAACTGGCCGTGTGTATGCTCCATGGCAGTTTTCCTAACAGGAAATTCGCTGGGAAAAAATTAGAACTTTTTTCCCCCCCTAGCTGTTTTTAAGCCAGCAGTTTCTATGGGAAAAGCCTGTGGTGGAGAATACACGGCCGGGTTTCCTGACCAAAGCTCTCATGGCAGTGTGTGGGGGGAGGGGGGGGGGAAGCTGCCAAGCAGGTTCTCCTGGACTTTTTACTATTGGGAAAACCAATTGTGTGTACGGGGCATTAGGGCAAGAAAAACCTTGACAGTGCAAGCTGCACCTGATACTGCCATCTCATGAGCTGCTGAGGTATACTGGAAGTTGGCATCCCCTGGCGGAAACCACGAATACAGCAGTATCTACTGGTGTGGGGGAGCTGCAGTTCAGATCCCCATACAGTCTACTACAGCAAAGCTGAATCAAAGTGCCTTCCTGGTGTGATGCCACCTATTGCACTCCCCATGAGAAAATAAAAAAAGTTACTACTTACCAAGCCTCTGAACCTTAGTTGTGCTCCCTCCCTACTTTGAAACAGGTGCTGGCTCTGCACAACTCTATGAAGGAAGAGAACATCCTGGACAGCTGCACTCTGTTGAAGACATCTTTATCGTAGAATAAAAACCAATCATGGCAATACAGTCAAAATGAACAGGGATAAAAGGCTAATGCATTTCACATCATTGGATTCCTACTCATAGCCAAGGGAACAAAAACCAAAAGTGTGTATGAGGCTGGGTTCACACTACTACACTACTTTCATCCTACTTTGCTCTGTGTTCAATGTTTCCCTATGAGAGCGTCTTGTAGCGTCCTACACAAGTCGGTCCGACTTTGAAAATGCTCCCTGTACTACTTTTGGTCCTACATTGATCCTACTTCAGGCCCATTGAATATCATTGAAGTCAGACCAAAGTAGTATCCTGTTCATGAAAGTAGGATGGATGTAGGACCAATGTAGGATAAATGTAGGACCGATGTAGCAGAGCAAAGTAGGATGAAAGTAGTGTAGTAGTGTGAACCCAGCCTAAGAGTGGAAGAAACCATCCACAAATCAAAATTTAAAAGTTAGAAGTTTTCACTTAAACACACAATTGGATCTAATCCCAGAAATTTGAGTGCACCTGCAGAGCAAAAACCTGGCAACTGAAAGTGTGTAAAGCGGACAGCATTTAAGGTTTCAAGAATGCCCTAGCATAGCGCACTCAAAAAGATGGGGTCAAAGAATGGGAGTACATCAATCAAGTGACCATGTGTATAAATAAGTGAACATGAAATAAAATGTGCATAAGTGCAGCCATCATTGCGTGACAAGTACACAGCGATCATATAATGCAATAATCAAGAACATACCAATCATATAAACAAGAAACTTAAAAAAAACACGGCAATCATTGTAAAACTAATTATATTAAAAAGTTAGGACTTTTAATACGTACAATTGTAAGAGCCCAAAAATATCAAAAAGCCACTCATACCCAAGATCTAGATACCAAATAGGTATTAAAACCATATATAGTCTCCTCTGCGAATACTGGTCATTCAGGGTATTGACAGAACTGCAATATGTCATATGTTCTGCATATATGTAGATTCATAATGTAAATATACTATTAAATAAAAAAACAAAAGCAAAACAGACAGACAGTATTCAGAAATAAGATGTCTCTGGGCAATAAAGTGTAGCAAGGGGGGGGGGGGGGGGGGGGAGCCGAAGCCTCGGCCACTCTTAAACAAAGTATTGGGTGTAGTACAGAGGAAGAAAATCTTCTGGACATAATCCGAACAAAATTGGAAACTGGAGTTTACTAATAAAATAAATCTGGTAAACATCTAATGTGAAACACATTAGCCTTTTGTCCAATTTTAAATATTGCCATGATTGGATTTTGTTCTACAATTAAGAAGTCTACAGAGTGTAGATGTCCAGGATGTTATCTTCCTCTCCCCCCCCCCCACACACACCTAATTGAGTTGTGCATACTTAAATTGAATGAACTTTACATTAACTAGTCGGGTCAAGTATAGAGTACCCCAGGACTTCCTTACAAACCCCATTTACGACCGATGGCCATGAACTGCTTTTGATGAATCCTTACAATTGTTAAGTCCCCAGCGACTTTGAGCCCTTAGTTGAGACTGCCTGGCATAGGACTGAAGATTTGGCTAGTACTACCTACGGTAGGTGTCAGGCCTCAATCCATTGCCCCTAGGTGGTTTAGAATAGGAGTGTATGCATGAGTGCACTGAACAGCTGCAGTGGTGAATAAACCAAGTTGTCTAAATTTTAGAGTGCTGGAGGTATGCTTTTTTTTTTTAGGTTTTACAATACTAAATACAATACTTGCCTAGGTGGATGCAGCATTGGTCCAATGTTGCATCTGTCCCCTGGCAGCTTTAACACTGAACAGATCAAACACTGCTGATGGCTTGGTTCTCATGGCTTCCTAAACAGAGCTGTTAACCGTCAGTCACTGCTGTCTGATCTCAGTACACCCCCCCCCCCCCCCCTTTACTGGAGCGCTGGGCTATGCAAAGGGGTGGGAGCGGCTCGCTCAGGCTCTCAGCAGCTCACCGAGAGGCTGAGCCGTGTGCTGGTCCAGGCATGAGAGGATCTTGCCCGAGCCTATAAGTCAGCAGACAGTGGGCTTCAGCCTGCTGAAAAAAGGCCACAAGAGCGCAGATCAAACTGCACTCCTGTGATCCACAGAAGTACAATTAAATGAGCTTTGGCTGTACTTCTACTTTTCCAATAAAGCCTTATGCAAAATGTCCTTTTGGATTTCCTTTACCCTGATCTTTTTCTAGGACCTATTCAAAGGCTGTGGCTAGTGTGAACATTTGCTGCCCAAACTTACCCAAAAACAGCCATCAGCAATTCTAAAATAGCTGCAATACAGGGTTTGATTTATATAGCCAAACTAAAGGTGTACTCTTAACATAGCAAACCAATGTTTAGATAATGTCTGATAAGGATGGTAACCGTTCAAGGTCTCACAGTGTTTCCCATTGTGTTCTTAAGGGTTCCGGACAATTTATGGTAGATTAAACATTTTACATTGACTTAAGTTTGTACCTTTTCTACAGTTAATTTTTCATACACCCAAACTTGGTTATAGCACCATTTTCTGCAGATATGGATCCAGGTCAAGTCATGAGAAAGGCTTCAGGTGAAGCAACAGATTAAACAAATTAGACTTGATCAGTTTAATCATTTATTTACATAAAATTAGTTAGCGTGTACAGACCAAGATAATAAATTACTATATGGTTTAACCAACATTTAACATCTTTTGTTAACCTGGGGAAGAGCAAAGTTATTTGTAACTTAACATTGGATCATTCCCTGTGCAACTTTGCCATTTTCCAGACAATACATAAATATTAAAAATAAACTCCTTTTGCAACCCAGAATAAGGATTATACATAAAAGAAACATTGGGACAGTCTGTAGAAGAACTCTCTAGGACAGGTCATTCTCTTTGTCATCCATATCAGACTTTAGAAACTGCTTCTTGTTCATACTTTGATCCCTAAAAGATTAATAAAAAATATATTAATAATATTATTATTTACCACTCCTACCAGATGTCATCAGCCCAGCAATAAAGTTATAGTATATGCTCCTGCCAAGCTATAGGCCATAACCAAAGCCAACCAGTCAAGTCTTTCATCGTATTGCATTGAAGTGTTACTAAACCCAGGAGCTTGCATTCACTATACCTGTCACCCACAGAAAATGGAAATGCAATAGTTCCAGTAAATATAAACTGCTAAATAATTTCTCAGCAGTTATAGCAGTCTTGTGACTTTGATCAGTGCATGGTTAAAGCTTGTAGGAGTTGATTTTCCTCTGACCCTCTGTCTGGACAGTGCCGATTGGCCCTGTACTGATCAAGAATAAAAACCCTCTAGGGGGAAGGAAAAAAAAAAATGTTACACCACACAAGCAGCCTGTCTGCTAATGTGGTTACAGTACATTAGGAAATTGTGTGATGGAACATTTTTTTGCCTTAGGAAGTGATCTGCTGACAAAAGCACTCAAGCAAAGGAAATGGATACCAAGCGCCTTGAGGTGATTCAGTTTGCATGTGTAGTGCTATACAAGTTTTTCACTCATCAAGTCCTGGAACGACACCAACGGATCCGTTTATAGTAACCTCCAAGAACCAGACAACACCAGTCTTGGAGTACATCAGGAATAGCCTTTTGAGAGAACACACACACACACACACACACACACCACAAGCTGTAACCAGAAACCTGATTAACACAAGCAAATTATCTAATCCTTTAGATAGCAGCCCATCTCCTACATTGGCTTCTGCGCAAGGTGATCAGCTCTCAACATGTCAAGTTCAGAATCAAACCAGCCAAGAATAGTCTACATATATCCTGGAAGATATTGTGGCTACACATTACTGTCCCATTTTAATTAATCCAAGATATATTTTCTTAGTCACCCTGTGCCAGGATGACACAGGGTGACTTAGACATAAGAGGTGCATGGAGAGCTGAAACAAGGGTTTTCCCCAACCTTTTCAAGGGATTCTAGGTTCCACAGGCCCTCCCATCAGTCTGCAATCAGTGGAAGAGGATGATCAGGAGAGACAGGCTCAAACTAAGGCCTCATTCACACAGGCGGGCTACGGAGTCCGCCGTCAGCTCAGCGGGAGATCAGTCCGTAGATCTCCGCTGAGCCGACGGATGACAAGCTCCTCTCTGCTTACTGAGAGAGGAGGGGCTTGTCGGGCACCGCTGTGTCCTATGGAGCGATCTGATGAAAACTGACAGCATGTCCGTTTTCATCAGATCTGATCCGCATGGACAGATGGGGACGTGGCCCCCATACGTCTGTTTTTAGCGTGTCGGATGTCAGCAGACATGTCTCCGCTGACATCCGACGCTCCATAGCGAAGCATGGAGCGCCCGTTCAGGTCCGTGACAGACGGACCCGAACGGCGCGTAGTGTGAATGAGGCCTCAGGGCGCAACAAATGTTTTTTTATACCGATAATGAAAAAAATAAAAAACACACCAAGTTAAAAAAACTTAGGCGGCGGCTCTCCTCTGCACTATACGACACCCCCATAGTGGGGGGGGGGGGGCACCAGGGGTGGTGCGGAGCAAATTGCAGAAAAGGCAATTTTCAGCCGATATGTTTCGGCGGCTGAAAGGTTGGTGCATCCCTAGATCAAACAGCATGTTTACACAATCGAGGATTAACCCCTTAGGTACTGGTTAGTATAACAAGCATGCTTTACTTCATATACCGATTGATTTTACTGTAGGTTTAGTAACAGATTTAAAAGCTTCCACCATCTGCTCCTCCTGCACCCCTCTCCCTAAAATCTTAACCGAATCCTGTAAAGATTCAGCACTGGGCCCATCTGTAGCTCTTCTCCCAGCTCAGTCTAATCTGAAAGCAGCGGAACCATTTAAATCATGTGAGGGAGTGGGGCCAACCTCCCCTGCCACATTTGTCATGTAATTTTTTTTGGGCAAGTAGGTACTTTGACAGTTACCTGCTTCACTTGCATTGCCCGAGTAGTTCTTACACCCCCACCATGCAGTCTTCTGGGACATGTCACAGGTTCCAGAAGACTGCCAAACCATTCAGCAGTCATGTCGCAACTTTCAAATGCACACTGGGCTGTGAAGCCGCCATAGCCGGGTGCCCAGTTGTAATGCCGGCACCAGGGAGACACTTTATAGTTGCTGACTTTACAAAAAAGGTCTGGAGCACTGCTTTAATGAGGGAGAGGACAAAGGATTCTTCCAAACAGGTTATTACACAACCTCTCAACAGAATTAGCAGGGTAAATCCCCTGGGGTAGGGCTAATGTACAGTGACCAACAGGCTGATACCAAGTCAAATTCAGGTGCCTACAGCAAGTGCTGGCAAAATAAAATATTGTTTGTAGTAAAAATTGCAGCCTTCGCAGTTATAATATAGCCTTCAAAATATTGCACCCAGAATCAGTGGATTGTGGGTGCAATGTCAGGCTCCTGCAGACTCTGGGTACAGCGCTCACTAGTACTTGCAGTTTGAATGCTACAAGCTGTCAGCATTGCAGTGGCAGACAAGGCTTGGCATTCAGAGTTCTGCAAAATGAAAACATGACATGGAGGTATAGGTGAGGCCAGGAGGTTCAGGCAGGTGCCACACTAAATACAGGTGTAACATGTACAAAAAGTGAACTTATCCTTTAATTAGAACATGGTTCTCATGGAAGCAGGAAGCTTTTCATGCATTTTTTTGCCATTACAAATGTGGTACCGTACCAGGTTAGGTCAGTCAGTTTAATAAATGGCTACCACACCATTGATTTGCTTGTATGGTGTATTATATAATCCAGAATTAGTGTTCATTACACAAAAGCCCAACACAGCTACAAGTACACTAAAGTATTTTTATTTATTTTTTTATAATGAAGCTCACCTTGAATCATTCTGAATTCTTGACTTCAGCAATTTTAAAGAACATGGGGACATCATGCTGTCAGTTGGACTGCTGAATGTATTCCTGCTCCAAAAAAGTACAAGTTAAATATGAAAAACCTTGTAGCAGCAAAGTAATACTTCAGGCAAAGGAAGGTTTGTGGTACATAACATACTGTTACACCCCAAAACAAGACCAGTAGAGTGTAATATGGCTGAAACTTGCAACATAGCAGACTTAACCAGGGTTCCTCAAGAAACAAGCATGATTTTTTTCCAGATTTTATCTCCTACCAATCACTACAAATATACAGGAGCAGTTTCTCATTGACATGCAATGAAGGGGTCACTTCTACACTAAAGGTGTAAAAACAAGCTGCGCTACAATACAATAACTTAAGTGAAAATACCAACAAAGTTAGAAATAAGCCAATCCTCAATTTATGGAAAAAAATAAAAAAAAGGGGAGATTAGGAAATTAGTTAAAGCTACATAGAAAAGTCTAATGAAGACAATCCAATGGGGTCTTAGAAGTGAGACAAATCACAGAAGAAAAGTCTATGAAGACAAATCCAATGAGATCTTGAAAGTAAAATTAAGTCCCCGACTTGAAGGTGCCATCAGAACTACTGCGTATAATTTCACACCACAAAACGCTTGTGATACACCACCGTACAGATTTTTTGTTTTCCAGAACAAGCTGGTAAACCAGCCTGTATAGTTGGACTTGCAGGTACCAGTCACACTCCTCGGATTCAGACAAAAGCTGGATAATGGTTGAACTGCTAGCACTCAGAGGTCACCGCCATTCCACCAACAAAATGTAAAGCTCACATGGCGTAATACAGTTAAAACCAAGGATGTTTATTCAAAAGACAAAATGTGCACTTACAAACTGTCGTTTAAAAGAAGCATATTGTTAAAGAACATATACATATAAAAAAAAAAAAAGCCATCCGGCATAAGATTGCGACGACATCAGCAAGTCTGTCCTCACGACATGGTTTTGTCTCAATTAGACATCGTTCACTGGGGAACAGTAGTAGTGTAGTTCCCCAGTGACAATATCCAATTGAGACAAAACATACGTCGAGAGGATTGACGTGCCGACGTCATCGCAATAGACGGGCAATCGTATGCCAGCTGGCTTTTTCATACGAACGTTCTTCAATACGCTTCTTTTAACGTTTGTAAGTGCACATTTTGTCTTTTGAATAAACTTTCTTGGTTTTAACTGTATTACGCCATGTGAGCTTTTTACATCTTTTTGGTGGAATGCCAGTGACCTCTGAGTGCTAGCAGTTCAACCATTATCCAGCTTTTGTCTGAATCGGAGGAGTGTGACTGGTACCTGCAAGTCCAACTATACAGGCTGGTTTACCAGCTTGTTCTGGCAAACACAAAATCCGTACGGTGGTGGATCACAAGTGTTTTGTGGTGTAAAATTATACTCAGTATTTCTGATGGCACCTTCAAGTCTGGACTTACTTTTACTTTCAAGATCTCATTGGATTGGTCTTCATAGACATTTCTTCTATGTGATTTGTCTCACTTCTAAGACCCCATTGGATGGTCTTCATAAGACTTTTCTATGTGGCTTTTCACCAATTTCTTAATCTCATTTTTTTCATAGGCGATTTGAGGATTGGCTTATTTCAATCTCTAACTAATATTGTTGGCATTTTCACTTTTAGTTATTGTATCCCAGCTTGTTTTTACACCTTTATGCTCTTATACGTTTGTTGACGTTTTAAGCGGCAGTTGATTTTTTATATTTTTAATATTTATATTTCTTTGTTAGCGCAGTATTACACTTTTTTCCTTTTGTCTTGTCACTTCTACAAGAATCAGTAGTGCAAGGGGGTATTTCTCCACTCCCCACCAATGCAAGGTGACACTACCACCCAAGTCTGGAGGACAACAATATTCAGACCGTTTACTGGGCATTATTTATTTTCACGATTACCAACATATAGGTCAGGGGTGACCAACAAGTGGCCCGTGGGCCACATGTGGCCCGCGGAGCCCTCTGATGTGGCACACGACCTCCTGCTCTGGGATAGAAAAGAATACGGTTATTCAAGGTCAGTTTATTACTAAAATCACAGTATATATGGGCATATCTGTTCTGGAGTGGTTACTGGGCTGCTTTCAAACTGATCCGCAGGTGCAGAGCAGTTTTTCCTGTGCGTTCCCTGCACTGAGCCATAGACTTCTGTTATTACCTGCAAGTTTGGTGAGCTTTCAGAAAGTGCTCCAAACCTGCAGAATATAATAGTCTATTGCAAAGTGCAGGAAAGCCAAAGGTGCACTGTGTTGCACCCATGGTGTGGGTAAACCGAAAGAGCATCAGTGTGAATGCAGCCTTGGGCCCCTTTCACACGGTCAGTCCGACCAATTGGATCCTCCATTCACCTCTAGGTAGGGGCAGACATAAACCGACTGTGTCCTACCTCCAATCCGATCTGCTAAAAAGTATCATGGGCTGAGTCTGTCTGCATATGCAGAGCAGACACGGACATGCCATCTACCCGCTCCGCTCATTGTGGCCTGCAACCGGTTACAAAGTCGCTAAAGTGGCCCTCGCTCTTCAAAAGGTTGGGCACCCCTGGTATAGGTCAAGGGAGTGATATAAACTAGTTGGCTCTGCTTGTCAGATATCTTAGACACACAATATTTGTCAATTTAAAGGGTTTCTAAAAACCTTGTCTGTCAAGAAACAGACAAATTACAATGTCATTTTTATCAGCCCCCCCCCCTTAAGATCTCAACTATCTTTAAGGCTCCTCCAGAGTAGAAGAGTTGAGAAAGGCTGCATTAGAAGATAACCCTGTGATCGTTCTAGGGTGGGTAGGCAGACAAGTTCAGGATTATATTACCCTACAGATTTGTTAGTGCCAACACAGACCATCTAAGGCTTACTGCCAATCCATACAATGAGTGATAGTAACAATATTAGACACACACACCTGGCAGACCAAGTGAGGATCACATAGCAGAAATCTATGCAACAAGCATGTCTGATGTCAAACACGCTAATGTCACCAATTTTCTAGCTTACTGAAATGTACATTTTCAAAATAGGCAATCAGTGCGAAAAAAAAAAAAAAAAAAAGTTTTACATACAGGCACCACTACAAGAACAGAAGTAGGACAGTTGCAGGTACTGCCGAGGATAGGCAAGTGAATCCCTGTTAGTTCTCAGGGAGCCAGTCATTTATGACAAGTATTTTATAACATTACAGGATTTCAGTGGTAAACAGATTTAGGCCTCATTCACACTTAGGGCCGTTTGGGTCTGTCTGTCACGGACCTGAACGGCCGCTCCATGCATCACTATGGAGCATCGGATGTCAGCGGAGACATGTCCGCTGACATCCGACCCGCTAAAAACAGACGTATGGGGGCCACATCCCCATCCATCCATGCGGATCAGGTAAGATCTGATGAAGACAGACATGCTGTCCGTTTTCAACAGATCGCTCCATAGGAGACAGCAGTGCCCGACAAGCCCCTCCCCACTCAGTGAGCAGAGAGGAGCTTGTCATCCGTCGGCTCAGAGATCTGCGGACTGATCTCCCGCTGAGCCGCCAGGAGCAGGCGGACTCGGTAGCGACGGAGTCCACCAAGTGTGAATGAAGCCTTACAGGTGAAAAGGTGAATCAGTCCAAGGCATAAACTCATAATGAAACCCTGTCAATACATACACATTTAAAGTCAGCCCATTTACCTTTGCTGTGCTTGTTTCCGTTTGGTTATGCTTGGTGTGACTGGAAGTTGCTGATTGGGATGGCCCTTTGCCTGTAAGCCTTTATTGCTCATTCTTGATTTAATAAAAAAACTGGTATTAAGATTTTCTGCAATCAACCAAAAACAAGTTATTTTTACAAAGTTGTATGCGTTTTCTGGAACCAGAGCCCACAATGTTAGTTGGAACCCTGCCAGAGTCTCCAAGTTCACTTTAGAAAAGAAACACACACACACACACACACACACACACACACACACACACACACACACACACACACACACACAATGTGCCCACACCCCAATCACTGCCCATACACCTGTCAAACTAACCATTTATATTATGTACACTGATTTTTTTTTGGAAAATATAAAAACGATGTTTTGAAGCAGGGTGGCATCATTGACAGCTCTCAATTACTACACTTTCAATGTGCCACCAAAGGAACAGGCTCCCAGCACAGAACCCTGGCTGTACATATGGGGCAGCTCAGCATAAAAGCCCACATACACACGGTCATAGACATCCCAATTATACAAGCGCAGTAAACCTTCATACACAGCACAACAAGCCATAGTGCCGCTCCATACACACCTTTCCACTCACCTGTCTCTTACAACCACAGTGCTCGCTGCGCACGTCCCCGCTATTTATACTGGGTTCGAATTTAGCGCGCCCCTGTCACCGGCTTGCCTGCGGGGGGTTGGCTCTCCTTAGCAGACAACGCCTCCTCTACAGGTTTGTTGTTTTTTTCATCCACTAGAGCGCCACCGCAAATGTGAAGCAAGAGGGAAGGACCATTTTGCCTGAGAGAGATCCTATGCCCATAATGAAGGCTCCGAAAACATGGCCGACAACACGTTTCTCTAGGCGGAGAAATGCAGACAATTGCCTATAACAAATTGAAGAATAATTTAACCAGGTAACCGTGATTGTTTGAATGTTTGAAAGAAGCAGCTTGTTTTTACTGGAATGTGTTTTGCAGACAGAACTTCAATTATAAACAAATGACTCACATTCCATGAACTGAGCTTTGTTAGACACAAAGGGCCAGATTCACAAAAGAGATACGATGGAGTATCTCAGATACACCATCGTATCTCGGATTTTTACTGGTCCTATCTATGCACCTGATTCATAGAATCAGATACGCATAGATAGGGCTAAGATCCGACAGTGTCACACTGTGTTACACTGTCGGATCTTTTTTTTGATTTAAAAATGGCGCCGGGGGCGTTCCCGCTGATTTACACTGAATAATATGTAAATCAGCGAGATACGCGAAATTCACGAACGTACGCGGACCCGACGCTGTGTTCTTACGTCGTTTCCGTAGCGCGGTACCCGTCGTATACTTACCCATGCTAAAAGCAGGGGTAAGTATTGTTAAGTATGGCCGTCGTTCCCGCGTCGATTTGTATTTTTTTACGTAGTTTCCGTAAGTCGTTCTCGAATACGGAACTACGTAGTTTGCGTACGCATCGAAACCACTGACGTCCTATTGACGTCAGTGGGAGCAATGCACGCCGGGAAATTCCCCGGACGGCGCATGCGTATTTAAATCGGCGCGGGAGCGCGCCTGATTTAAATAGTACACTCCCCCAGCCGCGGAATTAGAATTCCGCCGGGGGAGTTAGGATCCGCCGTCGCAAGTTTGGAGGTAAGTGTTTTGTGAATTTGACACTTTCCTCACAAACTTGCGAGGGCGGATCTTAATTCACATAGGTTACACGGATCTAAAGATCCGCTAACCTTTGTGAATCTGGCCCAAAGTCTAGACAAAAATTAGAACCTGTTCAAGTTCTACAGGTTGACATTAGTGCCAAAGATGATATAAATCAGGGGTAGGCAACCTGTGGCACTCCAGCTGTTGCAGAACTACAAGTCCCATCATGCCTCTGGGAGTAATTGTAACTGCCAACCTTGCAATGCCTCATAGGAAATGTAGTTCCACAACCGCTGGAGCATCACAGGTTGCCTACCACTAATATAAACAAATGACCTGCTAATCCTGACACCCCCCTGAATATAACCTTGTTTCCTGTGCCGGTCTGACAGAGCTAGTCAATCTCATAGACCCCCCCCCCCAGAATTGTTGGTACTCAGAAGCCACACTTCAGTGTGCGGCATCTCAGCAATGTCCTAGCAACAAGGCAGGACAGGATGATGCCATTTGTGGATTTTTTTTAAGTCACATTTCCAGAGGTATGTAAAAGGCTTACACCTTGCAAGGGCAATATTCAGCTTTGTTCAAAGCGGCACAGTTAATTTTTTTCGACAGACACCTCTTTTCTAAATAAGCAGTTTCATGGTAAAGGAAAGCTATTTAACCACTTAAATACTAGGCACTTTCCCCCCTTCCTGCCCAGGACAGTTTTGAGCTTTCAGCGCTGTCGCACTTTGAATGACAATTGTGCGGTCATGCAACACTACCCAAACAACATTTTTATCATTTTCTTCCCACAGATAGAGCTTTCTTTTGGTGGTATTTGATCACCTGTGGTTTCTATTTTTTGCTAAACAAACTAAAAAATGTTTAAAAAAAAAATTATAACATTTTGCTTTCTCCTTCACTGGCGACACTGATGAGTCGGCACTGATGAGGCGGCACTGATAAGGTGGCACTGATGAGGAGGCACTGATATGTAGAATTGATGGGCACTGATGGGCAGCACTGATGGACACTGACAGGCGGCACTGACAGGTGGCATTGCTGGACACTAATAGATGGCACTGTTGGGCAGGTACTGGAAGGTGTTAATGCTGTGCAGTGATTGGCACTGTGATGGACTCTGATTAGCACTGTGGTGGGCACTGATTGGTACTTTATTGGACACTAAGAGGGGGTTATGATGGGGCACTGACTGGGCACCGGTTGGCAGCTGATGGGTACAATGTGCTAATTATCAGCACAGACCCCCCCCCTCTTACAGGGAGAGCCACCGATCGGCTCTCCCTGTCAGTGCGAACCGAGGAATGCTGTTTACCGGCACTTCCTCATTCGCACTGTGATCACCTATGAGTGGTCACAGCTGATCACATGGTAAGAAACCTCTGTCAGAGGCTTTTTACCACAATCGCAGATGCAGTGTGTCAAACTGTCACGCCGTGCTGCGCGGCCCCACGGGCGCGTGTCGGCATGTTATCCTGCTGGACGTCATAGGGCACCCAGTCAGGATAACAGAATCACTTTCCGGCCATCATTCTGTTATAGGCCGGGCGGGAAGTGGTTAAATATTAAAGTGTTACTAAACCCAGTAATATAAAAATAGTTCACCCCCCCACAGCTTATAAATCTTCTTTTTACAATAAAATATTGCCACTATATACCTTTTTGGATGATCTGTATACCACGATCACATGATAAACTGCACAGTTTCTCCAGCATAAAAGACACAACTGAGCATGTGCAGGTCGGCTACCTTGCCTGTGTTAGCTGGCCTTCCCCAGATAGACTGTGTGTGTGAGTGTGTGTGTGTGTGTGGGGGGGGTGTGGTCTTCCCTCTTCCTGGGCTTCCCCAGTGACGTAGCAGAGGGTACGTCAGAGGGTGCGGGGTCACGTGACGGGTGGCCCTGCCTCCCCTATATAAGTAATGTCACAGCTTCAGCGCGTCATTCGCTGGGCTGTGTCCAGCGGTGAGAGGAGGTCGGCGATGCTGCTCTCTGGATGGATGGATCTTCTCATCGTTGGAGATCACCCGCACCCGTCGCTGGATCAGGAAAAACAATGGAGCAGGAAGCCGGGAACGAGTGGATTATCACCGCTGGAGTTTTTTCTTTTTTTTTTTAATTAATAAAGGACTTTATTCTACGGTGTGTGTGTGTTTTTTTTTTACAAGAATTTACACTTCCTTTGTGAAATGGTAGAGGTACAGTGTACCCCATTACCATTTCACACAGGGGGGGGTCAGGATCTGGGGGTCCCCTTTGTTAAAGGGCTCTTCTAGATTCTGATAAGCCTCCCACCCGCATACCCCCACAACCACCGGGCAAGGGTTGTGGGGATGAGACCCTTGTCCCCATCAACATGGGGACAAGGTGCTTTGGGGGGCACCCCAAAGCACCCTCCCAATGTTGAGGGCATGTGACCTGGTGCGGTTCAGGAGAGGGGGGGCACACTCTGTCCCCCCCTCTTTTCCTGCGGCCGGCCAGGTCAACGTGCTCGGATAAGGGGTCTGGTGTGGATTTTAGGGGGAACTCCACGCCATTTTTTTTTTATTTGGGGTGGAGTTCCCCTTAAAGTCCACACCAGACCTGAAGGGTCTGGTTATGGATATTAAGGGGGAACCGCACGTAATTTTTTTTTTAAATGGACGGCGGGGTTCCCCTTAATATCCATACCAGACCTAAAGGGTCTGGTTATTGAATTTGCGGGGACCTCCGCGCATTTTTTTTTTCCCGAACCCGGACCCAAATTTTTTCCAATTATTCGGGTTCGGGAAAAACCCAAAGTCCGTACCGAACCCTAACTTTACAGTTCGGGTTCGCTCAACTCCAGTCACCACAGTGAGAAATCTCCCAGTACTGTGGTGATCAGGAAACAGACAACCAGGAAGTGTCCAGAACAGAGAGGAATTACAGCAACATCAAAGCAAAAACGAACAATGAGGACATGAAACCAGGACTGCAGTAAGGTAAAGGAAGCTATTTAGCTAAAAGAAAAATTCCTTTAGTGACCCTTTAAGTATATATATATACTTAATTATCCTGACTGGGCGTCATATGACGTCTAGCAGGATAACATGCCGGCGCGCAGCATGGCGGTCAATGGTGGTGCTGTGTGTCACTCTGACACAATGCATCTCTGATCATTGCAAGGAGCCTCTGACATAGGATCATTACCACGTGATCAGCTGTGACCAATCACAGTGTGAACCAGGAAGTGCCGATAAACGTCTTTCCTCGGTTTGTGCTGACAGGGAGAGCTGATCGGCGTCTCTCCCTGTCAAGGTGGGAGGGGTCTGTGTTGATAATCAAGCACATTGATTATCAGCACAGCTCCATCAGATGTGCCACCAGCAATGCCAATCAATGCCCATCAGTGCCCACAACAGTGCGAATCAGTGCCTATCACAGTGCCAATCAGTAAAACCTGTCAGTACCTCATCATCAGTGCTGCCAATCAGTGCCATCTATTTGTGTCCATCAGTGCCGTCTATCAGTTCCGCCTGTCAGTGCTACCTATAAACGCCCATGAGTGCCACCTATCAGTGCCCATCAGTGCTGCTTATTAGTGCCACCTATTGGTGCCCATCAATTCTACATATCAATTCCTCCTCATCAGTGCCCGCCAGTGAAGGGGAAAACAAAATTTTATAACAGAAACAAAGAAAAACTTTATTTTTTTCCAAAATGTTGGTATTTTTTTGTTTGTTTTGCAAAAAATAAAAACCCCAGTGGGTATAGTGTTGCATGACCGCGCAATTGTCATTCAAAGTGCGGCAGTGCTGAAAAATGTCCTGGGTAGGAATGGGGGAAAGTGCCCTGTATTGAAGTGGCTAAACGAAAATCGTGTGATCTAGTATTGTATGAGAATTTTTTTTGCGTTTGACCGATTGGATAATACTGTCGTGATCAGCTCTCGAAAGCTCTGTACTAACGATCCGATTATCTTACAAACGCGTCGAGAGCGGTATTTTTCATCCAATTTTCAGATCGTGTGTCCGGGCCATTAGTGTAGCCTTAGGCCCCTTTCACACATGACTTCAGTTTGTTTCATCAGTTCAGTCACGTTTTTTTCAAAGAAAAAATGGATCAGTTTACATCAGTTTTTCATCAGTTCTTTACATCCACTTTGATTTTTTTTTTGCTTAGAATAAAGGTCACAAGTCTCTCACGATTCTCGAGGCGTACCCTCATCAAAAATTGGGCTAACTTTACTGTTTTTTTTTTTTTTTAATTCATGGAAGTGTATTTTTTCCCAAAAAATTGGGTTTGAAAGATCACTGCGTAAAAAGAATGTGACATAAAATATTGCAACAACCACCATTTTATTCTCTAGGTTATCTGCTAAAAATATATATATTAAATTAAAAGTTAATTTGCACAGCCCTAATATATATATATATATATATATATTAGGGCTGTGCAAATTAACTTTTAATTAATCGATTAATCTTAAATTTTTTTGATCGATCAAGATCTTTTTGATCGATTAAAATTCTTTTGATTGGTACTCACCTCTCTGCCGGCTTCTGGGCCTTCAGGGAGTTCCTTCGGAGATCCAGTAACGTCAAGGACACTGGCTGGGCTTGCCGTGTCCATCTGCATGCCGGCGGGACCCACTATAGGCCACACGCAAAGGCTGTTACACTCCCCTCTATCAACCTGGGATTCTACAACCATCCACTGGGAGTTGTGATAGTTCCCTTCATGGGACATCTATATGCCGACGGACTGATGTTAACCTCTACTCATCTGGATTCAGCAGTGGTATCGTTGTACACATTTTTATACCAATATCATACTTGGCTACATGTTTTTATGACTGCTTTTGGTACCGTTTGGTATTACTTGCACCATTTTTACAGTTTATGTAGTTACATCGATTTTATCTCCAGTGCAATATTTATTTGGTTACCTACTTGAAGACTATAAAAGTTTTAATGCTATTCCCATCGAGCGCTGCCTTTGTGTGTTTTGTGTATCCTGCTATCCATTTTTCCAGTGGTTGGTGGCTGCACTGGGAATCAGCCTGCAAGGAGATCAGCTAAAAGTAGTTGGATCTGTATGTGCGTTATAATTAATCGAAATTAGTCGATTAATCGATTAAAAAAACAAAACGATTAATCGAACAGAAAAATGTTGATCAGTAACAGCCCTAATATATATATATATATATATATATATATATATATATATAATGTTTGGGGGTTCTAAGTAATTTTCCAGCAAAAAATACGGATTTTTAACTTGTGAGCTACAAATTTCAGAAAAAGGTTTAGTCTTTAAATGGTTAAACTGCCCTCATCTACTGACCAAAGTTCATTCCTTTGATCTACAGCAGGGATATGCAATTAGTGGACCTCCAGCTGTTGCAAAACTACAAGTCCCATCATGCCTCTGCCGCTGGGTGTCATGCTTGTGGCTGTCAGATTTGGGGGTGGGGTGGCTCCAATTTTTTTTTACTTTTCATGTGTTTTTTTTTTTACTTGTGAATTTATTGCTATCACATAGGGGACCAATAGTCCCCTGTGTGATAGCAGATATGTGACAGGTCCTCTTTGGGGGAAGGCGGGGGGCAGTATGTGCAAGGAGAGGAGAGGTGAAGAGCAGTATACACAGTGAGGGGGCAGTCTGTACAGACAGGCTCCCTCACTTGCCGCTGCTGACTGTCACTGTCCTCTTTAAAATGTAATTGTCTGCTTTTTTCTTCTATACTTCATAGCGCCTACAAGGAGCTGTCATTTGGTCCTGCCACTAAAACCTGTGACCCCACCCTTTTGGGGGTGGGACCAAATGACAGCTCCTTCTCAGCACTATTAAGTAAAGAAGAAAAAGAGCCGACAATTAAGGTGAGAGGGACAGTCAGCGTCGGCAAGTGAGGGAGCCTGTCTGTATAGACTGCCCCCTCACTGTATATAATGCTCAAACTTATTGATGTCTGTTTTTCATCCGTCATGCGGATGGATAAAAAACTGACGAATCGTCCATATATGTGAAAGGGGCCTTATTAGACGGACATGTGGTTCCTTTCACTGACCCTTAAATCACTACAGAATTAGATCAGAGCACCTGCTGCCATTTTCTGCACCCCAGTTCTTATGTTTTTGTGCATAGTTGAGTCTCTTATGCCGCGTACACAGGATCGGAATTTCTGACAATTGAAGGTCGATGTGACTTTTGGTCGGAAATCCCAACCGTGTGTAGGCCCCATCAGACTTTTTCTGTCAGAATTTTCAACCGCAAAAATTTGAGAGCTGGTTCTCTATTTTTCTGAAGGGAAAAGTTCCTATCTGAAATTCCGATCGTCTGTATGCAATTCCAATGCGCAAAAAAACATGCATGCTCGGAATTATTGAACTTAAAGGAACACTAAAGTAAAAATGTTTTTTTTTTGTAAAATAACAAACATGTTATACTTGCCTCCACTGTGCAGCTCGTTTTGCACAGAGTGTCCCCGAACCCAGTCTTCTGGGGTCCCTCGGCGGCTGTTTCGGCTCCTCCTCGCAAGAGCTTTCCACCTTCATGCGAGCGAGCTTGCATGGTGGAAAGCTTTTGCAGGCGCCCTCCCGTGATACAGCAGCGGGCATAGCCGCCAACTGTATCACTTGGCCCCGCCCCCTGGCGTGCCGCGTCATCGGATGTGATTGACAGCAGCGCCAGCCAATGGCTGCGCTGCTATCAATCCGTTCAGCCTAGCCAATCAACTGCCAGGCTGGGAACCGAAGAGGATCATGGAGACGCGCGCGAGACATTCGAGGGGTGAGGTAGTGGGACGTGCATTCAGTGACGCTACCGCGCTCTATGTGAACGAGGAAGGGCTCTCGTTGCCGGCTGGCACTTTGTTTTTACGCTTGCTGTTTTTAAGAACATTGTAAGTACATTATTTTTTACTTAATAAACACCCCCAAAACGGTATCACACTATCAGTTTGTTTTTTATTCTGGGGACTATGTGATCTCTGAGCGGAAGGGCTGCCACTCTGTCTCTGTGTGGAGGATTGGATTCGCTGATAGCAGGCTCTTCTCCCCTGGTGATCTTCCCCGTGGATGATTGTGATTAGGATTCCTCTGGAGAATGGTGTATCTGGTTTAAGGCTATTCCCTTTTAGCCATCTGGTAAGAGGCTATCTATGTGGTGGTGGCTTCACTGATCTGTAATACTTCTCACCGTGGTGTCATCAGGATCCAGCTGTACAGTTCAGCGCTGCATTATTCAGTGTCTTTTTTTCATCAGGACATTTTAGTTTATTTTTATTTTGGACTAATTCATTTATTAGTTAATTTTCTCAATATTTGATTTTATGTTTTAACTTATATTGAACAATTTTTCCAATCTCAACACTGGATATTAATGTTGGTGCAGTTTTTTCTTTTCTCTGAGGTAAGTAAAACAGGGGTTCGGGGGGGGCGGTACTGTCGGATGTTTTTTCACCTTAATGCATATTAATAGAATAATATATATAAAAAAAAGCAGCACTCCAGTTGATGCCTTCAAATGTACTTTTTTTTCTCAGGCCTTCATCTTCTAGTGGCAGTGATGGGCTGTCTAACACAGCAGAAAGCAGTGCTGACATTATGATGGCAACACTACTCTCTATTGTACTGTACTGTGAGACCAACCCTGTGGTGTACAACCAAGGGATAAGTCCATGATGGTAAAGTGGGTTAAACCCTGGTTCACATTGATGCGATTTGGCATGCGATATAACATGCCCGCAATGGAACCGTCCGAATCGGTGCAACGCCGCACAGATTCCCAAAAGTAGTTCCTGTACTACTTTTGGCAAATTGAGGTGCGATTTCAATAGACATCTGTGCAGGAAACCACACAGATGTCTCTGAAATCGTCGGACTGACATGCGGGAATGAAATTGTGCGAGTTCAGCTGAACTCACACAATTTCAATCCCGCATCAATGTGAACCAGGGCTAAACAGTGTTTGTAACTTTAAGTGCCTTGACAAATGTTCAAAACACAATGCAACGGTGGTGCATCCATAAAAGGCACCCCCTCTCTCCTGACGTCCCTCTATCACCATAGAGAGATTCGCTGCCACCCCCTATTCAGGTGCCCGGCATCGGTGACCTGAATTACAGTGGCGGGGTTTTTTTTTTGGAAGCACCTGATTAGAGCTATAGGTGTCCAAAACAGTGAACAGCGGGCGCCATGCTGGGCGTTCGCTGTTCACTCAGCTGTGTGTTAGGAAAGCGAATGAATTGCTTTCCTAACACTGAACCGCCTCTCGGCCAATCAGGTGCTCGGGTCTGTGTTACCTGTCATCTGATTGGCTGAAACGTCAGGCGCTGTGATTGGACGCCGCCTATCAGGTATCCAATCATAGCAGAGGACCGGAAGCGAGGTCGGAAGAAGAGATCAAGGCGCATGGAGGACACAGCCGCCGTGATCTGATGCCCCACCAAGACAAGGTAAGTGCCGGGCGGGAGTGTGATGCACACTGGCAGCAGATGATTGACACAGTAGCGGCAGTTGATGGGCAAAGTAAATTGATGCACAGCCAATTGATGAGCACACTGGCAGCAATTGATGGGCACAGTGTCAGCAATTGCTGGGTACAGTAGCTGCGTTTGATGGCACAGTGGCAGCGAGTGATGGGCACAGTGTCAGCAATTGATGGGTACAGTAGCTGCATTTGATGGCAGTGGCAGCAATTTATGGGTACAGTGGCTGCAATTGAGGGGCACAGCGGCTGCATTTGATGGTTTTTTTTTTTTCAGTTTGTTTGCATCTCCCCAAAAATTTGGAGCACCAGCCGCCACTGCAATGCAAACCTGGAGCTCTACTTTAAAATTAGACATCTCTATAACATATACATATACTGGCCAAAATCTGCAAATTTCAGAATTACTCTTTTCCATTAAGACAGTTCTAATTCTAGGCTGATAAGTTTAACCTTGACTATTTAAAATTATCTTTTTTACATGCCTTTTCTCTATTTTTTAATCAGTGCAATGAATAGACTGAATCAAGCAGGACGAGGCAGTTTTGGCAGAGGCAGCAAATGATGTTAAACAGAACCAGAACTTGGCCACAAGTCAAATCAACTGATTATATGGAAAGAACTAGCTTTAAAAACATAAAAAAGCTTAGAAACTGTTCTTTGTTACAGTTGCAACATACGGAACATGATCTGAGAACAATAAAACAGGTAAATGCTGACCATATTAACAACAACATGATATGTAAACAGTATAAAATAGGAATGTTACCTACAAATATCTGGTATATTCAGTACAGTACCCTAAATGTTCTGATCATTTAAGGATGGTTAAATAATAGACACCAATAGTACCTTAGGGGTCATGTTGAAGATAGCAACCCAGGCCCAAGACACCACTGCATTCAGTTCAAAGCTGAACTCCAGGTATGGATTTTATTTCATGGTTACTATAGCCCAGCTTGAAAGTATGCAGACCACCTATGTACAGTGCCTTGAAAAAGTATTCACACCCCTTGAAATTGTCCACATTTGGTCATGTTAGAGCCAAAAACGTAAATGCTTTTTGTTGGAACTTTACGTGATAGACCAACACAAAGTGGCACATAATTGTTTAGTGGAAGAAAAATGATAAATGGTTTTCAAAATTTTGTACAAATAAATATCTGAAAAAGTGTGGCATGCATTTGTATTCAGCCCCCCCGAGTGAATACTTTGTAGAACCATCTTTCCCTGCAATTACAGCTACAAGTCTTTTTGGGGATGTCTCTACCAGCTTTGCACATCTAGAAAGTGACATTTTTGCCCGTTCTTCCTTGCAAGATATCTCAAGCTCTGTCAGATTGGATGGAGAGCGTCTGTGAGAACAGTAATTTTCAAGTCTTGCCACAGATTCTCAATTGGATTTGGTCTGGACTTTGACTGGGCCATTCTAACACATGAATATGCTTTGACCCAAACCATTCCATTGTAGCTCTGGCTGTTGGGGTTGTTGTCCTGTTGCAAGGTGAACCTCCACCCCAGTCTCAAGTCTTTGCAGACTCTAACAGGTTTTCTTCTAAGATTGCCCTGTATTTGTCTCCACCCATCTTCCCATCAATTCTAACCAGCTTCCCTGTTCCTGCTGAAGAAAACCATTCCCACAACATAATGCTGCCACCACCATGTTTCACGGTGGGGATAGTGTGTTTAGGGTGATGTGCAGCGTAGTTTTCTGCCACACATAGCATTTTGCTTTTAGGCCAAAAAATCTCATCTGACCAGAGCTGCTTCTTCCACATTTGCTGTGTGCCCCACATTGCTTCTCACAAACTTGACTTCTTATAGCTTTCTTTCAACAATAGCTTTCTTTTTACCATTCTTCCAGATTTGTGGAGTGCATAACTCATAGTTGTCCTGTGGACAGATTCTTTTATCTGAGCTGTGGATCTCTGCAGATCCTCCAAAGTTACCATGGGCCTCTTAGCTGCTTCTCCGATTAATGCTCTCCTTGCCCGGCCTGTCAGTTTAGGTGGACGTCCATGTCTTGGTAGATTTGCAGTTGTGCCATACTCTTACCATTTTCAGATGATGGATTGAAGGCTTCACAGCTGTTCCACTGGATTTTAGTTAGGGGCATCAGAGTAAAGGGGGCTGAACACAAATGCACACCATACTTTTCAGATATTTGTAAAACAACTTTGAAAACCATTTATCATTTTCCTTCCACTTCACAATTATGTGCCACTTTGAGTTGGTCTTTCACATAAAAGCCCAATTTAATACATTTATGTTTTTGGGTGTAACATGATAAAATGTGGAAAATGTCAAGGGGATGAATACTTTTTCAAGGCACTGTATGTTCCATATGTGCCAAGTGGCTGCCCAGCTGCATAGTGAACTCAGAGGATTGTTCGCTCGACACAGAGCACCTTTAACAGAACACCTTGCATTTTTTCATCCATAAATGCAAGGCATTCTCTGATTAAACTAGGTGGAGATTGTGACATCACAACCCTATCTAATCAGAGAATGCCTTGCATTCCTTGAGAAAAAGGCAAAGTGTTCTGTGAATGGCATTCATGCCCAGTGGGTGGCCCCCTGTGGTTATTATACAGCAAAGCAGAAACTCAACACGATACCCAGAAGATAATGGGGCTCACTATAGAAGTAGAGACTATTACAGCGATTCTCTTCTTCCACAGGGATCCCATAGGTATTGGTCAAAGCTGGACTAATAGAAATATGCTACAAAATTAAACATATGCAATAAAAAAAGTCTAAGGCCAGCCACAGACAGATCAAAACTAGCTGAGTTTCGATCCATCTATGAGCAGGCTGGTTGTACTACAGATGATCCATCGATTGATTTCAGTTTTCAGTACAACTAGCCTGTTTTTTTTTTTTTTCTTGTGATCCCTGTCGGTGGCTATAGCTGCTGGCAGAGATCATTGTATTCTGACAGCTAGGAAACCTGTAGTGGGAGGGATTCCCCCATCAATCGAGGAATTTCCTTTCTTTCAACCTGTGGTTGAAGGACAGCAAATTGTATAATTTATGTATAACATTGACAGAGGAAGGAGGATGTGTGACTATAGCAATCAGATTTAATAATCAATGGGAAGCAGGAGATTCAAGTTGGTGGGTTTTAATTTGATTGGGATAATTTTTTAAGCCTTTCACTTTTCCCCCCCCTTCTGTTTCTCTCATCTCCATCTTGTCTTTGTAGTAAACCTTCATCTCTTTTTCCCTGCACATTAAATCCCCGATCTCCATGTTTTATCCACCCCAATACCAGTATGTATCGTTTCCAAAAAAAGATGTGGCAATAAATGTGAGCACCTTAGAATGTCTACTTTGCGAATGCCGGCCGGTTCCTATTGAACTGGCTCATGTCACCCAGCATTTGGCCTGTGTGTATGGGGCTTAAGGGTAATATTTGGTCTTTTTTTTTTACTATATAAAGCAAAAAGTGTTTACCAAATTGCTTTATGACCACCGTACATTTACTGCGGCAGGGCAGCCGCTCTGCACCAGATCACATACCTGGTACGTGATCTGACACTTTAGGGTCTGGGGCGCGCACGCACGCTCCACCGGCAACCCGCACCCACTCTAATCACACACAGCGGGCATCCAGCAGAAGGTACTGTGAACTTGATGTCCGCTGGCACCCATCGATTGTTTAATACAGAGGGAGAACAGCGGTCTGTCTATGTAAACAAGGCAGACCACCGTTCTGTCAGTAGGGAAGTCATTGATCCTGTTTTTCTGCTAAGCAGGAACATAGCTCAAAGCCTTCCCTTAGTAGAAGCACCTCCCACACAGTGAGTAAGCACTTGCTAGGAACACATTCAACCCTTGGATCTCCTCTGCTGTTAACTCCTTTCCTGCCATTGTGATTAGTACAGTTGAAGTGCAAATTTTTAAGCACTGATTACTGTATTAGGGTCACTGATCCCCAAAAGTGTCAGTTAGGCGTCCGATTTGTCTTCTGTAAGTCGCTGATCGCCGTCATTACTAGTGAAAAAAAAAAATCCCATAGTTTGTAGACACTATAACTTTTGCGCAAAGAGATCAATATTCGTTTATTGGGATTTTTTTTTTTTTTTAACCAAAAATATGTAGCAGAATACATATTGGCCTAAATTGATAAAGAAATTTGATTTTCATTTTTTTTATTGGATGTGTTTTATAGCAGAAAGTAAAAAAAATATAGATTTTTCCCCCAAAATGTTAAGACTTTTTTGTTTATAGCGCAAAAAATAATAACTGCAGTTGTGTTCAAATATCACCAAAAGAAAGCACTATTTGTGGGGAAAAAAACAAAAAGGGATGTACATTTTATTTGTGTACAGCATCACACAACCACGCAATTGTGAGTTAAAGTGACGCAGTGCCGTATCGCAAAAAATGGCCTCGTCATAAAAGGGGGTACATCTTCCGGAACTGAAGTGGTTAAGTAGCACCAAAAGTAAACTATCTGTAGCAAAAAACTTAATTTACAGTTCATTTGAGTAAAGTGGTGCATGATTAATTGTAAAATGATCATGGGACTGGATACTTGCCTGGTAATGAAGGGGTATGTACAGACTAGTACACAAGTGGTTGATGAAGCTTATATAACTAATCCCTTCCAGATACATAGTTGTTCAGCAAATGTAAGATTTACAACTTTATTTAATGCAATAACATAAAGGATTTTCCTTCAGTACCTTAAAACATTTTTTAAAGGTTTAACAAAACTAATAAACGCAAATCACACACACACTCTACCACTAAAGCAGAACATTAAAATTAATCCGATAAATTGATTTGGTTATTGTTACAGTACTCAGAATTTTTGTAATCAATACAGAAGTCTGTAATCGTGTTCCATTATGGTTCCAGTGCAACACCAAATCTAAAATGTTTAATGTTATCTGCAATAGTGCATAAATCAAGTGCTGGAACACGGGGGAATGCATGTGAAAACTGTGGGCTGTACTTATTATAAGTAGTGTACAAAATCAATGTCCAATTGTCCTTTCTAAAAGTGATTAAGTTAAAAAAAAAACAAAAAAAAAACACATTATGGCAAATAGCCACAATACTACAAAACAATGACGGATAGCAAGTCTCTGTCCATTTTCCAAAGTCCATTCAGTGCTTTGATCGCACTTAATATAAAATCAGTCACGTCCTTGGCCAAAAACTCCAAGCAACTCCAGGCAGTAGCAGCGCTATGAGGATTGAAGAAAACAGGTTCACCGTATTATTGTCCAGTATGGGCTTCCCAGAAATAAATTTTGCCTCACTGGTTGGATGATTAACAATGTTCCCTGTGCTTTCATCATACCCTGTAATGACAACAACAATTAGCTGTGTTCCAGCCTTCTTAGGTTACAAAATACGGTTATTGTAAAAGTAGAAAAACAGACAAAATAATGCACAGCAGGGTTACAGAAAAATAAATAAAATTATATAGCAACTCACCCGAGTACTGCATTATTGCTCCAAGGTAAGAGTCTAGCACAGATCCAAGAAAACCAGCCAGAGCTCCGTACACAATTAGAGGCCACTGAGGGGCTGAAATTTCTAAATCACTGACAACCAAAAGCTGAGTAACAAAGTAAGCTAAGCCAACAAAGAAGCCTCCTAAACAACTTGCTGTGAGACCTATGAATGTAATGCCTCCATTTGTACCTAAACAGAAAAAACACAAATAAACAGGATTGATTTTAACGTTCAACACAACTCATTTCCATGCAATCAATTTAATAAACCAAATTTCCTGCTGATCTCTATCATATGCTAGTGTAAGCAATATCCTGCCAACACAGATAATAAAACACGCCAGGTACTCCCATCTGCATGCAGGGGAACACATATAAGCATTGCTTGCAAGAGCTGGACAGTGGTTTACAGGTCTGTTCTCAATCTACAAGTAGTATTTCACATACCGTATATACTCGAGTATAAGCCGAGTTTTTCAGCACATTTTTTTGTGTGCTGAAAATGCCCCCCTCGGCTTATACTGGAGTCAATTTTTTGTGCCTGATCTCCCGGACTTTGGGGACCCGGTAACGGCCGGCCGTAGGTTCCCTGGACCCCCAAACTTGGCACACATGTAGCCCCACTCTTCCTCTACAAGTGTGAAAAGTTTGTTGTAGGTCCAGGGGACCTACGGCTGGGGTGCACCCCTTTTTTTTTTAAAGCCAGGCACTCCTTCCATAGACTCCCATGTTAAACGGTAATTTCTCTGGTGATTTTGGTGACCTGGTACCATCCCGCCCCTAGGTCGCCTGGACCCCAAACTTGGCACACATGTAGCCCCACTCATCTACAAGTGTGCAAAGTTGGTTGTCCAGGGGACCTACGGCCGATTTTTCAAAGCCAGGCACCCCTTCCATAGACTCCCATGTTAAACATCAGTCTAGTCACACAGCGCCGAAGATCAGGTAGTGAGATTGGGCACAGTGAGGCATGGGCACATGGACACAGTGAGGCATGCAGAGGGACACCCTAGGCTTATAAGTCAATACGTTTTCCCAGTTTTTTGTTATAAAATTAGGTGCCTCGGCTTATATTCGGGTCGGCTTATACTCGAGTAAATACGGTAAGCTTATTATATTGCACATAGATCAGTCAATCATTATCCATTCCCCTTTACCCACAGAAAAAGAGATGGACCCTTCAGCATGCATGCACGTGATGGGGATCTTTTTATTTTATCAGCAGTATAATAAAAAAAAAATGCAGTGGATCCTGGCTACGCATGATCAAGTCAAGGACAGTCAAATCACCGAACCAGGGGTTACTGGTGACAAATAGGTTTACCTATAGACACCCTGAAGCCTCGTACACACTAGTAGTTTTTTTCTGTTAAACCCAGCAGAGCTGAACAAAAAAAAAAAACCTGACAGCTCAGGAGGAGCTGCTGTACCAACCATCCAATGTTAGTACATCAACCTCCCCTGCTGTTCTATTGTGTTCTGAACAGCAGGGGAGATAGAATGCATTAAGGTGAAACCATGAGGGAGGAGAGTAGTTACAGAGAAAGGTCTAAAGCCCCTGCCTACTTTTGGATTGAACTTACCAATCTCTTGAAGCCCAAACTTCAGGCTCACAGCCAATCATGCTCCTCCCCTACATGTATTTTGCAGTTTATTTTCTTTTGCACATGCCTTCGGGAAGGTCCCATGACACATGGGGGGTGATTTCATAAAGCTAAAGAGTGCAAAATCTGTTGCAGCTCTGCATAGAAGCCAAACAGCTTCCAGTTTTTTGTCCAAGTTTAAAGTATAACTAAAGGTAATTTATTTATTTTTTTATTATGAAATAAAAGGTTTTGCATATACAGTAATACCTCGGATTGCGAGTAACTTGGTTTAAGAGCATTTCGTAATGCAAACAATTTTAATTTTTTTTAAATCCTGACTCGGTTTGCGAGTGTTGTCTCGCAAGCCGAGCAAGATCCAAGCCTCTGGGGTGTGCAGTACCACATTTGGCCAGAGGTGCCAGTGACACTCGAACCCCCCCCCCCCCCCCCCCTACCTCTGGCTACTGCATACACTAGCAATGCCACTGGAACAAATTATCTGAGTTTCCATTGACTCCTATGGGGAAACTCACTTTAATATACGAGTGCTTTGGATTACAAGCATTCTTCTGGAACTAATTATGTTCGTAATCCAAGGTACCACTGTATTTCTACTTAAATTGAACAAGCTGAAGTTAGAAGCCGATTGACTACCATACACAGCCGCACCAGATTTTGCAAACTCCCGTTTTAGTGAATCAATCTCTCCACAGGGTCACCTGGACTGCCCTCAATGTGATTGTAGATTTTTATAGAAAAAAAAAAAAAATCTACAAACATGTTAAACTTACCTGCTCTGTGCAGTAGTTCTGCACAGGGCAGCCCAGATCCTCCTTCTCTCTGGTCTCTCTTTGGTGCACGTTTAGGGGATATTTATTTTATACCTAGGTAAAAAAAAAATCACCAAGCAGGCTTTACTACAGCTTTAATGATGTAGACAGTGTAGTGCCACCCTCTGCATCATTACATTGCAAGTTCAGTGTGCCAAGGCGATGCCCTTCTGGGGAAAAGTCCAACATAACCAGTTCTTACAGAATGTCCTCAGTCTTCTGGATTGAATGAAGCCGGTTGTCATTCCAAACAAATCGATTGAGGAACTGGTGGAAACAGTTCTGGAAATTGGATATAATAGCTAGAATTTGGTTTTAAAACTGAAACTAATCTGAATGAATAACAAACATTAGCAAACAAATAATAATTGAAATTATAACAAATATATCATATATACATATATTTTGATTCCAGACTCCAACAGTAAAATACACAAAACATTTTTCCTTACCCACTGGAACCTTTTCCCATGTTGTTATCAATCTAGGAGGACTTTTGCTAAGAACCGGAGCTATCTCGGAAGCCCATGTGTCTCCGGCTGAGCAGGCAAGAGATCCCAGAAGTGACAGACACATCCATGAAGCTGTGTACTCCTTGGAAAAGTCAATCGGAATCTCACCAGGACCATTTTCCACCATGTAAAGCAGAGCCAACTCTGCTGGGACACCACCATTACAGAATACCTGCATCCAATTTCGTTGCCCTCCTAAAAACAGAAAATTTACAAAAATAAATAAAAATGAAACAATTAACTTAAAATGGAACTAAACCCTCCTATCATTTCAGCCAAGGAAGCTGCCATCTTGGCCTCAGTTTTTTTTCTTCCACTGCCATGATGCTGCACATATGATCAGTTATGACATAAGTCATTGGATGGTTTGACAGTTTGGTTGAGAGCACATCCAATGTAAAAAGTTACAACTGTTTTTTTTTAAACACAATTAATGGGTTCACTTTTGCTTAAAAGCAGAATTCCACAAAAAAGGGGAAGCTCTGCTTATCTGCTTCCTCCTCCATCCAGTGCCACATTTAGCACCTTGTGGAGGGCCAAAAGGGTTCCTGTTTTTGACAGGTATTTGTTCCCACTTACGAGAGACCTGGCTGTAGCAGAATGCATCAAGGTCCCCCGAAAGATTGGCCACCTCCTCCTTCCCCCATCGCTGGGAATTCACAAAGCGCAGCGGGCTTCTCGCATGCGCATTGGCGAACCGGTATGAAACCGCAAGGCTTCACTGCCAGTTTCCCTTACAGGCAATGGCGGCAGCAGCACTCGAGAGCCTATGGAAACATCAGCTGGGTTGCCGACATCGCTGGGTTGCAGGACAGGCAAGAGTCCCAATATTAAAGGTCTACTATAACTATTAGTCATGCACTCATGCACAAATCTGGCCTTTATGGAAGAGTGGCAAGAAGAAAGCCATTGTTGAAAGAAAGCTATAAGAAGTCCCGTTTGCAAGAAGTCATGTAGGGGACACAGCAAACATGTGGAAGGTGCTCTGGTCAGATGAGACCAAAATTTTACTTTTTGGCCTAAAAGAAAAAAGGCTATGTGTGGGTGAAAACACATCAACCTCAACACACCATCCCCACCGTGAAACATGGTGGTTGCAGCATCATGTTGTGGGGATGCTTTCCTTCAGCAGGGACAGGGAAGAAAATATTGACACTTTTGTACCAATTTGGACAGTTTCACTTACTTTTGTTGCCAGCGGTTTAGACATTAATCGCTGTGTGTTGAGTTATTTTGGGGGGACCACAAATTTACACTGTTATACAAGCTGTACACTCACTACTTTACATTGTAGAAAAGTGTCATTTCTTCAGTGTTGTCACATGAAAGGATATAATAAAATATTTACAAAAATGAGAGGGGTGTAATCACTTTTGTGAGATACTGCATTTAGTGCAATCGGTGTTTAGCCTTTACCTTCCTTGTATTCGGGATCATATCGCTTCTTCATTTCTCCTCTCCATTTGGTAAGTTTAGAGGAAGTGAAAAAAAACATAAGAAGAGCTGAGAAAAAGCTGAAGTTGGCGATAGTGAGGAGAAACCCGACCAACAGCCCTGGAAGATAAAGAAATATTTATTTTATAAAGAAAGCTTTTTTGTAACTGGACAAGTGTCGGATTTGTAAAATTTGATATTAAAAACACAACTCAAACAAGAAATCTGCAGCAGACATACAGTAATTCTTTAATGTGGGGCAAATATGAAATCTAGCATATGTTATTTAGCTGGAGCAGTTTAGTCAGATCTTTTTTACCCTTTACTTGTAAATTGGCTCAGATTTGATTTTATATTCACAGTACACATATTAGTTCTAGTGTATGTAAAGCATACATACACTATACATTGGTTGTTTTAAATAGGAGTAGGGTTAAACCCCTATTGAGCTATTATTACTTTCTGCTTGTATCCAGCTGAATAGATTTCTTTTGATTTCCTGTTCTGGGCAAATGAAAGGAAATCTCTCCAAAGTGATGTGAATGTAATTGCTATGTTAGAGGGTTGTGACATGAACAAATGTCCCTGTTGGAGGACTTTCCCTCATCTGCCTTTAAAAGGGTTGCAAGAGCCGGTTCACACTGGGGCGACTCGTCGGCGACTCAGCCGCCTGACAAGTCGCGTCCCATTCTATTCAATAGAACCGTTCTAATAGGAGCGACGCAAGGTTCTTGTACGACCTTGGGGGCATTTTGCAAGTCGCCTCTGAAGTAGTCTTCAGGACGCCTGGCCGAGTCGCCCCCGAAGTCGTGCTGCCCCAGTGTGAACCGGCTCTAAAAGGTTTGTTTTTTTATTTCCTAAATAAGTTCCTTTACGCTAGTGCCTTGTTGGTTCACTTACCTTTTCCTTTGATTTCCCTTCTAAATTTTGTTTTTCTTTGTCTGAATTTCTTACTTCCTGTTTCTCCTCAGTAAGCTTGCCCCCATCATCCATGGGGGCTAGTCAGCCAGAACAGCTTACTGAGGAGGAACAGGAAGTGACAAAGAAAAAAAAAACAACATTTAGAAGGGAAATCGAAGGAAAAGTTAAGTGAACCAAAAATGCACTAGCTTAAAAGGAACCTATTTAGAAAATAAAAAACAAACCTTTACAACACCTTTAAATAATAAGTTCACTTTTAGAACATGTTACATGTTCCAACATCTGCTGCTTCCCCCGCCCGTGACAGTGGGCCAGCGCTCTTCTCCCCGCACCCGCTGTCACCATTTAAAAAAAGCGCAGCAATGCAGGGCTCCTCTCACACAGCCATGTCATTCATTAATTCACAGTTTTCGCCATTGCAACTGACAGCTTGTAGTTTTCAATGCGTTGCAAGGCTGTTAGTGTTTGGCCGAGGTACAGGCAGACAGCTATGCTGAGAGTTTGCAGGAGCTGGACATTGCACCTGCGATCTGCTGATCATGGGTGCAATGCTCTGCAGGCTCCTTAGCAAAAAATGATGTGCATTTATTTAAAAAAAATGAACCTATCCTTTAAAAAAGCTCTGATGTAAACACAAAATATTTGGATTTACACCTCACCAACAATGGTCACAACAAATAGGAAGGTGAATATCTCCAGCACAAACAGAAATACCACTATCCTACTCTATCCACAACTTTAAAAAAAAATTGCCTTAAAGGGGAGTTCCAGCTGTTTATTAAAAGTCAGCAGCTACAAAAAGTGTAGCTGCTGCTTTTTAACCACTTCCAGACCTTGGGTGTTTTTCAGATTTGGTGTTTGTAAGACTAAGGGCTCTTTCACACAGAGCGGACCGTTTCCGGGTCCGCTCCGTGTGTCTCCGTCGGCTCAGCGAGGATCCCCGCTCAGCTGTCGGCGGATAGGGCGGTCCCCGCACACAGTGCAGGGACCGGCTTGTCTCTGCTCCGCTGTCCCCTATGGGGAACCTGATGCAGAGAAAAATAGGGTTTCTTCCGTTCGGAAAAGCGGAACCCGACTGACGCGGATGCTCCATCCGCTAACGGACGCGTCCCCATAGGGATTCATTACAAGTCCGTTAACGGACTTGTAATGAACGGACAGACGGAGCGGACGTCTGAAAGGGGCCTAAAACATTTTTTTCCTGCTAGAAAATTACTTAAAACCCCCAAACATTATATATATATTTTTTTCTAACACCCTAGAGAATAAAATAGTGGTCATTGCAATACTTTTTGTCACACCGTATTTGCGCAGCGGTCTTACAAGCGCACTTTTTTTGGAAAAAATTCACTTTTTTAAATTAAAAAATAAAACAATAAATTTGGCCCAATTTTTTTACATATTGTGAAAGATAATGTTACGCCGAGTAAAATGATACCCAACATGTCACGCTTAAAAATTGCGCCCGCTCGTGGCATGGCGTCAAACTTTTACCCTTAAAAATCTTGATAGGCGACGTTTAAAAAATTCTATAGGTTGCATTTTTTGAGCTAAAGAGTAGCTCTAGGGCTAGAATTATTGCTCTCGCTCTAACGATCGCGGCGATACCTCACTTGTGTGATTTGAACACAGTTTTCATATGCGGGCGCTACTCATGTATGCGTTCGCTTCTGCGCGCGAGCTCGTCGGGACGGGGCGCTTTAAAAAATTTTTTTTTTTGTTTTCTTATTTATTTTTATTTATTTTATTACTTTTTACACTGAAAAAAAATAAAAAAATTGATCACTTTTATTCCTATTATAAGGAATTTAAACATCCCTTGTAATACAAAAAAGCATGACAGGTCCTCTTAAATATGAGATCTGGGGTCAAAAAGACCTCACATCTCATAATTAGACTAAAATGCAAGAAAAAAAAAAAAACATTTGAAACTGTCATTTTTTCAAATGACAAAAAAAATAAATGTTTCTTTAAGAGGCTGGGCGGGACTGACGTTTTGACGTCACTTCCGCCCAGCAGAGCTATGGGGACGGGCGAAGGAGATTTTTCCTTCAGTCTCGTCCCCAGTCACCAGCCGAACGGTCCCGATCGCCTCCGCCGCTACCGACGGCTCCGGTAACCCTGCGGAGGGTGCGGGAGAGCGGCGGGAGGCCCCTCTCCCGCCACCGATAACGGCGATCTCGCGGCGATTCGCCGCGGAGACCACCGTTATCGTGTACCGGACCGCGCACACTAAAGATCGATACCTCCGTTGTGGCAGCAGCTGCTGCCGTTACCGAGATATCAATCTTTAAAAATAGGACGTACATCGTCGTGCGCAGGTCTGGAAGTGGTTAATAAACATACTTACCTGTTCCAGGGTCCAGCGCCGCTTCGCTCCTCTCCCCCCCCCCTTTTCTCTGCCGGTGCCTCCATTGTAACTGTGGGCACCGGGCCGTGACAGCTTTCGGCTTCACGGCCAGGCACTCACTGCACATGCGCGAACGGTGCAGCACTGCCCGAGTGGACAGGCGATCGCCTGGGACCCATCATGTGTCCCAGGTGATCGCCTTCACTGAGGGGCCGCCAAAAAAGCGATATGACGTATCGTCTAAGCGGTCCCTGGGCGGAAGGTGGAAGTGGGACAGAAAGTCTCACTCCTACTGAAGCCCCCATTCCCCCGCACCTCATTACTGTGACCATAGAATTTTTAGCTCACACTGCTAAGCTTTGCTCGGAGCTGGGCAGTGCTGTCCATGCTTCCACTCTAGCCTGTTATGGCCGGAAAACACCTTAAAATTAGGACTGTGTTGTGGGTAAAGTAACCATGAAAACAACCAACATATAAGGAGCTGTAACAATTTTTTTACATTTCCTTGCAGTTGTGTGCGTTTTCATATTTATGGGAAACTTCTAATTATGAATTTCATGAGTTTGTGTCTCCGCCAAGCGTTTCCTATATATTTCACATGACAAACAACTGACTGCCTCATCAAAACAAATAAGAAAGGGCAGTTAGATAAAATCACATCAATATAATATGCAAGCAAATTAATTAGACTTGGGACAGTCATCGTTTATAGAAAAACAGGATCTTCACGGAATAACCTAATAAGACACATATTGTAAATGAGAGGGGCATGTTAGCATGCCTTCTTGAAACTAGGAGCCAATTTGAGCTTTTCTTTTTCCATTTTCAACAGGGCTATTATACACTCACTGGCCACTTTATTAGGTACACCTTGCTAGTGTCAGGTTGGACCCCCTTTTGCCTTCAGAACTGGCATAGATTCAACAAGATGTTGGAAACATTCCTCAGAGATTTGGGTCCATATTGACATGATAGCATCACGCCATTGCAGCAGATTTCTCGGCTGCACTTCCATGATGCAAATATCCCATTCCATCGCATCCCAAAGCTGCTCTATTGGACTGAGATCTGGTGACTGTGGAACAGTGCTTATTTTGGCAGAAAATTTAGTTTTAGTCCTGATTTAGTCTTCTGCAATTGTTTTAGTTTTAATCGTATTTAGTCGACTAAATCTCCAGGACATTTCAGTTGACTAAAATGAATTTTAGTCATCTAAAATTTAATTGGTGTACTTAAAAATTGTAATGCATTATTTGAAGAATTTCTCTACAATTTCTCTACAAACCCATTATATACTGCTGGAGTAAAAAATCTAAGGCCTAGTACACGTGGGAGGATTTATCCGCGGATACGGTCCACCGGACCGTATCCGCGGATAAATCTTCGAGGATTTCCACGGATTTGGATCCGATGGAGTGTACTCACCATCGGATCGAAATCCGCGCCGAAATCCCCTCGCGATAACGGCGACGTGCGCGACGCTGTCATAAAAGGAATTCCACGCATGCGTCGAATCATTACGACGCATGCGGGGGATCCCTTCGGACGGATTGATCCGGTGAGTCTGTACAGACCACCGGATCGATCCGCGGGAGCCAATTCAAGCGGATAGATTTGTAGACATGTCTACAAATTTTTATCTGCTGGAATTGGGAAATTTCCGCGGATAAATATCCGCAGGAATGTACACACCAAAGGATCTATCCGCTGAAACCGATCCGCTGAGATTTTTCAGCGGATGGATTCTATCGTGTGTACGGGGCCTGATATGTTATTAAGGTATGAACATGCACTACGGACCAGTGTTAATTTTGATGCCAAATTTCAATTTAGTTTTAGCCTTATGACTAAAATGGCATTTTAGTTTTAGTTGATGAAATTAACGCTGCTGTGGAAGCCACTGGAATACAGTGAACTTATAGTCATGTTCAAGAAACCAGTAGTGAGATGATTTGATCTTTGTGACATGGTGCATTATCCTGCTGGAAGTAGCCATCAGAAGATGGGTACACTGTAGTCATAAAGGGATGACCATGGTCAGTAACATTACTCACGTAGGCCTTGGCATTTAAACTATGATCAATTAATACTAAGGGGCCCAAAGTGTGCCAAGAAAATATCCTCCCCAACGTTTGTAAATATGTTATTATATCTTTTCATGTGACAACACTGAAGAAATGACACTTTGCTACAACGTAAAGTAGTGAGTGTACAGCTTGCATAAGTGTAAATTTGCTGTCCCTTCAAAATAACTCCACACAGCCACAGTCTAAACCACTGGCAACAAAAGTAAGTACACTCCTAAGTTAAAATTTCCAAATTGGGCCCAATTAGCCATTTTCTCTCCCCAGTGTCATGCAACTTGTTAGTGTTACAAGGTCCCAGGCGTGAATAGGGAGCAGGTGTGTTAAATGTGGTGTCATTGCTCTCACTCTCGCATACTGGTCACTGGAGGAAGTTCAACATGGCTTCTCATAGGAAAGAACTCTTAGAATCCCCAAAAAAATATTGTTGCTCTACATAAACATGTCCTAGGCTATAAGAAGATGGCCAAGACCCTGAAACTGAGCTGCAGCACTGTGGCCAAGACCATACAGCGGTTAAACAGGACAGGTTCCATTTAGAATAGGCCTCACCACGGTCACTTAAAGAAGTTGAGTGCACGTGGTCAGTCTCATATCCAGAGGTTGGCGTTGGGAAATAGACAGGTGAGTGCTGCCAGCATTGCTGCAGAGGTTGAAGGGGTGGGGGTCAGCCTCTTAGTGCTCAGACCATACGCTGCACACTGCATCAAATTGGTCTGCATTACTTTTGTCCCAGAAGGAAGCCTCTTCTAAAGATGTTGCACAAAAAAAGCCCGCAAACAGTTTTGTGAAGACAAGCAGACTAAGGACATGTATTACTGGAACCATGTCCTGCGGTCAGACCAAGATAAACTTATTTGGTTCAGATGTTCTCAAGGCGGCAACCAAGTGAGCAGTACAAAGACAAGGGTGTCTTGCCTACCGTTAAACATGGTGGTGGGAGTGTCATAGTCTGGGGCTGCATGAGTGCTGCTGGCACTGGGGGAGCTACAGTTCACTGAGGGAACCATGAATGCCAACATGTACTGTGACATACTGAAGCAGAGCATGATCCCCTCCCTTTGGAGACTGGGCCTCAGTGCAGAACTCCTACATGATAACGAACCCAAACACACCTTCAAGACAACTATTGCTGAGGGTAAAGGTGATGGACTGGCCAAGCATGTGTCCAGACCTAAACCCTATTGAGCATCTGTGGGACATCTTCAAACAGAAGGTGGAGGAGTGCAAGGTCTAACATCCACCAGCTCCGTGATTATCTTCATGGACATGGAGTGGAAGAGAACTCCAGTGGCAACCTATGAAGCTCTTGTAAACTCCATGCCCAATTAAGACAGTGCTGGAAAATTATGGTGGCCACACAAAATATTGACACCTTGGGCCCAATTTGGACATTTTCACTTTTGTTGCCAGTGGTTTAGTCATTAATGGCTGTGTTGGATTATTGAGGGGACAGCAAATTTACACTGTTATACAAGCTGCACACTCACTACTTTACATTGTAGTAAAGTGTAATTTCTTCAGTGTTGTCACATGAAAAGAGATTATATATATATATATATATATATATATATATATATATACATACACACACACACACACAAAAATGTGAGGGTGTACTCACTTTTTTGAGATACTGTATTGTATGCATGTACAGGCATACCCCACTTTTAAGTACACAAAGCGCAAAATCAGGATCACTTCTGCATAAAAACCAATGCACTTTCAGGTTTTATTACCAAAGCCTAATTAACCAAGCTGGGGTTAGAAGCTCATTGGTTTCTATGCAGAAGTGAGCCCGATTTTGTGCTTTCCAGCCTTAGTAAATAAACCCCATTGTATACTTAAAAGTGGGGTGTGGGTGTGTATATACACACCCACACACATATATATTTTAAAGTGACACTTAATGTTCTCTTTTTTTTTTTTTTTTTTTTAATAACAAACATGTCATACATACCTCTACTGTGCAGTTCGTTTTGCACAGAGTGGCCCCGATCCACCGGTTCTGGGTGCCCATGGCGGCTCTCAAGGCTCCTCCCCGCACTATATAACCCCCTCTGGGAAGCTCTCTCCCGAGGGGGTTACCTCATGCGCATGCTCCTGTGTCATATACTTGGCGTCCATAGATGCCCTCGCCATTGGATTTGATTGACAGCAGCGGGAGCCAATGGCTGGGCTGCTATCAATCTATCCAATCAAAGCCGGGACTCCAAAGAGAGAAAGATGGTGGGGACGCGCCCACAGAAATTCGGGGCTCAGGTAAGTAAGACGGGGGGCTGGACACTGCAAGAGTTTACAACCTCTTTAAACGGTTACATTTACAGCTTTGCAATAGTACTTTTTAGGATTGTATTCTTTGCTTAGGTAAAACAAAATTATACCAGACTTCACATATAGCTTTTTATAATTACTTGTCTCGACTGTCTTCTGGTACAAGAACTGAAAACAAAATTATTGCAAAATCCAGAGACAGTGAATTAAGGACCATAACATACCTCCAAGAGCTCCACTATTATCCAAGCTCTTCTTTTTTAAGCCACGTGACACAATAATAATCGGAGCAATCACAGAAAACAACCAACGCCATGGCGAAATTGGACGCAGTGTACCTGGTAAAACAAAAGAACAGAAATAAAAAAAATTGGAACTACCTGGTGACCTTTATACTTCCACTAGGAAAGAAGTATGGGATCATTTTAATAACTCAACTTATATATTCTACTAGCTGAATACCCGGCGTTGCCCGGTCTTCCTATCTTAACCTTTTGGGGAGGAAAATCATAGTAATATAAATATACCCATCTTTTATATAAGGGTGTAGGTAAGGGTTAATTTAACTGTCATATATTTTACTTTGGCATATAAGTAATATGTGTACCAGGTATTATTGAAATATCTCCAGGCGTACAGAAGTTATGTGGGAACATACATTTCCCATTGATTTGCATGGGACTTTAAACAAAAACCCCGACCCTCACAAATGGGGGTAGTTAAGGGATAAATTAACTATCCTATAGTTTAAGTGGACATATAAGTAACATGTGACCAAGTGTTATCGAAATATGTACAGCCGTTTGGAAGTTATGAAGTAACATGTATTTCCCATAGAGTTGAATGGGACTTTAAAGGAAAACCCCGACCATGGCAAATGGGGGTGGGTAAGGGTTAAACCACCTATCCTATGTTTGTTGCTGACATATAAGTAACATGAGTGCCAAGTATCATATTAATATCTTTAGCCGTTTGGACGTGATGCTGGAACATACATACACACACGTTGAGTTATATATATATGATTAAACTATGTATTCCTAACTCAAAAGTACCTTGTATTGTTCTCAGCTCCAAATCTCTACACTTTTGTCTTGCTGCTCTGATATGACTTCCCGTTAGAGGGTGGCTACATTTCTTCTCCATGGTCCTGCTGTAAGTAAAAGCATAGCCACCCTCTATTTATCACTCTTGCAAAGGACTAGACTAGGAATTACTGAATTTATAGTGTGCATAGGGCAGTGCACATGACCACAACTAACCTGCACTACTTGTTTCAAACAAATGGAAATGAGTGAGAAAATTTGAGGTTTAAGAGCTCAAGGAGGACGTTGCATCAACGCAGAAAAAAGAAAAAAGAAAAAGTAAGAAACAATTTAAAGCGGTGTTCCACCAAAAAATTGAACTTCCACTTTTTGGAATCCCCCCCTCCGGTGTCACATTTGGCACCTTTCAGGGGGGAGGAGGGAGCAGATACCTGTCTAATATAGGTATTTGCTCCCACTTCCTGGCATAGATCACTGCGGTGACCTACGCCACTTCCTGCGCCTACACTGTCCTCCCCCGCTGTCTTCTGGGAAACACACAGTTCCCAGAAGACAACAAGGAACGCGCAGGCGCAGTAGGGAACCAGGATTCCCTCACCGAGGATGGCGGCGAGGGCTGCCAAGAGCCAAGCGGCTGTCGACATCGAGGGCGCCCTGGACAGGTAAGTGTCAATATATTAAAAGCTGCAGTATTTGTAGCTCAAAAATGTTTCACATCTCCACTCCAAGTTAACTGAAGCGCAAAAAAAAAAAGTTTTTAATAGCTCGAATCGGGCAGAGCATTTTTGGCGCATTTTTATTCCCATAGAAATGCGCCATTCGTGTGTTTTTGTGCGCATAATTTTCTGCTCAAACTAAGAATTCTGGAACATAAAATAGCAAAAATATATGAATAAATGTAAACTAAAAATACACAAATAACAAAAAATCCTCATAATAAAAAATAATATGTAATAATACATAAGTGATAATTAACCTCCAACCTTAAAAATAATTATTAGAAATAATAAAATACCCAAACAAAAAAAATAATAATAATAATAATAATAAATAATAGTCATTTATATATTTTTGTAAGGGTGCTTATTATAATTTTTATTTTTTTAAAAGTTAGGGGTTATTTATTATTACTTAGTATTTATTGAATTTATGATTATTTTTTATTAGCGTATTTATTTTAATTTATTCATTAACTATTATTATTATTAGTAGAATTTACATCTTAACCCTAACAAAAATAAAATAACCCTATGTCACGAAGTAAGTTCAGCCAATACAAATTCTCATACAGCTAATGCAAATTCTTCTGCACCTACTAATCAATCCCTAATGCTCATTTGCTAAAACCAATTCTCATGCAGCTAATGCAAATATTTCTGCAGTTAATGCAAATTCTTCTACAGCTACTGCTCATGAGAATTTGTTTTAGGGAATGAGAAGTAGCTGCAGAAGAATTTGCATTAGCTGAACTAGCTTCCTAACATGGGGTTATTTATTTTTTGTTACAATCTTAAAGCGGTGGTTCACCCTGAAAAACAAGTTTCTAGCATGCCATTCAGCATACTAGCGCGAGCTACAGTATGCCTTTATTTTTTATTTTGGCGCCGTACTCACAGTTTAATCGCGTAGTAAAGTTTCAGACTCCCCGCGGGGAATGGGCGTTCCTATGCAGAGGGAACGTGATTGACGGCCGGCTATGGCGCGTCACACTTCCCGAAAATAGCCGGAGTAGGACGCGGCTGTTCACGGCGCTATACGGCGCCTGCGCACAGACATCGGAGCTGACTGCGCAGGCGCCGTGAAAAGCGAAGTCCTATTTTGGCTATTTTCGGGAAGCGTGACGCGCCATAGCCGATATGTGGGCTCAAATGCTGGTAATACTGATTACATATAGAAAGGTGCAACTATCTCTTCCACCCGACAATGATGTGCCACCATCACCAATGGTTGAATTCAACACTCACCAGACCCCGGATAATAAAAAAGCCCCACAATGGCGTCTTTCTTATTCCGTCACTGGTGTTCTTACAAGATGTCCTTATTTCTTCAAAGACAAGGGGCTCATCATAGTGTAGTATGTAAAATTCATTTATTAAAATATTAAAAACAAATACACTTACAGAAAGGAGTGCCTCTAACCGGCACTGAGTATCTTTGGCAGTGTCAACCGTTTTAGCCGCTGACCAGCGTATATGTGGTGTCTCGGAAGTAGGGTTGTCCCGATACCACTTTTTTAGGACCGAGTACAAGTACCGATACTTTTTTTCAAGTAGTCACCGATACCAAATACCGATACTTTTTTTAAATGTGTCCCCAAATGCAGCCATGTCCCCCCCATATGCAGCCATGTCCCCCACATATGCAGCCATGTCCCTCTAGCCATGTCCCTCACATATGCAGCCATGTCCCTCTAGCCATGTCCCTCACATATGCAGCCATGTCCCTCTAGCCATGTCCCTCACATATGCAGCCATGTCCCTCTAGCCATGTCCCTCACATATGCAGCCATGTCCCTCTAGCCATGTCCCTCACATATGCAGCCATGTCCCTCTAGCCATGTCCCTCACATATGCAGCCATGTCCCTCTAGCCATGTCCCTCACATATGCAGCCATGTCCCTCTAGCCATGTCCCTCTAGCCATGTCCCTCACATATGCAGCAATGTCCCTCTAGCCATGTCCCTCACATATGCAGCCATGTCCCTCTATCCATGTCCCTCACATATGCAGCCATGTCCCTCACATATGCAGCAATGTCCCTCTAGCCATGTCCCTCACATATGCAGCAATGTCCCTCTAGCCATGTCCCTCACATATGCAGCAATGTCCCTCTAGCCATGTCCCTCACATATGCAGCAATGTCCCTCTAGCCATGTCCCTCACATATGCAGCAATGTCCCTCTAGCCATGTCCCTCACATATGCAGCCATGTCCCTCTAGCCATGTCCCTCACATATGCAGCAATGTCCCTCTAGCCATGTCCCTTGATGTGGCGGTGCGATGCAGCGGCGGGGGGGAAAGGGGGGGGGGGGAAGTATTCTATTTAGGTATCGGGGGTATTTGCACGAGTACGAGTACTCCCGCAAATACTTGGTATCGGTCCCGATACCGATACTGGTATCGGTATCTGGACAACCCTACTCGGAAGGTATGAAAGCCCCGCTCCTGACCTTGTGTGTTGCTACAAGTGGTCCCAGCGCGTTAGTGTGCTTCCCCCTCTTGTGTGTCCAGACAGCTTCTACGCGTTTCGCAGTTTTTGCGTCATCAGGAAGCTTTCCTGATGACGCAAAAACTGCGAAACGCGTAGAAGTTAAGCGAAACGCGTGCGAAAGATACTCAGTGCCGGTTAGAGGCACTCCTTTCTGTAAGTGTATTTGTTTTTAATATTTTAATAAATGAATTTTACATACTACACTATGATGAGCCCCTTGTCTTTGAGGAAATAAGGACATCTTGTAAGAGGGAGAAGAAGGAGGAACACCAGTGACGGAATAAGAAAGACGCCATTGTGGGGCTTTTTATTATCCGGGGTCTGGTAAGTGTTGAATTCAACCATTGGTGATGGTGGCACATCATTGTCGGGTGGAAGAGATAGTTGCACCTTTCTATATGTAACCAGTATTACCAGCATTTGAGCCCACATATCCTATTGGACCACATGGGACAATAGAAATATTGACTGTTGTTCCAGAATTGGAGGACCCAGCGCAGCTGGTGCATTTTGCATTTTATAGTTTGGGACTTTTTTTCCATTGTGTTTTTCATTTTTCACTTTGGCTTTCTGTTTTTTTTGTTTGTATTTTTGTTTTGTTTTTTCACTGTGGCCAGTCTTGAGCCTCATAAAGGGCCATTTTCTTCCACGCAGGAATATTATGGTGTATTGAAGCTTAAGCTGATATCAAACTTTGGGGCGCACTTTAAGTATTGAGTCCACAGCACCATTTATGCTATACATATATGTATTGAATTTCACATTTATATGTATATATTTTTATTTACTAATTTTGGTATAATAATTGATCGATTCACAAAAGTTTATTCACATAGGACATCGGGCATATAACTGTACCTGATATAATATATACTTTTAACATATGGTTGTTCATGCACTTAATTAGCTCACAGTATATAAAGCACTCCCAGAGAGTTCTTTGGAGAGTTAGATCAGCACAATAACATTTTTATTTTTATGCACATCTAATCCCCCTATTGAGGGCTTACACAGTATTGCAGCAGATCACGCACAGTTTTAATATATTTCTTTTGCGCCGGTGACACTTTTTAAAATACCCCCCTATCTGGTTTCTCCCTCCTCCTTCCTATTTATGCTTTCTAAATCCCAGGGGGAGGCAGTTTGCTTGTCCACACAAACTCCTGCAATCCCACACTAAAACGTACACACTCTCAATGTTCAAGGGTTGAACTTACCTAAAAAAAAAATATATATATATAATAATAAAAAAAAAAAAGAGTTAAAGCCTTACACTCTTTTGCATCATCCAAGGCCCATGTGGTATGCCTGCAATAGACTCGTTTCTCTAAATTCCACCAACCCAAGTTTTTTGACCAAGCTTATCCACAGATCCTTACCGCTTTGGCAGACACCAAGCAGAGAGGGGCGCCGATAGCCTTCCATCGAACCTCCCCCTTTACACTCCGGGCAGAAATCAAGGAACCCAAAGGCAGATCTATTATCTTGACTGGCCACCTCCATTATGAAGAAGTCACGGTGGTATCATATTATGCCCCTTATCTTAAGCCCACACCATTCCTCTCCCATTTATTGCAAGTCATAGACAACCTTAAGCGGGGTACTGTTCTTATTGGTGGGGACTCAAATCAGGTGATCTACCCCTTTCTAGATAAATCCCCCTTCTCAGTCCCATCCAGTCCACAGAAACTCACATTTCAACAACTATTACAACACTGAAGATATCTCACCGCTGACCTTAGGGGAAGCCTATAAACCTGAAATTCGAGGTGTCCTTTTTAGCAAGGCTGCTCATCTTAAAAAGGAACGCCACATACTGCATCAACAAGTTGAGTCTGCCTTTTCTCAGGCTCACTCTGCATTCCAAGATGACCCCACACACAAACAGACTCTAGAATAGGCCAGACTGGAACTAGACCTCTTTCTGACAGAATCTGCTGAAAAGACTATGTCAGTCCAGACAGAAACTACATGAAAGGCAATAAACCGGAAAACTTTCTCGTCCTGACCCTCCGTGGACTTAATCATCCCATAAACCTATTAGACTTAAAACCTCCAAGGACTCTTAATCTAGCAACCATATAAACATTTTAGCCCACTTCCGCAGGCACCTTTCAGACCTTTATTCTGCCAAAACAAACTTCGATGAAGCCCAGACTACAGCACTCTAATCTCAACCTCCCAACCCTATCAGCCCCACAACAGGCCTCCCTTGAATATCCCATCTCAGATATAGAAGAAACCACTGCGACCAAGGCCCTCAAAACCAACATACGCTCGGGTACAGATGGCTTTTTAGCTGCCTATTACAAGCATTTTGCAGACATTCTCACCTCCCTGCTAGTTTGGGCCTTTAACGCGATCCAGAAGGGCCAATCATGCCGAGCTGACGCCCTTTCTGCTATTGTGTCCATGTTGCCTAAGTCACACTCAGATGACTCATTCTGGGCTAACTACTGCCCCATCTCATTACTTAAAAGGGGATGTAAACCCTTGTGTTTTACCTTCATGCACCTTATGCATGAAGGTGAAAAATCTTGTGACACTGACTGGCCACCTAGCCCCCCCCCCCCATTTTACTCACCTGAGCCCTTCGATCCCTTGGCAGGGACGCTCTCTTCCTCTGCCCGGGGGTTCTCAGCTCTTGATTGGATAGATTGATAGCAGCACAGCCATTGGACAGGGGGGCAGGGCCGAGTCCGGTCTTCTGTGTCTATAGACGCAAATGCTGGACTCGGGAGTGCACATTCAAGGTAACCCCCAGGGAGAATGCTTCTCCCAGGGGGTTTACCAATGCAGGGAGGAGCCGTGAACGCCATTGGGCGATCCCAGAAGATGGTGATCGGGGCCACATAATGCAAAACGAACTGCACAGTGGGAGGTAAATATGATTTTTTTTTTTAAATAACAAACACAACAAGGTTTAGTGTCACTAACTTAAATATCAAAATTATGGGAAAGATCATTTCCACTTGCTTAAACCAGATCATTGGGATGCTCACACATAAAAACCAGGGGGGCTTTATACCCTCCAGGCAAGCTGGAGACAATGTTAGGCGGGTGGTTCCGATTGCCCATGTGGCCCGGACTAGCAACATACCAACCTGTTTCGTGTCATTGGACATTAAAAGGCATTTGATGCATCATCTGAACTTTGTACTATGTCGCTGGGGATTTGGACCCCATTTTCTATCGTGGATATCCTTATACACCTCCCCCACAGCCTACCTATGCTATGCAGGGTATAGGTCTGACCCATACCCTGTACAACACAGGACAAAACAAGGATGCCCCCCTATCCCCACTCCTTTACGCTTTAGCTATACAACCCTTAGCCCAATTAATCCGTTCTAATCCAGATATAAAAGGCGTTGAGCTGGGGGACAACAACATAAACTTTGCCTGCTTGAAGACGACATCCTCCTTTTCCTCTCTTCTCCTTTAATCTCTTCCCTTAATCTTCTTAAGGCCCTAGACAAATTTGCGGCTATATCAGGCCTAGCGGTGAACTCACAAAAAGCAAAAGCCCTTAACATTTTACTAACTGCGTCACTCCTTACCCAACTCCAACAGGCTCTCCTATTCTCCTGGTCACCACGTTATATCCCTTACCTTGGCATCAACCTAACTGCTGACCCTGCGGCGTTATACTCATCTAATTACCCAACTTAACTAACCAAACTTATGTCCTTTTGGTCTGCGCTACCCCTGGCATGGTTGGACTGCATTACCATTACTAAAATGACCATATTGCCGAAAAGACTGTATTACCGATCCCCGTCCCATTCCACTTTCTTTGAATCTTACAAAGACATACACTCCAATATATCTGGGGCAAAACCTCGCATCGCCAGAAACATACGTTTCCTTCCCAAAACCTGGGGGGCGGGGCTGGCGCCTTAGAACCCCCAACTTTACAGTTACCTAAATACCACGCCACACAAGAAACTCCACTCTGGGTTGCAATTGAATCTGTTGACTGTGATCTATTATCAGTAGCCAACATGCTATAGCTCCACCCGCGTGACCGCAAAACCATTTGAAATCCCATCACCCAACATAGTTTAACCATCTGGGACAGGACTTAAAAAATAATTTGGCCTCCTATCCCCACATAACCCACTTCTGTCATACCTCCGCAACCCGGGTTTTTACCTTGCTTGGATCTCTCCAGAGTCCTTTAACAGATGGACTTCATCCAATCTTATCATATAAAAGTTTACCACACCAGACACCTTTAAGCCATTCCCATCCCTATGCGAAACCCATAGTCTCCCGAGCACAGAACTTCTCCGATATCTCTAAATTAAACATTTCTATACCCCCTGTATACGTAGAGATTTGAGCGCACTTGCAACAAAGATCCACATGCTCGCAAGCTAATTTGCGACCTCTACGCTCAACTAACTGACCCCCCACACCATTCATCAATCCACTATGCAACTAAATGGGAGCGGGATCTAGGACTTCAACTAGACGTCAAAGACTTGACAGACATATGGGAAGCCACTTAAAATTGGCCTCTCAAAATATCGTTGCATTGGAGAAGAACTATAAAGTCCTCATGCGCTGGTACCTTGTCACTGCCCGGATTTCCAAATTCTTGGCCTCATACTCCTCTCTCTGCTTTCACAGCTGCACAGAAGGAGGCACCCACCTTCACATTTGGTGGGACCTGTCCACTGGTAACAACCTTTTGGACTGAAATTTTCCATATTTTTTAAACAACTCACTGGACCCTAATCCAGCTACAACCTTACTCAATAAAAAAACCCAAGAAGTGACCCGCCTCCAATTTAAGCTCCTCCTGCAGGTTACCACTGCGGCTAAACAAACTATAGCCAAGGCATAGAAAAACCCTCTTCTCAACATTACAGAGACCAAAAACAGAATAACCTAAGCCACGATTCATGCCAAAATAAAAGAAGTCCTACAGGACAAAACTCCCAAATATGAACGCCTATGGTGGCCATGGATTGACCACTTCATCCCCTCAGATTCTGATGAAATGCTATTATCCCCTTGAACGTTATGAAAATGTTGCTGCCCGAGTCACATAGATACATAGGCCCTAACTCACCACCCCCCAGGATTCCCCTCTTCTCTTCCCCTTCCTATACCCTTTCTTCCCCCCTGTCAGATTCCATACACACTAGCCACCCAGACTTACAATACTCCACTCTAACTATAAGGGCATGCCCTGATCCCAGCTAAATTAGATGTTTCAGGATTTTGTCCGACTTGACAACCATAATATACGGTACCCCCTCATCACCACTCTCATCTATTATATGGTTTATCTTCTTTCATTTCATTTTAATCCTTATATCGTTAGATGCCCCTTGTACACTGGGCTACATGTTTCCACCCATTGATACCACCTCTCTGAGAGTTCTCTCCTCCTGAAGCTTAGTGTATATGACCTCTAATATTTCAGAACATTACGATAGTTATATACCTATATGTTCTATATGGATCTGCCATTGTCAAATGTGCGGGCTGCGACCCAAATCAGTTAAACGTTAGTTTTTGGCATCTTAAGCTATATTCCCCTTCTCTGGAGGCTACACTATGGGCCAGATCCACGTAGCGCGACGGTTCTTTAAGTCCGGCGTAGTGTATCTCAGATACACTACGCCGCCGTACCTTACAGCATATTTCCCGTATCCACAAAGAATTTGCGCCGTAAGTTACGGCGGCATAGTGTAACTGTGTCGGCGTAAGGGTGCGCAATTCAAATGGATGAGATGGTGGCGTGTTTTATGTGAATACGTCTTGACCCGACGCAAATGACGTCTTTTCTGAACGGCGCATGCGCCGTCCGTGGGGGTATCCCAGTGTGCATGCTCCAAATTAACCCGCAACAAGCCAATGCTTTCGACGTGAACGTCATTCTATGCAAAGCCCTATTCGCGAACGTTTTACCCAAACGACGTACAAGACAAAAAAATTCAACGCTGGCCCGATGTCCATACTTAACATTGGCTACGCCTCATATAGCAGGGGTAACGTTACGCCGAAAAAAGCCTTACGGAAACGACGTAAAAAAATGCACCGGCCGGACGTACCTTTGTGGATTCGCGTATCTAGCTAATTTGCATACTCTATGCAGAAATCGACGGAAGCGCCACCTAGCGGCCAGCGTAAATATGCACCTTAGATCCGACGACGTACTAAGACGTACACCAGTTGGATCTAGCCCAGCTTCAGGCGTATCTTGTTTTGTAACCTAGCAGGCGTAACCTAGCAGTTACGCGGCGTATCAATAGATACGCCAGCATAACTGCTTCATGGATCTGGCCCTATATGTCTACATTTTGTGAATGTTTTCTTCTCTTTTACTAATAAAATATTTGAACAAGAATAAATAAGTGCAAAATAAATACACAAAAACAAATTAATACTAATAGTAAATAAATAATTAACCCCTAATCCTATTCCTAACCCCCTTACCCTAACCAAAAACAAATAAATTAATAATACTAATTAAAAAATAAATAAAAGCCAACAGAAATCTGTTTAGAAGTGAAAGATGGAAACACTGTAAACTATCTACTATTTATTTCCTTTAGTCACAAATTACCCCCTGGACAGAATACTCACCATAATAATTACTTGCAGTTATAGATATTATCCAGAAAGACAAAGATATGCAAAGAATCATCGACAGAAGGACTATGTTCATCATCATGTTTACATATTCTTTGTAGACGTCGTCCTGGATATACAGCATAAGGACAGATCAAAAAAAATCACCTAAAATGTAATCACAACACTCGTTACCTTACTGCATTACATACACTCCCACCATTATTAACAGCATATTTGTGTATTAGTCAGCCTTTATATGCTTTATATACAGTAAAACCTTGGATTGTGAGCATAATTTGTTCCAGGAACATGCTTGTAATCCAAAGCACTTGTATATCAAAACGTATTTCCCCATAAGAAATAATGGAAACTCAAATGATTTGTTCCACAACCATTTATTCAAAAAATCCTTCAGTTTATAGTCCATATAAAAAGATTATAGCAATGTGTGTTGTGTAACCATAAAATGTCCATCCACAAATGGCAGGCTCCACAAGGGGATTAGAAACAAAATCCAGCAGGAGCTACAGAGTATAAAAGAGAAGAGAGGCACCTCTAAGTGTAGCAATATGATTACATTTAATGAAGGTACAACATTTAGCAACTCACATGGTTGATGAGTAAAAGAGGCACATCTAAGGCCTTGTACACACCAGCGGATCTGTTCGATGAAAACGGTCCGCGGACCAGTTTCAGCAGACATGTTCGGTCGTGTGTGCGGGGCCTAAGTATGCAGGGATCCGGGGTAAAGCTGTCCACGTAGACCATCCACTGCACCGTCGTCTCTCACCGATGTCAGTCTGCAATCATGACTGGGAATACTACCCTAAAAGTGAGACTTGAAGCTCTCGTGGAGCGCAGCGTTGAAGGGATGACATCGATGGCAGCGAGGAGGACGGTCTATATGGACAACTTTACCCCGGATCCCTGCATACCTAGATGTGCCTCTTAATCATCAACCATGTGAGTTGCTAAATGTTGTACCTTCATTAAATGTAACCAGATTGCCACACTTAGAGGCGCCTCACTTCTTTTTTTATACTCAATTGTGACATGACGCTACTTGTATATTAGGGCAAAATGTATTTTTTTTTTTTCCATTTTTTTTTATTAAATATGTTTTTGACATAACAACAAACATCAACATAGCATTCTAACACATTATAACTTATCATACATATAACACATACATGGTCTCTTTATAGTCCCTTATTTTGGTCAATATATATAAAAAAAAAAAAAAAAAATATATCCCTTCTTTCGCTCCCTTATTCCCTTCCCTATCTCCAGCTCCCACATAACCTAGGCCCATAGGAATAACCTCCCTGGAGCGTACACAGTTTAACATGGCAAAATCCCTACTGTAGATACCCATGGGATGAAGAGGGAGAGAGAGCGACACAGGAAAAAGATAGAGATGAAAGGAGAAGAGGGGTAGAAGAACGAGAGGAGAGAGGAGAAAGGAAAAAAAAAAAAACGAATCCCCTAGAAAACCACCCCATGCAGAACTTATTTAAATTAAAAATTAGATTTCTAGGTGATATCTACTACCTTATTTGGGGAGAGAAAAAAAAAAAAACCCTCCCTGTTTTTAATCTATTCCCCTAATCAAAAACACCCCGTGCAAAACTTATTAGATTAGAAAATAAATTTCTAAGTGATATCTTCTACCCTATTTGAAAAAAATAAATAAATAAAAAAAAATAAAAAAAAAAAACCCCTGTCCCTTTCCCTTCCCCCTCCCCTTATAGCAACTATAACTATTTAAACCCTTTCATCACCTTTCAGTGCCCTATAGAAAAAAATAAACTAGTTCCCTAAAGAAGGCACCCCGTGCAAAACATATTAAATTAGAAATTAAATTTCTAAGTGATATCTACTACCTTATTTGAAGAGAGAAGAGGGAAAAAAAAAAAAAAAACCCTCTACCCTTGTACGACTGACTATTTTTCTTTTTTTTTCCCCCCTTTCATCCGGGGCTCCCTGTGCATTACTTATTTAAATAAAATTTTATGTTTCTAAGTGATAGAGGGAGGTAATTCTCCTCCCTTCCCTTCATTTCTATCTATGTGCCAAAAAAAAAAAAAAATAATAATAATAAAAAAAAAATAAAAAAAACCCCTCCCTGTTTTTAATCTATTCCCCTAATCAAAAACACCCCGTGCAAAACTTATTAGATTAGAAAATAAATTTCTAAGTGATATCTTCTACCCTATTTGGAAAAAAAAAAAAAAAAAACCCTTTCCCTTCCCCCTCCCCTTATAGCAACTATAACTATTTAAACCCTTTCATCACCTTTCAGTGCCCTATAGAAAAAAAATAAACTAGTTCCCTAAAGAAGGCACCCCGTGCAAAACATATTAAATTAGAAATTACATTTCTAAGTGATATCTACTACCTTAGTGAAGAGAAGAGGGAAAAAAAAAAAAAAAAAAAAAAACTATCTCTTTTTTTTTTTTTCCCCCTTTCATCCGGGGCTCCCTGTGCATTACTTATTTAAATTAAATTTTATGTTTCTAAGTGATAGAGGGAGGTAATTCTCCTCCCTTCCCTTCATTTCTATCTATGTGCCAACCTGCCTATTTCTAAGGGGGCATAACCTGCCCCTACCCCTATATACTAATAATAAGGAAGAGGAATAGGAAAAAGAGAAAGAAAGAGAGAAAAAAAAAAAATAAAAATAAAAAACTTACATAAAAACCACCCCCACTAACATTGCCTAAGGAAGCTATCAAAAAATCTTCCCATTGTGTGTGTTGATCCCTCCCCAGGCACAATGAAAGCCCCCTCTACCCCTTACCACTACCCCCCCCCCCGAAAAAAAATAAATAAATAAAACAAAACAGAGGGGAAGGGGGAGGAAGGAAATGAAAAAGGGGGGGCCATTATGAGGGATCTGCCACATCCCTACTACCCCCACCCACCCTCCCTCCTTCCCTGAACCTCCTCCATCCCTCCCACACCTCCTCATGACCCCTCCTATAGCCTCCATGGAACGCCCACATCTCTTCCATCCTACTAATTCTGTCTATTTCACGGAACCATTCCTCTATAGTGGGTACCTCTTTTTTCTTCCATTTCCTAGGAATAAGTATCTTAGCTCCATTTAGTAGATGCGGGACCATGGACCCTCTGTATTTTCTCCTGGTCATTTCTGAGTTATGGAACAGGCATTCCCATGGGTCCCTTCTCACCTCATATCCACTGATCTCCTTTATCTGTACCACCACCTCCTTCCAGTATTCCTGAATTAGGGGGCATTGCCACCATATGTGGGCCTGAGATCCTTCCATCCCGCACTCCCTCCAACATAAGGGTGATATCCCACTATCCATCCTATGCATTTTTGTTGGTACAAAGTACCACTTACAGAGAAGCTTATAATTCATTTCCTTAACCTTAGAGTCCATAGACGTGGAATAAACATATTCAAGTATCTGCCTTTTTTTTTTTATACAAATTGTTTGATTCAATTCTACCTCCCAATTTTCAACTACCTTTAATGCCTCAAGGCTGCCGTTAGGTGTCAGAATCTTATAGATTTTAGAAAGTCCCTGCTTTCCTATTCCTCCCTGAAGGGTACATTTTTCCCACTGGTTTAGGTCATTTAAGGCTCGTAATGGTTTCGGCAGGGTATCTATAAAATGCTTAACTTGCCTATATCTCCAAGTGTCTCCTGGGAGTACTCCATATCTTTCTCGTAGTTCTTCAAGGGAATACAAGCCTTTTCCCTTCATCAGGTCCCCCAGTTTTATTACTTCTGACGTTCCCCATCTCTGATATAGGCCTCCTTCTCTACCTGGTTTAAAATAATCAGTGCCCGTAATGGGCATCAGGGGACTATTATATAACCATTCTTCCCTTTTACATATTCTGTCATAAATTTTATATGTTTCTTTTGTAATTGTTGGGACATCTTGGGGCAGTCCCCTATACTTCTTTGGTACCCAGATTCTACCACCTAGTTTATTAATACTTAAATTTTCTTCTACTTCTACCCATTTCTTTTTCTCCCTTCCCTCATTCAAGAACCAGTCCGTCATCCTCCTCAGGACCGAGGCCTCGTAGTACCGTTTAAAATTCGGCAGTAGGAGTCCTCCCTCCTGTCTAGGTCTGTTCAGAGTTTCCACTGCTATGCGGGCCTTCCTACCCCCCCAAATGAATCCCCCTATTATCCTTCCTAAAATCCTAAAAAAATCTTCTGGGACTCCTATCGGGAGGGTTTGGAAAATATATAGGGCTTTGGGTAATATCATCATCTTTATTGTATTTACCCTTCCTAACCAAGACACTCTACTTATACTGTATCCTTTTAACTCAGATCTTATTTTATTTAATAAGAGTATGTAATTATCTTCATATATAAACCTTTCATTGGTAGACAAAAGTACCCCCAGATATCTCATTCCTCTTTGCTTCCACCTAAATGGATATATAGCCTCCAGATCTCTACGTTCGCCGCGACCAACCGAGATATTCAAAATTTCTGTTTTCTCTTGATTAATTCTTAGATTTGAGATCTCCCCATATCTCTCATATTCGGCTATTATCTTAGGAAGTGTTTCCCTCGGGTTGGATACATATAACAGCATGTCATCCGCGAAGGCAGAGATCTTGTGCTCCTTCCCCCCTACTTCTATCCCTTCTATTTCCTGGTTCCTTCTTATTGTCTCCATTAATGGCTCCAGTGTCAGGACAAACAGGAGAGGGGAAAGCGGGCATCCCTGGCGGGTCCCGTTGTAAAGTGGGAATCTATCTGACAGGGTGCCATTGACCCTCACCTGGGCCAGGGGGCTGGAATATAATGCCCCTATCCACCTAAGCATATTTGGCCCTAATCCGACATGTGACAGGGTGGCTAGCAAAAATTCCCAGTCCACCCTGTCAAACGCCTTTTCGGCATCAAATGACAGAAGCAATGTTGGTTTCTTACTTTTTTTGGCCTTTTGTATCAGGAACAGGGCTCTCAGAATATTATCCCTCGTCTCCCTCCCCGGTACAAATCCCGCCTGGTCGTTCTCAATCAATTCGGGCAAAAATGGTCTTATTCTATCCGCCAGAATTTTTGAGTAGATTTTTATATCCACATTGATCAGGGATATGGGCCTATAACTTGCGCATAGTGAAGGGTCCTTATCATCCTTCCCAATCAAGGTTATGTGAGCTCCTAGGGCCTCCTCCCTTATTCATGTACCTTTGAAAAAAGGGCACCAAGATCTCCCCAAATCTTTTATAATAGGCTGAAGTGTACCCATCCGGGCCCGGACTTTTCCCCATCTTAATACTCTTTATTGTCTGGTTTATTTCTTCTTTTGTGATTTCCCCCTCTAAACTACTAATTACTTCCTCCGATAAACCCGGGATCTTCACCTTTTCTAAATATTGTTTAATCTTCATACTCTTATTCTGGGTTTCTATTATGCCCTGTTCCTGATTAACCTTATATAAGTCTTGATAGTACTCCTGAAATATTTTAGTTATTTCCTTCGTAGAGTGTCTCAGTTCTCCCTTTTTATCTTTTATTTTTGAGATAAAGTTTTGTGAATTTCGTGGTTTTATGGTCCTTGCTAAGAATCTACCTGGTTTGTTCCCCAAAGCATAAAAGTTATTATTCATTTTATTAAATACCCATTTTGTTTCTAGTTCTAATAGATTACATAAGTCCTCTCTCTTCCTACTCAATATTTTATACACCTCTTCTACCTGTGACTTTTTATGTAACTGTTCTAAGTCCCCAATTTCCTCTAATAACTTTTGCCTCTGTGCCTGCCTAATTTTCTTTCTTTTGATTTTCTCTGCAATCAACCTCCCTCTCATGAATACCTTATGTGTTTCCCAAAGTGTCGAGGGGGCGACATTTTCTGTATCATTTTCCTGAAAAAAAAGGACACATATCCCTTTCCAGATCATCGGCTATCTTGATGTTATTTAAGAGAGATTCATCTATTTTCCAGATTTTCTGCTCCAGCGGGAACACCCCTACATCTAAAACCATCACCACTGGGGCATGATCTGACAGTGTTATAGATTTTATTTTTACACTTCTCAAACTTTCTAATAACCGATGATCTAGAATGATATGGTCAATTCTTGAATATGACCTATGTACCGGTGAGAAGTATGTAAAATCTTTGTCCCTTGGATGCATAATTCTCCAGACTTCTACTAGTTGCATTTGCTGGAGTTTTTGCTTAATTGCTCTGAGGTATTTTCCCTCTGATCTCACTGACACCGGTTGGGTGTCCAAAACGGGATCGAAGACAAAATTAAAATCCCCTGTAAGAATCAGATTGCCTTCTCTAAACCCTTCTAATTTATTCAGGATTTTTTTCAGAAATACTGCCGATCTCACATTAGGACAGTACACATTTGCTAATGTATATTTAATATTATGCATAGAACCTTTTATGAATAGATATCTACCCTCGGGGTCCATTTCTAAAGTTTCAAGAATAAATTGTGTATTTCTATCAAACCCGATTGCAGTACCTTTTGATTTATTATTCGGAGAGTAACTATGATACCAATTGGGGAAATCTTTTGATTTTAAACTCGTCTTAGACGTTATTTTTAAATGGGTTTCTTGTAGAAACACTATATTGATCGAGAGTCTCCTCATTTCCTGCAGTATCTGATATCGCTTATTTGGGTTATTCAAACCCCGTACATTGTACGTGGCAATTTTTAATGCTGCCATTTCTGTCTTTTATTTCCATTTCCTGTATCAGACTTCTGCTTGACATATGGGAGACTCCCCATCAGATCTGCAACCCCCTGTGATAACCGGCCAGGCCAGAAGAACAAAAGAGCTAAAGACCCAAAGGGCAAACTTTTCAGAGACCACATAAACAACATATATCCCCCCCCTCCCTCCCTCCTCCCTCCCCTCCCCCCCATCACATTGATCAACAATATTAAGACACCCTCGGTCCGTGCCCATTCAGGCGACTTGCCGAGCGGGCCTTTCTGAGGGCCCTCAATGTGTGCCCCCCCGGCCGGTTTCCGCCCCCCCAATTAAGGGCGTCACCCGTACCGAGGGGTACAACACATTTGCTCTGTACTCCCCCCCCCCCCCGCGCGAGCCCGGCCGGACCCCTACAGAATTCATTCCATCCCCCCCGCCGCCCCCCCCCCCCCCACTAAAGAGAGGGGGGGACGAAGGAGGGAGACGGGGGGCAACGAAAACCAAGGGGGCAAAAACCAACCCCCCCGGGACCCCCAGACCCAAAAAACCTTCATCTACTGAGGCCTAAAAAAAAAAAAAAAAAAAAACACACGACCCCCCCAAAAAAAAGGGGGTGTAGTTCCTCAGATTCCTCAGTTATCAATAGTTCTTGCTCTTCCTTCTGGGCCCTAAGCTCTCTTCCAGTCTTGATCCTTCCACCTCTTCCACTCAGGGGGTCTTTTTTCCCAGTTGTCCACCTTAATGTGCTGTATACCCAGTCTACTGCAGAATTCCTCTACATCCTCCGGAAAACGAATATACGCCGACACCCCCTGGTTCTTAACTGACAGGCATGCAGGGAATCCCCATCTATAGATAATATTTTTCTCCCGGAGATATTTCGTCACTGGTTTCAGCGCCCTTTTGCGTGCCAAAGTCTCTGGGGATAGATCTGAGAATATCAGCAACGGTAGCCCTTTATACTCCAATGGTGCTGAGTTTCTTGTACTTTGGGACACTAACTCTTTCTGGTCGAAGTCCTGGAATCTTACAATAGTATCCCTTGGTACATCTTTCTGGGGAACATAAGACCTTTGTATTCGATGCACCCTTACAAATTGCATCTGGGCGGTTGAGTCTCGATCGAGCGCTTTGTTGAATATCTCTCTCAGTGTCTTGCCAAGCTCTACATCCTTTACCTCTTCCGAGAGACCCCTTACCCGCAAATTCTTCCTCCTACTGCGGTTCTCTTGGTCTTCCAATCTGTATCTTGTATTTCTCATCTCTATCCAATCGTTATTTACACGCCCCCTCAACTCATTGATTGCACTCTTATGCTCTTCCAGTTGTTCCTCAATTCCTTCAACCCTCTGTAACACACCCTGTATTTCTTTCCTGGTTGCCCCCATCTCCCCTTTAACTGTCCGTTCCAGGCTTAGTATCATCTCCATCATATCTGTCATATCCTGCCTGGTGGGGGCGTTTTCTTTATTCATTCCTGAGGCCCCTTCCATAGTTTGTTGTATTTCTGGATTTTTAGTATTTTTTGCCGGGGAAGTTGAGATCCCCTTATTCCTAGGGCTTTCTGCCCCCTGATCGGGTCCTTCAGCTATTAGGTATGGAGTTATTGTGTTTCCTTTACCTGCCTTCTTCACCATTTTCCTTGTTTTTATGGTTAGGGCTGTTTTAACTGTTTAAACGATTGGATATCGATCAGTTATTTCAGAAAGGAAAAAAATCAAACAAGAGAAAAGTTGGGGTACACGAAATCTACAAGATATTTCCCCTATGCGGCTTCTGGAGGCTTCTGAAGCATTTACGGGGCACTTCTGGGGTATTTACAGGGCACTTCCTTTACCCCCACTTATTACCGGCATACCTTTGCATCAAAGATACAGTAGGGGGCGGGACAGTAGACAAAGTAATAGGGGACCCCAGATCCAAATGTCCTTAGTTTTTTCTATCCAGCGTTCATAGAGAGAGTAGCCTCTTTTCAGCACACTCCGTGCACCAGTTTTTTACAGATGCTTCACTGCTCACTATTGTATTCTATTGCATTTTGCAGCACACAGCAATCATGAGAGGGTAAAGAGAAAAAAAAAAAAAAAAAAAAACATGAAACAGTCTTACCGGCTTCCTGCTCTTCACCTCTCTCACTGTGTGTTTTAAGGCACCTGCTGTTGTCAATAGGATCCTTTAGGTGTCACTGTAGTGCCCTCTTATCACCTGTCTTTCTTAGTGACTTTTGTTGAGACACCCCTCTGCAGCTCTCCCCGCTCAGATGGCTCTGCCTGGGGTCCCCTGCTGCAGTGGATCCTTCCCCTCCGTTCTCCACCAGAGGCTTGACCTGAGGCGTCCTTGCTGCACACCGCACTGCCTTCAGAGCTCCACTGCTCGGGAGTCCCGGTCACCCCCGGTACCTAGCACCGGATCCCAGTGATGCCGAAGTGCCGCTCAGGGGGACCGCTCAGGAGGACCGGATCGTCGCCGCTGGGAACTTCCCCGCTTCTACGATTCCAGCAGGCTCAGCAAGCTCGTCCCGGACTCTCCTGTGACCTCCAACGCTCTGGATCCTACACGCCCGCTACCACCGATACCGTATTGCAGCCTCAGGTTAGTAGTGCCCCCTCTCCTTAATCAAAGCTTCATTGGCCCGGCCGAGCTAATCTCCACGTGGGGAGTTTGTGAGAGCACAGAGTGCGCCGCTCTCCTACGGCGCCATGTTGGATGGCTCCGCCCTGAGGGCAAAATGTATTTAAAAATTTTTGCTGGTCTTGCAAAATGCTCTCAAACCAAGGTTTTACTGTACGTATCTTAGCCAGGCATCCCATACACAACAATCATATTAAATTATTTTTTTTGTTACACGTCATAAAAAAAAAAAAAAAAGCCTAGCCATATTACTCACCTAACAGCACCCAAAAATGTGTTGAGTTTGCAGAAGAACCAAACAGCACAAGAAATGTCTACCAGCTTTCTTTTACACAAGCAATACATGAACTCTTTTGTGCTGTATAATTGTAATGAAAAACTAATGCAGAGAACTGCATGAAACTCAAACATTAGAAGAATCTTAGGACCTTATTATATGGATGTGTCTGGTCATTTGCTTTTTAACTCATTGTGTACTGTGTACTAAAGGTTTGCTTTAGGCTTCATGTACACTGCTGCTCCTAAACTAACGTTTTTGGGGTTTTTGCCTAAGCCCCTGAACACACCTTAAAGCGGGAGTTCACCCATTTAAAAAAAAAAAAAAAAAAAATCTCCCCTTAGCTTCCTGCTCGTTCGGTCTAGGGGAATCGGCTATTTATATTAAAATATGTGCAGTACTTACCCGTTTTCGAGCTGCATCTTCTTCCGTCGCTTCCGGGTATGGGTCTTCGGGAGCGGGCGTTCCTTCTTGATTGACATTCTTCCGAGAGGCTTCCGACGGTCGCATCCATCGCGTCACTCGTAGCCGAAAGAAGCCGAACGTCGGTGCGGCTCTATACTGCGCCTGCGCACCGACGTTCGGCTTCTTTCGGAAAATCGTGACGCGATGGATGCGACCGTCGGAAGCCTCTCGGAAACCTGTCAATCAAGAAGGAACGCCCATTCCCGAAGCCCATACCCGGAAGCGACGGAGAGGATGCGTCTCGTAAACGGGTAAGTACTGCACATATTTTAAAATAAATAGCCGATTCCCCTAGTAATAACGAGCAGGAATCTAAGGGGGAAAAGTGCCCTCTAAGGGTGAACCCCCGCTTTAATAAAATCCTATGTATCCATGCACACAGACTTGTAGCCCCTGTGTCACACTGGAGCGACTTGTCATGTGATTTGACAGGTCAAATCACATGACAAGTCGCATCCTTTTGCAGGCAATGGCACTGTTCAAATCGCTGCAACGCACGTTTAGCACTTCAGTGCTAATTCAGTTCAGTGGCCAAAATAAATTCTAAGTATAGCCAATATAATAAATACCTAAACAACGCTAAAACGCACCTAAACTGGTTTGAGAAAAAATACAGCTTGGCTGAGTTTTTAACGCCGATTTTCCCATCTGGAAGACTGAAAAGTACCTGTGGTTCTTTGAGACAGAATTGTGTAACCCCCCCCCCCCCCCCCAATGTTTACATGTTTTTCAGGTGCTCCCATTCAAAAGCCTATGGGGCCAAAAACATGAGATTCTTCTCCTGTACTACAAGTCACGCGTTTGCCTCTAAATTTCTACACTCAAATGTGAATTGGGGGGGGGGATTAGTCCCCGGGGTATAGTTGGGGACGAAGGATGAGCTCCGGCTTGTTCACATAGAACTCGTGCAGAGCCCGCCAGGAAGTGAGCACGGCGCTGTGCTAATCCCAGCCAGGGAGACATTGTCCCGAAGCTCGGCTGCAGGGATCGTGAAATGTCTCCCTGGCTGTTATTAGTGCAGCGCCGTGCACACTTCCTGGTGGGCTCTGCACGTGTTCTATGCGAACACGCCGGAGCTCATCCTTATTGGGGACAAATGACTGTGTTCAAGCATGTCACATTAGATGCATTATTACAGTACAAGTACATGCAGCAGTGTGAATGATGGGCACTGAAGAAATGAATGTGCTTGCCTGACAACATTGTCATTTATGTACTCTGGTGCAGCTGTGCATGGTAGCCAATCAGCTTTGAGCTTCAGATTGTTCAATTAAACTTTGAAAAAAAAAAAAAAATGGAAACTGATTAGTTTCTATACAGAGCTGCACCAGTTGTTGTACTTCCCAGTTTTTAATAAAGCTACGCACGATACAATTTTCTGTAGATTTTTTCCTTCAGATTTACCAAAACCATATAATATGAGGTCGAACCTTAAGAGTTTTAATTTGAATGCAATCAGGCAGGCACTTGCACTACATGGTTTTGGTAAATCGAAAGAAAACCAGACAACAAAATTTGTATAGCGTGTATGGGGTCTTAGCCCTGGTTCACACCAGTGCGACTTGGCAGTTCAACCCATTTGCGGCAATGAAAACGTTCATATAAGTCGCAGCGACTTTGAAAAAGGTTCCTGCACTATTTCTTTGGATTTCAGTGTGACGTGCATTGATATCTGTTAAAACAAAGTTACACAGATATCATCAAGCTGCACATGAAATCGCTGAAGTAGCAAGACTTCAAAAATCGGACTGGTGTGAACCAGGGCTTAATCAACTTCATAGTGAGTTTTTTGGTAGGGTTTTTTTTAGCAGATCTGTGATGAATAGGAATTCCAATAAAGGAGTATTTTATTTGCATACAGCGTGTGTGTGTTTATAGAATAAAGTCAGCGCACTTTCAATGAAATTTAAACAGCCGCATGCAATAAGTGTAGATATATAGTACAACAATTGTGAAAAAAAGCTGCATTTTCTCACATTCATTTTGTATGCCCTGTATTTGATTACAATGCCCAAATACACAGAGTATAATTGAGGATTTATATTATTGTATTTTCTATCATTCTGGCACTCCAGCCCTAGCTAGGGAGATTTCTAGGGTTCAGTGCACATGTCTTATGGTAAAAACAGCCCCCCAGTGAGATAAATAAATACAAAATGTGACTTACCTCTGGGCCTCAGCTCTACCAGCTAGTTTTTCCTAAAGTTCCAAAGCGAGCACTTCTTCCTGTAGACCAAGTACAGCTTAGTGGTGGCAGCAGACAATAGGAGGAGGAAGTGATCTGTGATGGGGGCGTTGATGGGTGATTGGTGTTGAGAAAGCATGCAGCTTAAGTATGATTAATGCATCTGTCCACCCACTTCCTCTCCACATTACTATGCTGAGCGCCTATTATAAATAATCCACAATATTCAATGCTGTCCCAAACAAGCTGCCTAACATAGCAAACTATCAGGAAAAGGCATGAATATAATAATGATGGATGGCAGTTCAGTGCAATGTAAAGCAAGAGTTGACTAATCAGGATTACACAGATTATAGGATGATCAAGACAGCTCACACAGCAGGAGTACAGAGGAGGAGGAGGAGAGAGATGCCAAAGCAAGCAATCAGACCGGGGAGTCCCATGCGCAGCAAGCAATCAGACCGGGGAGTCCCATGCGCAGCAAGCAATCAGACCGGGGAGTCCCATGCGCAGCAAGCAATCAGACCGGGGAGTCCCATACGCAGCAACCAATCGGACCGGGGAGTCCCATGCGCAGCAAGCAATCGGACCGGGGAGTCCCATACGCAGCAAGCAATCGGACCGGGGAGTCCCATGCGCAGCAAGCAATCGGACCGGGGAGTCCCATGCGCAGCAAGCAATCGGACCGGGGAGTCCCATGCGCAGCAACCAATCGGACCGGGGAGTCCCATACGCAGCAACCAATCGGCCCGGGGAGTCCCATACGCAGCAACCAATCGGCCCGGGGAGTCCCATACGCAGCAACCAATCGGACCGGGGAGTCCCATACGCAGCAGCAACCAATCGGACCGGGGAGTCCCATACGCAGCAGCAACCAATCAGACCGGGGAGTCCCATACGCAGCAGCAACCAATCAGACCGGGGAGTCCCATACGCAGCAGCAACCAATCAGACCGGGGAGTCCCATACGCAGCAGCAACCAATCAGACCGGGGAGTCCCATACGCAGCAGCAACCAATCAGACCGGGGAGTCCCATACGCAGCAGCAACCAATCAGACCGGGGAGTCCCATACGCAGCAGCAACCAATCAGACCGGGGAGTCCCATACGCAGCAGCAACCAATCAGACCGGGGAGTCCCATACGCAGCAGCAACCAATCAGACCGGGGAGTCCCATACGCAGCAGCAACCAATCAGACCGGGGAGTCCCATACGCAGCAGCAACCAATCAGACCGGGGAGTCCCATACGCAGCAGCAACCAATCAGACCGGGGAGTCCCATACGCAGCAGCAACCAATCAGACCGGGGAGTCCCATACGCAGCAGCAACCAATCAGACCGGGGAGTCCCATACGCAGCAGCAACCAATCAGACCGGGGAGTCCCATACGCAGCAGCAACCAATCAGACCGGGGAGTCCCATACGCAGCAGCAACCAATCAGACCGGGGAGTCCCATACGCAGCAGCAACCAATCAGACCGGGGAGTCCCATACGCAGCAGCAACCAATCAGACCGGGGAGTCCCATACGCAGCAGCAACCAATCAGACCGGGGAGTCCCATACGCAGCAGCAACCAATCAGACCGGGGAGTCCCATACGCAGCAGCAACCAATCAGACCGGGGAGTCCCATACGCAGCAGCAACCAATCAGACCGGGGAGTCCCATACGCAGCAGCAACCAATCAGACCGGGGAGTCCCATACGCAGCAGCAACCAATCAGACCGGGGAGTCCCATACGCAGCAGCAACCAATCAGACCGGGGAGTCCCATACGCAGCAGCAACCAATCAGACCGGGGAGTCCCATACGCAGCAGCAACCAATCGGACCGGGGAGTCCCATACGCAGCAACCAATCAGACCGGGGAGTCCCATACGCAGCAACCAATCAGACCGGGGAGTCCCATGCGCAGCAACCAATCAGACCGGGGAGTCCCATACGCAGCAACCAATCAGACCGGGGAGTCCCATACGCAGCAACCAATCAGACCGGGGAGTCCCATACGCAGCAACCAATCAGACCGGGGAGTGCCATACGCAGAAACCAATCAGACCGGGGAGTCCCATACGCAGCAGCAACCAATCAGACCGGGGAGTCCCATACGCAGCAACCAATCGGACCGGGGAGTCCCATACGCAGCAACCAATCAGACCGGGGAGTCCCATACGCAGCAACCAATCAGACCGGGGAGTCCCATACGCAGCAACCAATCAGACCGGGGAGTGCCATACGCAGAAACCAATCAGACCGGGGAGTCCCATACGCAGCAGCAACCAATCAGACCGGGGAGTCCCATACGCAGCAGCAACCAATCAGACCGGGGAGTCCCATACGCAGCAGCAACCAATCAGACCGGGGAGTCCCATACGCAGCAACCAATCGGACCGGGGAGTCCCATACGCAGCAACCAATCAGACCGGGGAGTCCCATACGCAGCAACCAATCAGTCACCTTTACTGATCTCACTTCAGCAACAAGATGTGTGGTTGCTATTGGTTACCACTGTGTGTGTGTTCTGCTGGCCATACACTATACAGTCTAATTGTACATTCCCCTTTAAACTTACCTCATCTGCTATAATCGGATTGTATCATCTCTGCCAATAACTATGTAGTGCAGATGCCTGATTGGATAGATTAGGTAGCTCCTATTACACAGTTATAATAAAACTGAATTGTTTAGTTAAATTGTAATATGTAGAATACCCCCCTCGTTTTACTAAAACTTTGTAATAAGAATCTATCAAATTGCAGGCAACTACATAGTAGATCTAATGAAGATTGTACAATCAGATTGTAAGTGTGGGGAGCTTCAGTCAGGAAACCTGCATACCGAGCTTTCTTAGAGCAGGTTGAAAGCAATCATTGCATGCATTCTCCCTGTCCTCAGTTCCATAAATCCCCTCCCCCCTGGAAACCTCTGAGAATACGATGAGAGATTTCCATCAAGTAACACTGAGAACAACAGCTTCCCATAGCTACTGTGACTGCCATATCGTAAAAAGAAAGCTGAGCGCATTATAAAGAAGTCTCTCCAGCCGCACCTGAATACACGGTCCTGCTCTTCATGAGCCATTGCCCATTCTCGCACTATAACTGACACTGGGCTCCATCCTCAGTAACAGACACACTACTTCCGGGTACCTGACTGCAGCGAAACTCGGCTCAGCGCGACACTTCCGGTCTTCACTCTGCCTGCCACTGTGTGTGTTGTAACTTGTAGGGGGCAAAGTGCAGCAAGTGAACGAGCAGGATGAGATGTTGGCTGTTCATTACTTGTACCTCTTTCTCCCTCTTGTGTATTCTGGAGTGCAGACCGATATAGTATTACCTTGAAAGAGGACCCTAGCCTAAATCCTAAAGAGTGAAAAGGCATAATTCCACGTTTTATTAAAGGAGAAGTCCAGCCTGAGCTTGTTTGGTTGGGCTTCTCCTCTGGGTCACAGGAGTGCAATTCGTTTTTCACTCCTGTGACCCGTTTTCATTGGAGAGCAGTTTGAAGTCCGCTTTCTGCTAGCGTCACTGCAATCCAGGCATTGCGACAATAAAGTCTTGATTCGCCAGGTAGGGTGACCACATGTCCCGGTTCGCCTGGCACAGTCCCACATTTTGCAGGTTTGTCCCGGGTACCTTCATTCCGGGACAATACAGTGTCCCGGAATGAAACTGACACAGCCATTCTGCAATCTGATTGGGTAAAGCTTTGCCCAATTAGGGCGCAGTAACATCTGGTTAAGGAGCGGGGCCGGCCACGGCATCCTTAACAACCAATGAGTTACCAGCTGTCAATAGGCTTCCCCTGTTGACAGCTGAATCCTTGCTGGGATAAGGGTCTGGTATGGATTTTAGGGGGGACCCCACGCCGTTTTTTTTTTATTCTTTAGCCGGGTACCAGCAATTGCAACCGCAAATCAATTTAAATGTGATTTGACTCTTTTTTTCAGTTTTAGTGCTTTTTGTATTTTGCAGATTTGCACCACAAAACGTGTTCCATAGTTAAATGGACAGTAGTGTAAATTTGCAAGAAGCACTAAAATTGCATAGGTGTGAATCCAGCCTATGGGTACCCCGTGGTGTACATCTTTTTTTATGAAGGGGGGGGGGGGGGTGTCCCTGAATGGCAGTTTGGAAATTTGGTCACCCTATCGCCAGGTGCCTGAACTGATGGCAGTTTCAGCCTCTCAGCGAGCTGTTGAGATGGCCGCTCCCTGTCACACCACAGCCCAGCTCTCCAGTGAGCGCGGCGGGACAGAGCAGACAGGCAGCAGCTTGATCGGTGGTGTTCGATGGCTCACTTCACTTCGCAAGTGTAGAAGCGGCGGGGGACAGATGCAACATCGGACCAATGCCACCTAGGTAAGTATGAAACAGTGGCGGCTGGTGCTCAAAATTTTTGGGGGGCGCAAACGGAAAAACGCAGCCACTGTTCCATGCCATCAAACGCAGCCACTGTGCCATCAATTCGCACCACTGTGCCATGCCATCAAATGCAGTCACTATGCCATGCCATCAAATGCAGCCACTGTGCCATTAATTGTTACCACTGTTCCATGCCATCAAATGCAGTCACTATGCCATGCCATCAAACGCAGCCACTGTGCCATCAATTCGCACCACTGTTCAATGCCATCAAATGCAGTCACTATGCTATGCCATCAAACGCAGCCATTGTGCCATCAATTGTCGCCACTGTGCCATGCCATCAAACGCAGCCACTGTGCCATGCCATCAAACAGAGCCACTGTGCCATCAATTGTCGCCACTGTGCCAATTGTCAACACTGTGCCCTTTAATTGTCGCCACTGTGCCCATTGTCGCCACTGTGCCCATTGATGTCACTGTGCCCTTTAATTGTCGCCACTGTGCCCATTCATGCCGCTGTGCCAATTGTCCCCACTGTGCCCATTGTCCCCACTGTGCCTATTGTCCCCACTGTGCCCTTTAATTGTCGCCACTGTGCCAATTTTCCCCATTGTCCCCACTGTGCCCTTCGTCGCCGCTGTGCCCCTTCCCCCCCCCCCGGCCGTAACTTACCTTTACTGGAGTCAGCCATCCACGTCCTCGACCCTCGCCTCGATGTCTTCTCCTGCCTTGATGACACTTCAGCCAATCAGGTTACCGGTAGCCAGAACCGGCCAACCTGATTGGCTGAGACGCCTGTCAGTCTTATGCAAGGAACGCACACCCCGTGCGTTCCGAGGATAAGCTTCCAGGGACCGGAGGGCTGTACTCGTACAGCCAACCAGCTGCCGATATTCAGATGGTCGGCGCCTCATGTCCGGCCATCTGAATAGAACAGCACAGCGGTGACAATAACATAGATTCATGCAATGCATGAATCTATGTTATTAGACTCATTGGCTGTGAGAGCCAGAGGGGGCGGCGCTCCAGCGCCCTCTATGGACAAACCGCCACTGGTATGAAACAGCAAAAATAAATAAATAATACCATACTTCTCTTTTAAATGTTGGTTATAAACCACATACTTCTCCCATACCTCCCAACTTTTGAACTTGAGCAAGAGGGACATTTTAGGGCTACGCGTGCCACTGCAAAAAGTGGGTGCGGCCAAACAATAGTGGGATGGGCTTGAGGGCAGTGGTTAAAGGGTTTGTAAAGCTTCGTGTTTTTTCACCTTAATGCATCCTATGCATTAAGGTGAAAAAACACCTTGCACTCTCGAGCCCCCATTTTACTTACCTGAGCCCCAAATCTCCGTGGGCGTGATCCCACGTCGTTCTCTCCATGGCTGATCGGCTCCTCATTGGATAGATTGATAGCAGCACAGCCATTGGCTCCCGCTGCTGTCAATCAAATCCAGTGACGTGGCCACCGGGGGGCGGGGCCAAATCATACACTCGGCGGCTATCCACGCCGAGTGTATAACACGGGAACGCAATCGCAAGGTAACCCTGCTTGGGAGAGAGCTTCCCAGAGGCGGTTAGCTCTTGCAGGGAGAAGTAGTGAGTGTACAGCTTGTATAACAGTGTAAATTTGCTGTCCCCTCAAAATAACTCAACACACAGTCATTAAAGCGGAGGTTCACCCTAAAACATCTATATACCATTACATCCAGCATACTTCCGACATGTACAGTATGCTGGTATTATTATTTTTTTCACTGCACATACTGTCTTATAGTTCTTTTTCACCCGGCTTCCGGGTTCTTACTCCCGCGGGGAATAGGCGTTCCTATGAAGAGGCGTAGATGATTGACGTGCGGTTAAGGCGCGTCACGCGTTCCGAAAATATCCGAACTGGGACTCGGCTCTATACGGCGCCTGCACTAGGCACTAGGAGCCGTGTAGAGCCGACTGCGCAGGCGCCATATAGAGCCGAGTCCCCGTTCGGATATTTTCGGAATGCGTGATGCGCCTTATCCGCAAGTCAATCATCTACGCCTCTTCATAGGAACGCCTACTCCCGGCGGTAGTGAGAACCCGGAAGCCGGGTGAAAAAAAACTATAAGACGGTATGTGCAGCGAAAAAAAAAAAAATACCAGCATACTGTACATGTCAGAAGTATGCTGGATTTAATGGTATATAGATGTTTTAGGGTGAACCTCCGCTTTAATGTCTAAACTGCTGGCAAAAAAGTGAGTACACCCCTAAGTGAAAATGTCCAAATTAGGCCCAAAGTGTCAATGTTTTTTGTGGCCACCATGACTTTCCAGCACTGACTTAACCCTTTTGGACATGGAGTTCACCAGAGCTTCACAGGTTGCCACTGGAGTCCTCTTCCACTCCTCCCTGACAACATCACGGAACTGGTGGACTTAGAGACCCTGCTCTCCTCCACCTTCCGTTTGAGGATGCCCCACAGATGCTCAATAGAGTTTAGGTCTGAAGACATGCTTGGCCAGTCCATCATCTTTACTCTTAGTTTCTTTAGCATGGCAGTGGTTGTCTTGGAGGTGTATTTGGGGTCGTTATCATGTTGGAATACTGCCCTGCGGCCCAGTCTCTGAAGGGAGGGGATCATGCTCTGTTTTAGTATGTCACAGTACATGTTGGCATCCATGGTTCCCCATGTTTTTTTTTTTTTATAATTGATTGAACTTTACTAGATGATTTGCTTTCCATAACAGATTTTTTTTTCTTTTACAGATCTCTGATTAAAGCCTAACTCCACACTGGCCCAAATGAGCTATTACTGCACTAGCAGGTGTGCTGTATTGACTTTATGTAGCATGAGCTTCATATAGTATACAACACTGTTTTGGCTGTTGGATGAAAGCTTTCCTTCCCACTCCTGGCCAGCCTTTATACTTGTAGTCAGCGTCTTCGAGTAAGAACTGCGATGACCCTAACAACCAAGGCCTGAGGTGTGCCTTGGCCTAGCTGGTCGGTATGCCTGAGAAGAGGGCATACCCTGAATGTAAGAATAAGAAAAATGTACAAGAGATATAGTGTGTATGAAGCTGGGGGAAACGGGTGGGTGGGAAACCTGAAATGGCGCCAACACCAGGGCCCGACAGGGGAGGCGGATTATATACTCAGCAGACTCCGCCTACAAATCCAGGCTAGCCTTCGGCCAGCCTTTATACTTGTAGTCAGCGTCTTCGAGTAAGAACTGCGATGACCCTAACAACCAAGGCCTGAGGTGTGCCTTGGCCTAGCTGGTCGGTATGCCTGAGAAGAGGGCAAAAGATACCTATTTAGGTGAAGAAGGGTAGATAACAATCCGGCCAGTGGAGTAGCGTGCGCCTGGAAGTCAACCGTATACGCAGGGTTTGACAAATCCCGGTCGCCAGGTCGCCATGGCGACTAGAAATAGCCTCCTGGCGACTTGGCTTGGAAGGTGGGCAAAAAAAAAAAATATATATAAATATATATATTTTTTTGTGAAGTCCCCAGCTCTTCCTTGTGTAAGCTGGCGCCATCTGGTGGTGGCCGTTAGTATTACAAGTTAAGCATTACAAGTTAAAGCGGTTGTAAACCTTAAATTTGCACTTTTACCTACAGGTAAGCCTATAACAAGGCTTACCTGTAGGTAAAAAGAATATCTCCTAAACCTGTACGGTTTAGGAGATATTCCCCTCGCAATGCGGGCGGCGCATGCGCAGGGGGGATCCACGGCGGAAGATCCGGCAGCCGCCGGACCTTGCCGATTTTAAATCTCCCGCGCGCATGCGCGGGAGTGACGTCATCGCCGCTCCAGCCAATCACAGCGCTGGAGCGGCGCCGCTCCAGCCAATCACAGCGCTGGAGCGGCGATACCCGGAAGACACGCCGGAGCAAGATGACATCTCGCTCGGCGTGAACCAGGTAAGTGTTGTTCACCTCGTTTTGAGGTAAGTATTTCATAATCAGCTATTATGCGGTGCATACTAGCTGATTATGCATTTTGCCTTGCAGGTAAAAAAAAATAAAAAAATGATATATGCGGTTTACAACCGCTTTAAACAGCAATTCTAATGTCATTTTTCACTATTTTCACTGCCATCTTCTTCCCTCTAATTAGAACCCCCATACATTATATATATTTTTTATCCTAACACCCTAGAGAATAAAATGGCGATCGTTGCAATACTTTCTTTCACGCCGTATTTGCGCAGCGGTCTTACAAGCGCACTTTTTTGGGGAAAAAATTATTTTTTTTAATTAAAAAATAAGACAACAGTAAAGTTATCCCCATTTTTTTAATATTATGAAAGATAATGTTACGCCAAGTAAATTCATACCCAACATGTCACGCTTCAAAATTGCGTCCGCTCGTGGAATGCCGACAAACTTTTTACCCTTTAAAATCTTCATAGGCGACGTTTAAAAAAATCTACAGGTTACATGTTTTGAGATACAGAGGAGGTCTAGGGCTCTCGCTCTACCAATTGCGGCGATACCTCACATGTGTGGTTTGAACACCGTTTACATATGCGGGCGCTACTCACGTATGTGTTCGCTTCTGCGCGCAAGCTCATCGGGACTGGGTGCGTTTCCTGGCTCCTAACTTTTTTAGCTGGCTCCTAGATTCCAAGCAAATTTGTCAAACCCTGCATATACGTATCCGGTAAGTATCCGCCAAGACAGGAGAAACCCACCGAGCCATGACTTGTGATAGAAGGAACCCCCTATAGAAACCGCTCAGAACTCAATAACCCATGGAGATGGATTGAGCCTGATGCCCGAGACAACCCCGCCATAAGAATGAACTGCTTGTGCCAAGAGGATGCATGGGGGAAATGGAGCAAGGGCCAAGCGAATCGAAATCCTTCAACCGGACACCAGTGAAGAGGCTCTGTGAAAATCCCCCAACCCCTGGCCTACCCATGCAGATATGGGGAAGTGAGAGGGTAAGTTGCAAAAAGGACAACTGGCAATAGCATTATGACACATGGAACCAAAATCAGGAACATAAACCAGCAAACATGACAACAGACCACCAGACATGAAAAACAACAACACCCCTCTGCACCTACCTAAGTATGATAACATAAGCAGAACCGTCAAGACCACTGTGCGTGAATGAACATGAAGACAGCCCCCCACCCCCACCCTGGTGTGAGTGGTAAATGAGCCCGAGTGACCTGCAGCGCAGACATAGGCCATTAACAGAACAATCAAGGCTAGTGTACCCACGGAGCGAGGTGGGTGGTCGTATAGGTGTAAGAATGAACGTGCAACGTATGACGTATGGTATACGGGCGAGAAGATTGTGGTCAACAATCATTAAAACTAAACCTCAGCCCGTATGGATCTGTACACGTGACAGATCCCGAGATGCGAGTACTAGCTAACTAACCCAGGTTGCAACATGACAAAGTACAATGAGACATGATGACCAACGAACGACAACCACGCCATGACAGACAGACGCTATGACCGACATGCTGGGGCAGAAATGACAGAAACGTGAGACTGGAACGCTGGGCCAGAAACGCAGAGACTGGACCGGAAACCCATGCCAGCAAAGCTGGGCTAGAAATGCATGACAGAAATGCTGGGCCAGAAATGCTGCGACTGAACGCTGAGACGGAAACGCAGAGCCCGAAATGCTGGGCCAGAACGCAGAGCCAGAAATGCCGGGGAAGAAACGCAGAGACAGAATGCTGCGACTGAACGCTGAGATGGAAACGTATGACAGAAATGCTGGGCCAGCAACGCAGAGACAGAAAAGCCGGGGCAGAACTACTGTAACGCAGAAAGAGCGAGAGAGACTGAAACGCAGAGAGAGCGAGAGACTGAAACGCAGAGAGAGCGGGAGACTGAAACGCAGAGAGAGCGACTGAAAACGCAGAGAGAGAGAGAGAGAGACTGAAAACGCAGAGAGAGAGAGACTGAAAACGCAGAGAGAGAGAGAGAGAGACTGAAAACGCAGAGAGAGCGACTGAAAACGCAGAGAGAGAGAGAGAGAGACTGAAAACGCAGAGAGAGAGAGAGAGAGACTGAAAACGCAGAGAGAGAGAGAGAGAGACTGAAAACGCAGAGAGAGAGAGAGAGAGACTGAAAACGCAGAGAGAGAGAGAGACTGAAAACGCAGAGAGAGAGAGAGAGAGAGAGACTGAAAACGCAGAGAGAGAGAGAGAGAGACTGAAAACGCAGAGAGAGAGAGACTGAAAACGCAGAGAGAGAGAGAGAGACTGAAAACGCAGAGAGAGCGACTGAAAACGCAGAGAGAGAGAGAGAGAGACTGAAAACGCAGAGAGAGAGAGAGAGAGACTGAAAACGCAGAGAGAGAGAGAGAGAGACTGAAAACGCAGAGAGAGAGAGAGAGAGAGAGACTGAAAACGCAGAGAGAGAGAGAGAGAGAGAGAGACTGAAAACGCAGAGAGAGAGAGAGAGAGACTGAAAACGCAGAGAGAGCGACTGAAAACGCAGAGAGAGAGAGAGAGAGACTGAAAACGCAGAGAGAGAGAGAGAGAGACTGAAAACGCAGAGAGAGAGAGAGAGAGACTGAAAACGCAGAGAGAGAGAGAGAGAGACTGAAAACGCAGAGAGAGCGACTGAAAACGCAGAGAGAGACTGAAAACGCAGAGAGCACTCTGCGGAGGCTCTTTACCACGTGATCAGTCGTGTCCAATCACGGCTGATCACGATGTAAACAGGAAGAGCCATTGTTCGGCTCTTCCTCACTCGCCTCTGACAGATGCGAGTAGAAGAGAGACGATCGGCGGCTCTACTGACAGGGGGGTATACGCTGATTGTTTATCAGTGTAGCCCCCCCGCGGATGCCCACAGTGGACCACCAGGGAAGGGGGCAACATGTGGATGGCCAGGTATGTACCCCATGGCCATCCACATGTTAAAAAATATTTGCAATAGATGCCAATCAGTGGCCACAAATGGGCACTGACTGGCAACGTGGGCACAACATATAAAACATATAAAAACTGATGCCCAGCAATGCTACCATCAGTATCATCAGTGCCCATCCATGCCACCTATCAGTGCCACCCATAAGTACCCATCAGTGCCGCCTATGAGTGCCCATAAGTGCCGCATACCAGCGCCGCCTATCAGTGCCACCTCATCTGTGCCCATCAGTGCCGCCTCATCTGTGCCCATCAGTGCAGCCATATCAGTGCCCGTAATTGAAGAAGAAAACGTACTTATTTACAAAAAAAAAAAGTAACAGAAAAAAATAGAAACTTAATTTTTTTCAACATTTTCTGTCTTTTTTTAGTTGTTGCGCAAAAAATAATATATCAAAGATTATTTTTTTATTTGTATTGTTATTTCTGGATGTTTTGTCAATGGAATGATTCATGCACCTTTGTGAGCGCTGTAATTATATTATTATATTTATTCCAGGTACAGCACTTTGTGTACAGCAGCTGCAATTATTATTATATCTGTTATTTAAAAATGTCCCCACTTGTTTCACTTTCAGCGCAAGTATATGTGTCATGTCTGCAGTCTCTGACCATCTCCTGTCATGTCTGCAGTCTCTGACCATCTCCTGTCATGTCTGTGATCTCTGACCATCTCCTGTCACGCCTGCGCTTTCTGACCATCTCCTATCACGCCTGTGATCTCTGACCATCTCCTGTCACGCCTGCACTCTCTGACCATCTCCTGTCACGCCTGCGCTCTCTGACCATCTCCTGTCACGCCTGCACTCTCTGACCATCTCCTGTCATGTCTGCAGTCTCTGACCATCTCCTGTCACGCCTGCACTCTCTGACCATCTCCTGTCATGTCTGCACTCTCTGACCATCTCCTGTCACGCCTGCGCTTTCTGACCATCTCCTATCACGCCTGTGATCTCTGACCATCTCCTGTCACGCCTGCACTCTCTGACCATCTCCTGTCACACCTGCGCTCTCTGACCATCTCCTGTCACGCCTGCACTCTCTGACCATCTCCTGTCATGTCTGCAGTCTCTGACCATCTCCTGTCACGCCTGCACTCTCTGACCATCTCCTGTCATGTCTGCAGTCTCTGACCATCTCCTGTCATGTCTGCAGTCTCTGACCATCTCCTGTCACGCCTGCACTCTCTGACCATCTCCTGTCACGCCTGCACTCTCTGACCATCTCCTGTCATGTCTGCAGTCTCTGACCATCTCCTGTCATGTCTGCAGTCTCTGACCATCTCCTGTCACGCCTGCGCTTTCTGACCATCTCCTATCACGCCTGTGATCTCTGACCATCTCCTGTAATGTCTGCAGTCTCTGACCATCTCCTGTCACGCCTGCGCTCTCTGTCCATCTCCTGTCACGCCTGCGATCTCTGACCCTCTTCTGTCACGCCTGCACTCTCTGACAATCTCCTGTCACTTCTTCACTCTCTGACAATCTCCTGTCACGTCTGTGATCTCTGACCATCTCCTGTCACGCCTGCGCTTTCTGACCATCTCTTATCACGCCTGCACTCTCTGACCATCTCCTGTCACGCCTGCAGTCCCTGACCATCTCCTGTCACGCCTGCACTCTCTGACCATCTCCTGTCATGCCTGCACTCTCTGACCATCTCCTGTCATGCCTGCACTCTCTGACCATCTCCTGTCACGCCTGCACTCTCTGACCATCTCCTGTCATGCCTGCACTCTCTGACCATCTCCTGTCATGCCTGCACTCTCTGACCATCTCCTGTCACGCCTAAACTCTCTGACCATCTCCTGTCACGCCTGCACTCTCTGACCATCTCCTGTCACGCCTGCACTCTCTGACCATCTCCTGTCACGCCTGCAGTCCCTGACCATCTCCTGTCACGCCTGCACTCTCTGACCATCTCCTGTCACGCCTGCACTCTCTGATCATCTCCTGTCACGCCTAAACTCTCTGACCATCTCCTGTCACGCCTGCACTCTCTGACCATCTCCTGTCACGCCTGCACTCTCTGATCATCTCCTGTCACGCCTAAACTCTCTGACCATCTCCTGTCATGCCTGAAGTCTCTGACCATCTCCTGTCACGTCTGCGCTCTCTGACCATCTCCTGTCATGCCTGCACTCTCTGACCATCTCCTGTCACGCCTGCACTCTCTGACCATCTCCTGTCACGCCTGCACTCTCTGACCATCTCCTGTCATGCCTGCACTCTCTGACCATCTCCTGTCACGCCTGCACTCTCTGACCATCTCCTGTCATGCCTGCACTCTCTGACCATCTCCTGTCATGCCTGCACTCTCTGACCATCTCCTGTCACGCCTAAACTCTCTGACCATCTCCTGTCACGCCTGCACTCTCTGACCATCTCCTGTCACGCCTGCACTCTCTGACCATCTCCTGTCACGCCTGCAGTCCCTGACCATCTCCTGTCACGCCTGCACTCTCTGACCATCTCCTGTCATGCCTGCACTCTCTGACCATCTCCTGTCACGCCTGCACTCTCTGACCATCTCCTGTCACGCCTGCACTCTCTGACCATCTCCTGTCACGCCTGCACTCTCTGACCATCTCCTGTCATGCCTGCACTCTCTGACCATCTCCTGTCACGCCTGCACTCTCTGACCATCTCCTGTCACGCCTGCGATCTCTGACCCTCTTCTGTCACTTCTGCACTCTCTGACAATCTCCTGTCACTTCTGCACTCTCTGACCATCTTCTGTCACGCCTGCACTCTCTGACCATCTCCTGTCACGCCTGCACTCTCTGACCATCTCCTGTCACGTCTGCGTTCTCTGACCATCTCCTGTCACGCCTGCGCTCTCTGTCAATCTCCTGTCACTTCTGCACTCTCAGACCATCTCCTGTCACGCCTGCGCTTTCTGACCATCTCCTGTCACGCCTGTGATCTCTGACCATCTCCTGTCACGCCTGCACTTTCTGACCATCTCCTGTCACGCCTGTGATCTCTGACCATCTCCTGTCACTTCTGCACTCTCAGACCATCTCCTGTCACTTCTGCACTCTCTGACTATCTCCTGTCACGCCTGTGATCTCTGACCCTCTCCTGTCACGCCTGTGATCTCTGACCCTCTCCTGTCACGCCTGCACTCTCTGACCATCTCCTGTCATGCCTGCGCTCTCTGACCATCTCCTGTCACGCCTGCACTCTCTGACCATCTCCTGTCACGCCTGCGATCTCTGACCCTCTCCTGTCACGCCTAAACTCTCAGACCATCTCCTGTCACGCCTGAACTCTCTGACCATCTCCTGTCATGTCTGCACTCTCTGACCATCTCCTGTCACGCCTGAAGTCTCTGACCATCTCCTGTCACGTCTGCAGTCTCTGACCATCTCCTGTCACGCCTGCGCTCTCTGACCATCTCCTGTCACGCCTGCGCTCTCTGACCATCTCCTGTCACGCCTGCACTCTCTGACCATCTCCTGTCACGCCTGCACTCTCTGACCATCTCCTGTCACGCCTGCACTCTCTGACCATCTCCTGTCAGGCCTGCACTCTCTGACCATCTCCTGTCACGCCTGCAGTCCCTGACCATCTCCTGTCACGCCTGCGCTCTCTGACCATCTCCTGTCACGCCTGCGCTCTCTGACCATCTCCTGTCACGCCTGCGCTCTCTGACCATCTCCTGTCACGCCTGCACTCTCTGACCATCTCCTGTCACGCCTGCACTCTCTGACCATCTCCTGTCAGGCCTGCACTCTCTGACCATCTCCTGTCACGCCTGCACTCTCTGACCATCTCCTGTCAGGCCTGCACTCTCTGACCATCTCCTGTCACGCCTGCACTCTCTGACCATCTCCTGTCACGCCTGCACTCTCTGACCATCTCCTGTCACGCCTGCGATCTCTGACCCTCTCCTGTCACGCCTAAACTCTCAGACCATCTCCTGTCACGCCTGAACTCTCTGACCATCTCCTGTCATGTCTGCACTCTCTGACCATCTCCTGTCACGCCTGAAGTCTCTGACCATCTCCTGTCACGTCTGCGCTCTCTGACCATCTCCTGTCACGCCTGCGCTCTCTGACCATCTCCTGTCACGCCTGCACTCTCTGACCATCTCCTGTCACGCCTGCACTCTCTGACTACCTCCAAGCTGTAAGGTTTTGCTGTATTGCTGAATGCTCTGTGTGGTTCGTTAGTGCTTACAGGAAGTTGCCCAGCACCGACAGAAGCTGCTCTCTCACACACTTTCCTTGGCTTGCACAATAATGGGCAGGACACCGTGTCACGTGGCCTCCGTAAATTCCCCCGCTGTATTTCTGAACGCGATGACATCAGTCGTTGGTGGAACTCTCGCGAGATGGTTGATGTAGTGTGGCCTGGCTCTCCCAGGTTCACGTAGTAGAAGGAGAAGCGGAGTATTAGACTGGAGGCGAACTCTCGGTGTACCGCGGCCCTGACCACCGACAGCCATGTCCGTGACGGCCGCTCGGCCTTCTTCTCCCCGGGAGGAAGGCGAGTTGGAGGACGGCGAGCTGAGCGACGACAGCGTGCGACCAGAGAGCCCTCAGCATGTCCGGCACCGGCCACCCAGCAGCCGAGGGCCCCCGCGTCCCCCATACAGGTCCCGTCCGCAGAGACCCCCGCATGGCTACCGCCCGCCACCACGAAATCCACAACCGCCGCCACCTTCCAGGCCCTCGTTCTGGGAGCGCAGCTATGACACGCTGGGCCGCTTCCGTTCACGGGGGAGAGGCGGAAGGTTCTGGGACCGGGAATGGGGGGACCGAGTGATCAAACCGGGAGGAGCGAGACCAGGCAACTGGAGAGCACCGTCCCCTCGGAAACGTATCCTTCCTAAAGTATAAATCTGGGATTGGGGGATCAGGATCCTGCGCATGCATCGCTGATGTAACATGGTTGTGTAACATAAGACCTTCCCTACTATGGGGAAAGAGGCCTTGTCATCGCTGATCATATGATCATATAGTCATGTTATAGGGCAATAGAGAGCCCTGGGTAGAACATAATACATTCCCTACTATGGGGAAAGAGGCCCTGTCATCGCTGATCACAGGATCATATAGTCATGTTATAGGGCAATAGAGAGCCCTGGGTAGAACATAATGCTTTCTTTCCTATGGGGGAAGAGGCCCTGTCATCACTGATCACAGGACCATATAGTCATGTTATAGGGCAATAGAGAGCCCTGGGTAGAACATAATGCTGTAGTTGCTGACAGTGATCACATGCATAAAATTCAAAAGGCTGGTTGTAATAAAGTCAATCGATTAACTTCTGTACAACCAGCCTGCCCATAAATGGATCGAATCTTGTCCTTTCCCTGCTGAACTGGCTGAAATTAAATCCATCTATGGGTGGCTTAACATTTGTGTAGGACCAGTTAAGACAGCTCTTATAGGGAAACATTGATTTTCACATGTCATGCTACATGAGGCTCCCAATGTAGGACCGTTTGTCGGACAAGTGTGAACCCAGCCTGAGGCTGGTTCACACTTGTCCTACAAACGGTCCTACATTGGGAGCCTCATGTAGCATGACGTGTGAAAATCAATTTTTCCCTATGAGAGCCGTCTTAACTGGTCCTACACAAGTCGGTCCGACTTTGAAAATGCTCCCTGTACTACTTTTGGTCCTACATTGATCCTACTTCAACCCATTGAATATCATTGAAGTCGGACCAAAGTAGTATCCTGTTCATGAAAGTAGGATGTATGTAGGACCAATGTAGCAGAGCAAAGTAGGATGAAAGTAGTGTAGTAGTGTGAACCCAGCCTTAGGCTGGGTTCACACTATACTACACGACTTTCATCCTACTTTGCGCTGCTACATTGGTCCTACATCCATCCTACTTTCATGAACAGGATACTACTTTGATCCGACTTTGTGATAGTCTGACTTGTTCTTTGACCAATCAAAACAATCCCAGAGTGAGATGAATTCCTTTTACTGCTGCTGTAATCACATGTCAGATGTCAAAAGTCGGATTGTTAGGACAAGGCTCCTACTTTGGTCCGACTTCAATGATATTCAATGGGCCTGAAGTAGGATCAATGTAGGACCAAAAGTAGTACAGGGAGCATTTTCAAAGTCGGACCGACTTGTGTAGGACTAGTTAAGACAGCTCTTATAGGGAAACATTGATTTTCACACGTCATGCTACATGAGCTCCCAATGTAGGAGCGTTTGTCGGACAAGTGTGAACCCAGGCTTGGAGCACAGTTTTAACCTGTAACCGCAGAAGCAAACATGTACATGTTTTCCCTATGTGATAGAGCAACACATTCTTTATATTTACCCAGCCTTCTTCCAAGACTGCTAGCTGAGTAATGGTTGATTCCACCTTCACAGAAATGCCAAATGCACAGGAGTTTAAAGGAAAAGTATAACCAAAGCTGTTTTGGTTGTACTACTCCTATAGGTCACGGGTGAACTTGGTTCTGCACTCTTGTGACCCATTTTCAGCTGACAGTGGGCTAAAGCCTGCTGACGTCAGTTGGGAAAGGCTCTAAAAGCATCCAGACCATATGGCCGGTTTCCACCCAGATACCTTGGTTTAGCTTCTTGGCAATCCGCTGAGAGCCTGAGCCAGCTGCTCCCATCCCCTCTACTGCCCAGTGAGCAAAAGAGGGGAGAGCTGCTGACTGACAGTCATTGCTCTCTGCTTATAGTGGAGGGGAGTACTGAGCGATCAGCAGTGTTTGATCGCTTAGTTCCCACTGCAGATCTGAGAGCGCTGACTGACGTGTTCTGGCGGGGGGGGGGGGGGGGGGGGGCGCGTACCTCTGTCAGAATACAACAGCTCAGTGGGGCAGATCGCTCTACTAACGTCAAAATGTGGCAAAATCGCATTTTTTTTTTGCAATGGTGCAGTGGGAGAGCAGCCTTTATATAATAATTTTATAATATTTACATAAATGCAAAAATGAATGTAAATTTAACAATAACCTTTGTTTCCTTAACACTCTCTTCAGTTAAAAGTGTTGTTAGATCTCCACCTAGAAAATTTAGTCATTCATCAAAAAATGAAAACTGTGAAGAGGAGAGCTTTGAAGATCTGCTTCTAAAATATAAGCAGATAAAACTTGAACTTGAATCCATTAATAAGGATGAAAAAAATCGCTCTCAAAGAACAGCAGAGTAAAGAACATGAAAGTGTTTCGGAAACCACCGTAGAGATCCCTGTTAAGGAAGAAAGTTCTACTGGTGATGCTGTAATTCTGGAGGCACCTGTGGAGGAGAAACCGCCGGTGAAGACTTTCCAGGCCTTTGAGCTTAAACCTCTCAGACAAAAATTAAAACCTATTGCCGAGAAGAAAGAAAGTATTGTGGAAGAATCCAGCCCAGCTGTGATTACCAGTGACACCGAGACTCATGAACAAGGTACAGTGGTGCTATGCCAATGCAGGCTCTCATTTTTTTTTTAGTGCGCTGAAGAACATTGTGATGGGAAACCTCCTCTGGGCGAATTCGTTTTTTTTTGTACTAGACATAATATTGGGTAGATGTGGGCACTTTATTTCAGAGATCTTCCCCTCTCAGTTGCCAAGGGGAAGAAAAGCTAGTATATTGGGTAGACGTGGGCACTTTATTTCAGAGATCTTCCCCTCTTAGTTGCCAAGGGGAAGAAAAGCTAGTATAGTAATGAGGATTTACAGGCAAAACCTCTTCTCCCTTTATTTTTTTTTATTTTTTCTATATTTATCTCTATCTATTTATTTATATGTGTGTGTGTGTAATATATATATTTTTTTTTTTTTTTTTAACTTTTGTATCTGGGGCAAACCTGTCCAAGAAGGATGCAGACATAATTCTTCCTTTCCCAAATGTATTCAAAACAAATATTGCCAAAACTGTAAGTCAACTTTTTAACAGGTACATTTTTGTGGTGATTTCTGGCCCCAGGGATATCCTGTACTTGATCAGAATTTCTTTTTTGTCTGTAGAACTCTTCTGACCTGGTCAGCTTTGGTCTTTGGCAATGATTAATCGGGTCTGTTAGAAACCCTGTTGGATTCAGAGTTTACTCATAAGCCGGCTCAAGCTGCCTGACCTTGGCTGCCCACACCTCCCCTTGCAGAACCTTTTGAGATCTTTGATAAAGCATTTATGTTGTGCTTGGCACATTGAATGCTGCCGGGACAGTTGAAATTTGTATGCCTGAACTATAGTTAGTCTGTGGGCTACTGTTAGAATGAATAAGGTATGTTTCCTGGTTCATGCTTCTAAGGCCCCTTTCACACTGGGATGGGAGGTGTGGTGGCGGTAAAGTGCGTCTATTTTTAGAGTCACTTTACGGTTGGAATTGCGGCGGTATTCGGCCGCTAACGGTACAATTTTACTCCCGCTAGTGTTTGGAAAAGGGTTAATACCGCCGGCAATACGCCTCTGCAGAGGCATATAGCCGTGGTTTCTCATTGCTTTCAATGGGAAGGAGAGATGGAGGAGCAGTAAACACACCACTCCTTCACCAATCCAAAAATGCAGCTAGCAGGACTTTTGGATTGGTCCTGCTAGCGCACCACTCCAGTGTAAAAGCCCTCTGGGCTTTCACACTGGAGCAACAGCAGCCGCTGTTTCAGGTTGGTTTGCAGGTGCTATTTTTCGCGAAATATCGCTTGCAAACCAAACCGCCCTAGTGTAAAAGGGGTATTACAGTTATATTAAGCTGCAATATAATACATTTTTAATTAGTGGATCTATCAATTTTTTTTTTTTTTTTTTTTTTTAGGTAGGATTGGGTTTAGTTGGTAATTTTATAATAAATATATATAATGTAATGCTGTGAAATATTTGCCCCCTTTTTAAGATGAAAAACATTTGTCACACTTAAATGGCTCGTATCATCAAACACATTTTATTACACAAAGATAATACAAAATGCAGTTTTTAATTAATGATTTCATTTATTAAGGCAAAAAAACTGTCCAAACCTGCCTGGCTTTATTTGAAAAAGTAATTTTTCAAATAAACTGCAATCAAGCTTTTGCAATAACTGGCAATGAGTCTTTCGCATTGCTGTGGAGCATTTTTGGCCCATTCTTCTTTGCAGAATTGTTTGCCACATTGGTCATTATACAGCATCTCAATTGGATTTAAGTCCGGGCTTTGACCAGGCCACTCCAAAACCTACGCTTTGCTTTGTTTGAACCATTTGGAGGTGGACTGCTTCGGATCATTGTCCTGCTGCTTGAGCCCACAAACTCATGGCCAGACATTCTCCTTTTTAGAATTTTTCTGGTAGAGCTCAAAGTTTATGGTTCCATCAATTATGATAAGTCGTCCAGGTCCTGAAGTTGCAAAGCAGCCCCAGACCATCACGCTACCACCACCATGCCTGACTGTTGGTATAATGATCCCATGACATGCTGTATTAGTTTTATGCCAGATATAATGAGACACAAGTCAATTTTTGAAGCCTGAAATGTGGCAAAAGGTCGCAAAGTTCAAGGGGGCTGAATACTTTCGCAAGGCACTGTATACTTGCTCACCTAATGGCAGGCACAGTAAGCACTATTCTTCCCAATGCTTTTCCGGAGGCCACAAAAATTGCTGAGTGAATTTTACTCCCTGAGGGAGTCTAAACCTATACATAGTAATATACATGTGCACATCCTCCACCTTCGTATGAAAGTGCTCAGGTACCTAGCAAAGTTTGTCAGGCAAGGTTGTGTTCTGTTTTCACCACACCCAGAACTATGCAGTAGAACAGATAAAGGCAGCTTACAAGGTGAATGGCAGGGGTGTGTGTGGTGTGTGTTTTTTTTTTTTATTTATTTATTTTTGTTTTTAATTCATTTTTTTAAACATATGGCCAACATTAGTATAATAACATAGATGTTTCTACAGCTCAATAACACTAATATGTGCATTGTTGGTGTACTGTTATTTTTTGATTGTTTTGTTCTATTTTTTTTTTTTTCAGAGCTTGATGAAATTGATCAGGCAGTTACCCCTGAAAGCAACACTACAGATGACAAAAATGAGGTATGTATTTTTTTTTTTTTCTGGAGTAAATATTGAACAGAATCGCATGTAACCTAGCAAAAAAGTATATTCGTTTTTATACAAATTTTACATTGGCCAAGTAAAACATGTAAAAGACTAAACTACAATGTTTTTGCTGTGCTGCTATTTTTCAGCGTATAACACGCACCCTAGTTTTTAAGAGGGAAGTTTCTGGAAAAAAAAAATCCACAACCCTTTATACATTACACAGCCCCCTCCCCCTGCACAGGGGATCCCCAGTCTCCTGGGACAGCGCTACCAAGCATACAAATCTCTGCCAGCCTTCTTATACACTGCTCCTCCTGTATCACTGTCTTACAGTAGCTGCTGACTTTTAATGTTAAGACACTTGCCTGTCCACGAATCCAACGGTGTCTTCACCCCAGCTCATTTTTCGATCAGCTCTCGGGTGCTGCCATTTCTTGTAAGGGAAACATTACCTTGCAGCTTTACAGCCTGTTCCCTACTGCATATGCGCAAAGTGCGCTTTATTTGCGTGGCAGCCAAACTTCCAGGTGGCTTTGCCACAAAGAGAATTACTCGAAGTGGGAGCGATTACCTGTCGAAGCCCCTGGGGTCAGGGCTCTGCTTTAATCTTTATTTCATTCTTGGTGACTTTGTTAATCGTAACAGTTAGCGATCATTCATGAATGAATCGTTTCTTTCTGCACTTCACACTGTCACCTTATGGCAGCTAACTGCAAAGCAAAACTGACAGCTACCCACACAGCGTTTAATGTGCCCTGGAGAGCGTGAATCTCCCAAACTCTGATACACACAACAATGAGAACACAGTATATGTGAGTCTCAACTCTGTGCTGTAGAGAAGAGAAACTGCTATGTTCAGCTTCACTCCTGGCTCCAGAAATCTTAAAGGGGAGTTCCACCCACAATTTCACTTTTTAAATATAAATACCCCTGTAATACACAAGCTTAATGTATTCTAGTAAAGTTAGTCTGTAAACTAAGGTCCGTTTTGTTAGGTTGTTACAGCATTTAGATAGTTTATAATCTAGAAATAGACCGTGGCCATCTTAAGTGTGGACATCATGAAGCCAGACTGTATGACTTCCTGGATTTCAGCTTTGCATATCTCGCACATGCTCAGTGCACAAGCAATGTAATAGGTTTCAGTCAGGTTTGCAAGGACTACTGGGAAACATGATGCCTATCCCAGAAAGCCTTGCAAATAGCCTAGGCAAATGAGGAGGAAGTAATGAAGGACTACAAAATAAAGATATTTACAAGCAACAAATTAAATAAAAATTGTCCATTCTGAACACTATGAGATTAGAGCATGCAGCACAGACAAACATAAAAAAATGGGTGGAACTCCACTTTAAGCAGTGAATGTGGTTAGTTCCACCTATCAGACATGACCCCTTTCTGTAGTTTTGCACTGCAATTGTGACAAATCCCCAGTGCACTCACAGCATTGTCTATACCTTTTAAAGCGGAGGTCCACTTAAAAAAAAAAAAAAAAATGATTAAAAGCCAGCAGCTACAAATACTGCAGCTGCTGACTTTTAATAAATGGACACTTACCTGTCCAGGGTGCCCGCGATCTCGGCAGTCTAAGCCAAGCAATCGTCTGTTGGCTGCCCCCACCGCCATCCTCGGTGAGGGAATCGGGCAGTGAAGCGTTCCCCTACTGCACATGCGCAAGTCGCGCAGCACGTCCTTGCTGTCTCCTGGGACCAGTGTGTTTTCCAGAGGGGGTGGGGGGGAGGGCTTGACTCCCGTGGGAGTCTATTCCCGGAAGTGGGTGCAAATACCCGTATTATAAATGTGACACCGGAGGGGTTGGAGGGTTCCGAAAAGCGGTTTGTGTGGCTCTCCGCTTTAAGAAGATTCTTTCGTTAGTAACCCCACACCATGCATTGTTCCTTTTACTAAACTTTCACCACAATGTCCATAATAGCTTAACTCAAAATTCTCATTTGTCTGTATTATGTTCTCTGGCAGCTATTCCATGTTACATACTGTAGCTAAATCATCTACATGCACCCCTTTCCACGCTTATTTCTGTGTACAGCAACCTCTGTATTCTGTGCTATCTAAAGAGTTTGAGGCTCTTCTTCCCTTTTTTTTTATTTTTTATTATATATAATTAGTAAGGGTATGGTAACTATCTGAATGTTTTATCCTATAAAATATTAGTAGTAACAAAGATTGGTTATTTTCCAGAACCCTGTCAGAGAGGAAGAGGAATTATCAGAGCTTCATTTGCGTCTTCTGGCTTTGCAGTCTGCAAGTAAAAAATGGCATCAAAAAGAACAAATGGTAATGAAAGAGGGCAAGGAAAAGTTATCAAAGGGCAAGGTAGAGCCCCAAAAAGAGAAGGTCCAGACAGAGCCCCAAAAAGAAAAGATCAAGACAGAGCCCCAGAAAGAAAAGACCAAAGTGGAGCCCCAGATTGAGAAGGGAAGCTCAAATTCCTTTACATCACGGAAAGTCAACAGTGCTGCTTATGCAGGTAATTCAGTCTGGGCTTCTGAGAGGCTTTGGACTTGTGGTATTACACTGCAGTAAATCATTTAATGCAGCTGCACACTGAATAGTTTGTTCTCTTATAGCAAAACAGGCGCTCAGAAGACAACAAACGAAAGCATGGAAAAAGTTGCAACAACAGAAAGCTGAAGAAAAGCGCAGAGAGGAAGAGGAGAAAAGGAAACAGGAAGAAGAAGAAAAAAGAAAACGAGAAGAAGAAATAAGAAAAATTCGAGACCTTTCCAACCAGGAGGAACAGTATAACAGGTTCATGAAGCTTGTAGGAGACAAGACTAAACGGAGCAAGGTGTGTTTTTTATGTAGGCCAGTATAATCACTACCACTGTTTTAGGCTTTGTATATCAAGTTTTATGGAAAAGCGATTTATCCTAATCGTAGAGTACAGGATGAGTAGTCCTAAACCATGGATTATAGGCCATTCCCTTCAGGCGATTGGACACTGCAAAAGCTTTGCCTTTTTTTTTTTTCCTTTGTGCATATCCTGAAGTACAGTACAGGAAGCAGATCTTTCCCCTGTATTTCCTTTTTTTGCTTCCCATGAGGTTGGTGGGGTTATTTGAGGGTGAAGATAATTGACAAAGCTTTTGCCAGTGTACAGTCATCTGAAGGTAATGGCATATAACCCATGGTTAATGACTACTCGTCCTTTATCGTGTACTGTACTCCAAGGTATGGAATTTAACACTTCTTTTTTTTTTTTTCAGTCTTTCGATGCAGATCAAAAACGATCTGAAAAGCTTGACAGCTCTGGATGTGTTTACCAGTATGACAACTATGAGGAGGTTGCAATGGATACAGACAGTGAAACAAATTCACCAGGTAAATTTTACTTCTCATATGATAGCCGGGAAATGCTGATGTTTTTGCAGCCTCCAGGACAAGGAACATACAGTATAAAGTGACCTGTTCACCCCTGATGCTCCAGACTACCAGTCCTCTTGTTTGCAATTTTTTTACATTACAGTACTTGGCTGATAGTGAGTAATGTACACCCTCTCTGTGTCTGAGGTCTTGCCTCGACACCTGGTTATAGAAGACAGAGAAATAGGACTGAGCCAGTGAGTGCTCCTGCTAGTTGCTAATCTGCATACCTATTCAGCAGAAATAAGGAAGAGTGTAAAATGTGAAGGTGGTATCAAACCTAAAGTGCAGTTTTGCTCAGACGATATACAGTACCTGTTGCCGAGAATGTGTTTCCAGCACGACGGCATTGTGCTGATTCTCGGCGACAGGGTGCCGACATCTCACACTCGCTGGAATAGGAAAAGCGCATTCCAGCGAGCGCAACATAGAAGCGACGGGGATCCGACTTTGATTCCCGCCAATTCTAGACGTGGCATTTGGTATGAATCATGAGGGGAAACTCCACGCCTAATTTTAAATAAAAAACCTGCATGGGTTCCCCCCCAGGGGCATACCAGGCCCTTAGGTCTGGTATAGATTGTAAGGAGAACCCCTACGCCGAAACAATAGCATGGGGGTTCCCCCAAAATATATACCAGACTCGGAACCAAGCACGCCGCCTGGCCGGCCAGGAAAGGAGTGGGGACAAGCGAGCGTTCCCCCCCCCCCCCCCGCCACTCTCCGGGGGGTCTTCTTCCGGTGCCTTCTTCGGGGCTTGCTGCCGCCATCTTCTTTGAAGCTCTCTTACTAGCGGCGGTCAGCCCGGTCTTCTTTGCCACCTTCTGCCTTCTTCTTTTCTTCCGATGTTGACTCGACGCTCCCTCCCGCTGTAAACCCGGGTGTGCGGTGCGCAATGATTTATATAGGCCTCTTATGACCCACTGAGCATGCTGGGACTGTGACATCATAAGAAGCCTATATAATATTATTGCGCACCACACACCCGGCATTACAGCGGGAGGGAGCGTCGAGTCAACATCGGGAAAAAAAAGGCAGAAGGCTGCAAGAAGACCGGGCTGACCGCCGCTAGCAAGAGAGCTTCAAAGAAGATGGCGGCGGCAAGCCCCGAAGAAGGCACCGGAGAGCGAGCAGGAGAAGAACCGGGGAGTGCCTGAGACTACACCGGAGAAGACAGAAGACCACCCCCGGAGCTGACTAATTATTTTTATTATGTTGTGTGTTTATTTATTTTGACACTTTTCCTCCAGGTGAATGGGTAGGGTTACGATTTACCCCATACTCATTCACCTAGGGTGGGGGGCCCCCTTTTTAAAGGGGGCTCCCAGATTTCGATAAGCCCCCCGCCCGCAGACCCTGACAACCAACGGCCAGGGTTGTCAGGAAGAGGCCCTGTCCTTAACATGGGGACAGGGTGCTTTGGGGTGGGGGGGCCACAGGGCGCTCGCTTGTCCCCACTTCTTTCCTGACCGGCCGGGCGGCGTGCTTGGATACGGGTCTGGTATGGATTGTGGGGTAACCCCCACGCCGTTTTTTGGGCGTAGGGGTTCTTACAATCCATGCCAGACCTAAGGGCCTGGTATGCTCCTGGGGGGGAACCCATGGCGGTTTAATTTAAAATTAGGCGTGGAATTCCCCCTCATGATTCATACCAAATGCCACGTCTAGAATTGGCGGGAATCCAAGTCGGATCACCGTCGCTTCTATGTCGGCTTTTCCCATTTCGGCGCTGGCTCCCGCGATAGGGCTCGTAGGTGGTCAATCTCGCGGAGAAAAGGAAGCGAGATTGACACTATCGCGGTCACCTACTTTACATGAAAATATTTACATATTCTTAAACACCTCGATGCCCAGTTGTGTTTTAAATTGCCTCTAGTAGAGCAGCTATTCATCCTTCTACCATTTTAAAATGGCACTGGGAACTGGGGTCTCAGTTGGGGTTCAGTTTGGACCATGAAGGCAATAAACCCAGGTGCTGAAACGATCGGCTCCTAGGTTTCTGATGGTTCGACAGTTGACTCTAAGGCTCCATTCACACTAATGCGTTTTTTGATGCTTTTTGACGAAATGCAGACAGCAAGTCCAACTTGGCCCAAACTAAAGTGGAAAAACTGGAGTTTGGCTTTAACGCCAAATGTTTATTTTTCTTTAAAACCATGCCTAGAGTGCAAACTCTTTTTACAAATGCTGCTGTATTTAGTAAATACAGTAAAACCTTGGTTTGAGAGTAACTTGGTTTGAAAGCGTTTTGAAAGACCAGCAATTTTTTTAAATAATTTTTGACTTTGCTATACAAGCGATGTCTTGATATAAGAGTAGCGTCATGTGACGTCACAAAAGTATAAAAGAAAAGAGAAGTGTAGCAATATGGTTACATTTAATTGAAGGTACATTATTTATCAACATATTGCTACACTTAGAGGAGCCTATCTTCTCTTTTATACTCTGTAGCTCCTGCTGCATTTTTGCTTCTAATCCCCTTGTGGTGGCTTCCATTTGTGGATGGACATTTTATGGTTACACAACTATCACATTGCTATAATCTTTTTATATGGACTATAAACTGAAGGACTTATGAATAAATGGTTGTGGAAAGAATCCTTTTGAGTTTCAATTATTTCTTATGGGGAAATTTGCTCCGATATACAAGTGCTTTGTATTACAAGCATGTTTCTGGAATGAATTATGCTCACAATCCAAGGTTTTACAGTACCTTACAGAACTTATTTTGTACTGCCCTTTTTTTTTTCTCTTGACTTTGCAACTGAAAAGTAAAGCAAATTATTCTCGGACTGTATTCATGATGAAGTGTAAAGTTGTGCTAGCCTATAACACTCAAATCTCCCTGAGGTGTTCTACTTTTTATACATTTCTTTAAAAAAAACAAAAAACTGTTGCATTTTCTTTTAGATGCATCGCCAACAAGACTACATTATTCTGCTTGCAACTCTGTGGGACATCTACCCTCTGCGTTGTGTGTAACAGATCAATATCCTTCAGATATGTGGGTAAGTGCCATACTAGTGTAATGAGTTGGTCTTGCCAGTAGTTTTTTTTTTTTTTTAAGTATTTGGCTGTGCATTTGGATTTTGGTTTGACCATTTTGGAATAATGGTTTTGTCCTAAAAATGTTGTACTTTTCTCTGAGATGCTTCTGTGATATTTGGCAGTTCTGGGTCTCGTCGTGGCTTTCTTCGAGACGGTTCTATTTACCTGATTTTATTTGCGACCTCTCCAACACAACATCTTTGTGGGCATGTAATAAACAGGCTTCTTCTGCATAACTATCCATTCTGTCTAGCCAAGCAAAAAATTCCCACCATAAGAAACGATCAAAGTCGATTTGATTTTTCTTATGGTGCGCAGAATCGCCGCCGGAAAACAATGATATCTGAATGATGCCTCTAGCTGCAGGCGTCATTCAGATATCCCCCCACAAAGCCCAGGACGTGATATGATGTCCACCCGGAATGAGATATCCCCTCTGTGGACATCATATGACTATGGGCAGGTAAGGAAGTGGTTAAAAAAATTAAATAAAAATTCTGTCTTTTTTTTATTTTTTATCACAGGACATGTAGATATCCCTTATGACAGTAGTAGATCATAGGGGATCCCTCTCCTCCCTATAATAAGGTTTACCTGTAGGGGTACGTCTACAGTTTGGGAGAGGTTTACTTTCGTAGCAGCCGGTGATGCCACCAGACCATGCGGCACTGTCCGTTCTGAGCTCTATGCCACTCTCGTTAATCCCCTACACGTGTGTGGGAGTGACATTGTGGCTCGGCCATTTAAACGTCCAGAGCCCGCAAACCCCCAGAAGGACTGTGTGAAGATGAAAGTCCCGGCACTGCTGGAGTGCTTCGTTTCATAGTAAGTCTGTCATAGTGTGTTGGTATGCGGTGCACATTATCCTGCAGGGGCCCAATCCCCCCCCCCCCACACCGGTTTACTACAGCTTTTAAGTGCACACGCATTGGCTTGTGGACTGGTAAAAACTGCTGCATTTATGTTAAATTTCCCCCATAAGTTTTGTGGTAGTATCAGATTGTGCTCCAGTAAACTTTTTAATGTAATGAATAATTTGCAGATTTAATATATTTTTATTTTTATATGTGCATTTTCAGCCACATCTCGGTGATATCTCAATGTATGCCTCTGTATTCTCTGGAGCTGCTTCAGAAATATCAGTCCCACCTCCACCACTTCCACCAGAAGAGCCAGAGCAACCCCCTAAGCCTCCTTTTGCAGATGAAGAGGAAGAGGAGGAAATGCTACTTCGTGAAGAACTTTTGAAATCTTTGGCTAACAAGAGGACTGTCAAACCAGAGGTAAGGATTAGATGCTAGAAGAGTTCTGCCCAATCCCTGAGTGGTGGTGTTTATAACAGGACTAACCTGTAATAAAACTGGTAGAAAACGCTGTCCCCTTCAAAGTTAGAGTATTTTCAGTATATATATATTGGATGTTTTAGCGTCATGATTCGGTGGTCATTCTTGAATCTTCTGGGTATGTTACTGCAAAATCCAAAATGGTATAAGGGCCAGTTCACACCACATGCAGTCCGGTGTGTTTTTTTTTTTTTTTTTTTTTTTCTGCATCAAAAATGCATGGAAAGTATATTTTATACGGTTTTTATTGGCATAGTTCACACCAGTGCTTGTAGTTCCAGTGCGTATCAGTTCCAAAAAAAAAAGTAAAACTGAATTTTTTCCTGCACTGGATTGTACTGGAATGCTGGAAATCGCACTGGAAGACTCATGGAACACTCATACCTGATTCTTTTTTGAGATGGCAGTCTTCTGCACAGTATCATATAAGCTTGGAGAGGGTAGCTTTATTGCTTAGCTTAGTGCTGTTGGTAGTAATAATAAACTTGATTACAGAAGGGAACGGATTGATGCCCCATCAGTGGTAGTGTTAAAGCTCTAGCTATCAAAAAAGCAGTCTTTATCAGTGTTTGTAAACACTGCTTCAGACCACATTCTACAAAAGATACAAAGTAACATTTTCTATCTTTCTGTTTAACCTGCCATATAGCAAAATGACGTTGGCAAAGTGGTCCTGTTATGCTAATCGGATGTCATATGAGCCACGGGGGCGCGCATTGCAGCGATTGGTGGTGCGGTGTGTCAGTCTGACACACCGCAACTCCAATCTAGGTAGAGTCTGACGGAGACTCTTTACCACGTGATCAGCTGTGTCCAATCACGGCTGATCACGATGTAAACAGGAAGAGCCGTTGATTGGCTTTTCCTCACATGCGAGTAGAGAAGAGCCGATCGGCTGCTCTCCTGATGTTGGGGGGGGTCTGCGCTGACAGTTTATCAGCGCAGCTCCCCCTTGGATGGCCGCCCAGGACCACCAGGTATGTTCCCCCCCCCCCCCCACTGGTGCTATTGCGGCCTACTTTCACCAAAATCTTCCTCCTTTGAGCACCCCTACCCTTCCCACTGCAATCTTGCAGGATAGCAGAAGTTAATACTGGCCAACTACAGTGGGGATCGAAAGTTTGGGCACCCCAGGTAAACATTTGTATTAATGTGCATAACGAAGCCAAGGAAAGATGGAAAAATCTCCAAAAGGCATCAAATTACAGGTTAGACATTCTTATAATATGTCAAAAAAAGTTAGATTTTATTTCCATCATTTACACTTTCAAAATGGCAGAAAACAAAAAATGGCGTCTGCAAAAGTTTGGGCACCCTGCAGAATTTATAGCATGCACTGCCCCCTTTGCAAAGCTGAGACCTGCCAGTGTCATGGATTGTTCTCAATCATCGTCTGGGAAGACCAGGTGATGTCAATCTCAAAGGTTTTAAATGCCCAGACTCATCTGACCTTGCCCCAACAATCAGCACCATGGGTTCTTATAAGCAGTTGTCTAGAAAACTGAAACTGAAAATAGTTGACGCTCGCAAAGCTGGAGAAGGCTAAAAGAAGATAGCAAAGCGTTTTCAGATGTCAATATCCTCTGTTCATAATGTAATTGAGAAATGGCAGACATCAGGAACAGTGGAAGTTAAAGCAAGATCTGGAAGACCAAGAAAAATATCAGACAGAACAGCTCGCAGGATTGTAAGAAAAGCAATTCAAAACCCACGTTTGACTGCACAATCCCTCCAGAAAGATCTGGCAGACACTGGAGTTGTGGTACACTATTCCACTATAAAGAGATACTTGTACAAATATGGTCTTCATGGAAGAGTCATCAGAAGAAAACCTCTTCTACATCCTCACCACAAAAATCAGCGTTTGAACTTTGCAAATGAACATATAGACAAGCCTGATGCATTTTGGAAACAAGTTCTGTGGACTGATGAGGTTCAAATATAACTTTTTGGCCACAATGGGCAAAGGTACATTTGGAGAGGAAAGGGCACATAATTTAATGAAAAGAACCTCTGTCCAACTGTTAAGCATGGGGGTGGATCAATCATGCTTTGGGGTTGTATTGCAGCACAGGGAACATTTCACGAGTAGAAGGAAAAATGGATTCAATAAAATTTCAGCAAATTTTGGATGGTAACTTGATGCCATCTGTGAAAAAGCTGAAGTTAAAGAGAGGATGGCTTCTACAAATGGATAATGATCCTAAACACACCTCAAAATCCACGGGGGATTACATCAAGAGGTGTAAACTGAAGGTTTTGCCATGGCCTTCACAATCTCCTGACCTCAACATAATTGAAAATCTATGAATAGACCTTAAAAGAGCAGTGCGTGACAGACAGCCCAGAAATCTCAAAGAACTGGAAGACTTTTGTAAGGAAGAATGAGCAAAGATACCTCAAACAAGAATTGAAAGACTCTTGGCTGGCTACAAAAAGCGTTTACAAGCTGTGATACTTGCCAAAGGGGGCAGTACAAGATATTAACTCTTCAGGGTGCCCAAACTTTTGCACTTTGCCTTTTTTTTCCCCCTGTAATTTTGAAAGTGTAAATGATGGAAATAAAATCTAACTTTTTTTGACATATAAGAATGTCTAATCTGTAATTTGATGCCTTTTGGAGATTTTTCCATCTTTCCTTGGCTTCGTTATGCGCATTAATACAAATTTTTACCTTGGGTGCCCAAACTTTCGATCCCCACTGTATGCCTGCTCTTTCCACCCAGCTTTTCCATTCTTAGAATCTGTTCAGCTTCCATGAATGAAGCGGGTTGAAGTGGACCTATCAGTCATGCACCCTTCATCCATTCAAGGATCATTTTTAAGTCGCAGAAGCTGTAGTGTAATGGCTTCTATGAAAGGAGTAGTGAGGAAGAAAGGGTGGGCATAGTCGGTCACTCTTGATGGAATGCCGGTCGCTGCCCTTAGTTCTCTTTGGCCCCACTGCATAAGATTACTGTTGCATGTGTTTCAGTCAGATGGTATGTAATTGTTCATCTTTGTTTTCCAGAAGCCGAGTAGTAATCTGCCTCCGTCACCTTCTATTGTTAACAATATTATGCCTGTGCCAAGGATAATGTTAACCACAGCCAGTGTGAACTCTGTCACTCTTCGCAAGAATAATACTCACATTTCTAGAGTCCTGAGACCTATAAGACGTGTTATAAAGGTAATATTTGTTTCCTAAAATGTACACCTGCAGGGCATAAAACCCTGAGAAACGATGATTGAATGCAAGATTTAACCTAACAAATCGTTTTCCCATAAATGATTAGCCAATGCGGTCTTCCTCAGATATGAGTGTCGTCTTCACTTCTGGCTTAAAATGTTCTGTCCGGCTGTTGTCTCAAGGCTGTGAAACCGTTTTCTTTCTCTTCCTTTGAGCGATGTAGGAATTCTTATGCCGCGTACACACGACTGTTTTTCATGATGAGAAAAATGCAATTTTTTTTAATTTGTCATTAAAAACGATCGTGTGTAGGCTCCAGAGCATTTTTTCTCGTCGTGAAAAATGACCATTAAAAATTTAGAACATGCTCTAATTTTTCTCGTTTTTTTCACGTCATGAAAAACGGTCGCATGTAGGCTTTAACGGCGGGGAAAACGACGTGCATGCTCAGAAGCACGTTTTGAGACAGGAGCACTCGTTCTGGTAAAACTAGCGTTTGAAATGGAGATGGCACATTCGTCACGCTGTAACAGACTGAAAAGCGCGAATCCCACCAAACTTTTACTAACACGAAATTGGCAAAAGCAGCCCAAAGGGTGATGCCATCTGACTGGAACTTCCCCTTTTATAGTGCCGTTGTACGTCACCGCGCTTTGCTCGAAAATTTTTTATTTCTTTTTTTCACGATCGTGTACGCAAGGCAGGCTTGACAAGAATCCCGTCGAGGAAAAATGTTTTTTTTTCTATGCCATTAAAAACGGTCGTGTGTACGCGGCATTAGACTTTTGGTTATACTGCGGCTTGGTAGATTTTTCTTTCTATTCTAGATTCAGGCTGGAAATGTGGCATCCTGAAAGTCTCTCCACTCAGGGCTTTGTGCTACCCATGAGGCCAATTGAGGCTGTCTCAGGCTTGTGCACACAAACGCAGGCTGCGCTTCTTGCTACAGGAGAGAGGGGGGGGGGGAAGGTAGATCAGGCAGCATCTGACCCCGAGCTGTCCCTGCCCCAATTGACAAATGTGGTGTTTTCCAAATTTATGTTTTGTTCTGACTGCGCTACATTTCTGGAGGTTTCTCCAGTAATCTACAATTACCGGTAGATTTAGGCTGGCTTTGGAAATCCTTGTAAATCTCTCCATTTTGCCCAGAAGTTTTGTTTTTTTCGAGATTGAGAGTTCAAGATCCTATTTTACGAAGAATATTGGGACACTTGCCTTTACACGCACATGAACTTTAATGGAATCCCAGTCTTGGTCCGTAGGGTTTAATATTGAGTTGGCACACCCAGCTCTTCTGGGAAAGCTGTCCACAAGGTTTAGAAGTGTTGTCAATGGGAATGTTTCACCAACTAAGGGGCCAAGCCCAACCCCTGGAAAATAACCCTACATCATAATCCAGTGCACAAAGCAAGGTCCATAAAGACATGGATGAGCGAGTTTGGGGTAGAGGAACTTGACTGGCCTGCACAAAGTCCTGACCTCAACCTGATAGAACACCTTTGAGATGAATTGGAGCAGAAAAACTGAGTTGGGCCTTCTCATGCACATTAATAATTGCTGTGAGAATACTGGTCACAGCAAGTATAAGAAGCCACACTATTTTTCATTGTGGGGGTTTAGGGGAATTATTTTGGTAGGAATTCTCTTGGGGTAACCAGCAGTGTCTTTGGTTGACTTGGATTGCTGTTCCCAGCACACGTCCTTGTGTACACATCACCAGGGCATGTCCCATCAGTGGCAGCGAGGGATCCCAAATACCTTCAAGTAGGGAGGAACCTGGGCGCAACCCCTATGCAATGTATTCCCTGGGAACAATCCAATCCAGTGTTTCTTGCTGTTCTAACTACATGCACCATCTGGTATTTTGCCTCCTCCTGGGCCATTTCCTCCAGTTCTTTACTGACAAGGGAGGAATTCCTATTTGCTATTGCTGGGGTACAGCAGCAGCTTTCCAGAATACTTGCCGGTTTGGACCGCCTTGGTCGCAAGTTAAAGCAAGACCGTTCTCCCCCCTCAAGCCCCCCCCCGCCCCCGTTTAACAGGAAAGGATCCAGAGGACAACGAAGACTCCAGCAGAAGGGGATGCAGAAGAATCAGAGGACTCTACTCCTAAAGGACCCCTGGGCCAGAGTTGATCTGGGATCCAAAAGGCCTTTGTACATTTTTTTTTCTTGTGGAAGTTGTCTGGCATTATTTGAAGTTGGCACTTCCCGAGTCCTTTATTCCAAAGGATGTTTAATATGCAAACTGTGCTCACCCTGAAAAGGTCTTCATTCTTCCAAAAATGTTTGCGCAACAATACCTTATGGAGAGTTGGTTTACGCAAAATTGTATATGCTCTTGATTTATTGTAATAACTCATATGCTCAGTGCAAAAGGTTCTGGTATTTAAAGATGACTGACAAATGTCTGAAAGCCCTCATTGAGGCCTCATTTGCTCTGGTGGATACAGTCTTGCAACTAGAAAATGCAGTGGTAGATGAGCGCCAAAGCCATAAGGTGTGGTCTTCTCACATGACAAAAGGGGACAATACTAGTAGCGAAACATATATAATCTCCTTTTCTTTTTTTTTTTTTCCTCTTGACGCATTCTCCATCGCCTCTCCCCAGATTGTTGGACTGTTTTTTGTCTCAAATCATTTAATGGTATGGCTTTTAAAACGAAGGTTTTTTTTTTTAAATTAAGATCATCTTTGCAGCTGTAATTCCTTCTGTGAAAAAGTCTAATAAGATGACTTTATCTGGAGTAGAAGGCATACTTCACTTGGGGACTTGCACCCTGGAGTTTCTCTTTGGGACAAATCTTCTCCACCCTTGCAGCTTGAACTGCTAATTTTAACAGGCTTTTGGGCTCGCTCCTTGATTTGGGACCTTTCCTATGTAGCTACCCCAATTCAATTTCACTTCTAAATCTGTTTCTCTCTGGGCTTCGTTAACTGCTGTTTGAAGTAGAGATGCACTGAAATTTCAGGCAAAATTTGTTTTATCGGCATTCAGCCAATAAGACAAACTACCGTGAGTTAACTAATCAGGGTGTGCTCTTGCACCACCAAGTGAAATATAAATAAGTATGTAGTGTGTCACAAATGCTGCTCAATCTTATTGTGTAAATAAATGTAAATAAATACCGATGAAGAATGAAATATAAAAGTGATGAGCGCAGTAATGAGTGAACAAGCACTAAAATCAGGGCTAGAGTAGCCTAAAAGTGACAGTGTAATATGCACAGTAGTGTGTGAACAAGCACTAAAACAGCCTAAAATAACAGTGTGCAATATAAACAAGCAAATGTCCCATATGTGTGATCAATAGTCTTCGTGAATAAAGTGATCTTCTAAAATGCTCTTCTAGGTAGTGGGCTCACAGAGCACTTACCTCCTGGCAGATGGATCTCTGCTTTACTAAGTAGCCCCTGTGTCAGTCTGATTATCTCCTGGAGTGATTGCCATAAATTGGTATCCGGCACTGTAGGTTATGGCTCAAATAGGTCCCTCGGTATTGCTCAGGATGTAAAGAAAAGATGGCCCATAGTGAAGTACGTAATATGAATTTAATAAGGTAGTAAAAGATGCTTGCAGGTAAAATGATCGTGTAACAAACGAGTTCCGTAATACTTCCGGTATTTCCTAGTGGTTTCCGGCCCTTACATTTTATGCCACGTCACGTGGCTTCATCAGAGGTCGTGACTCGCACATCAAAAACGTAACACGGGTGCGTTCTTACTGCGTTTTTAATGCATTTGTACTGGGAGGTGCATTTATTTTTTTTTGTCATATTTTTGCTCTGGAGGTCCTATAAAATTGGTGGCAAACACACAAAAATGTGTGACTTATGACTTATTTATTTTCCTTTCTTGGCATAGTCAATAGGAAAAAAAAAGCATAGATATCTAAAAAAAAAAAAAAAAGATGCATACATACAACTAAGGAAAAGCATAAGTGAATGAAATTTCTGTGTTCCGTTTTTGTATAAATTGTTAGCTGTATTTTTTGTTTTTTGTACTGCAGCTTCCAAGGCACAAGTCAGTAGTCGTAACACTGAATGCTTCTGACTCTGATGAGTCGGACCCAGAGCCACCCAGTCCGGGTCTTGGTGTTTTTGGAGGGTTGGAATCTATGATCAAAGAAGCCAGAAGAACTGTAGAGGTGAGCATATGTTTGCAGAAATATTTTGTACATGAATACTGAAAGTTGTCCCCTTCCCGATTTGTTCCATATATATGAATATGTATTGGGTATTACTAATAGTGTATGTACTGCTATCTGTTCAAAAAAAGTGTGTGTTTTTTGTTTTTTGTTTTTTTTGGTGTGTGTGTGTGTGTGTGTGTGTGTGTGTGTGTGTGTGTGTGTAACTTCAGCCATATTTTGTATAGCATGGGCGAAGGGTAACTGGCCATGCAGTGATTGCTGATGGGTCCGCTGGACAGTAGGTGGCAGCATTCGATGAGCAGAAAGATGGACGCCAGGGGGTTTCCATGACCAGCGTGACATCGCCCTGCCTCCGTTCGAGTCTTATGCAAGTTGGGTGTTTGTAACTCTGGGTCTACCTGTAGTTATTCAGTTCAACTCGTATATACAATTCGTAGTGTGTGTGTTTGTAAATCTTGCTTGCAGACATTGGAGTTCCTGCACTTGGCACTGTTTAGGGTACGATTATGGAGTTTAAATTGCTAAATTTAAAACCTAATAGGGTGGGACTTTAAATGAGGCTATGGCCATCCGGCACGTATGCCTCCATCCCCGGCAACATGAAATAGGGAAAATACGTTGTTGGGACTTTAATTGAAACAGAACTGTTTAGGGTACGTCAAGTTCATTTCCATGGACGAGATGCATTAAAAATGACTGAGGGGATCTGAAGGCCATTTGTAGGCTGTATGTATGTTTTTGTTTTCAAGTAGGTGCACAGGGCAAGCTTGTGTGTGTTTGTGTTTGTGTGTTTGTTTTGTTTTTGTTTTTTTTGTTTTTTTTTTCATACATGTATAACATTTATAGATCAAGTAGATTGTTTTCTAACTGTTGTATAACTTGGTATTTTTTTTATTATCAATATTTATTTACTTTTTTAGGCATCATCAAAACCAAAAGCAACTTCTAAATCTGAAAAAGAAAATGATCCTTTGAGGACCCCAGAAAGTTTACCAGATGATAAGAAGATTGAATATAGACTTCTGAGGGAAGAGATTTCTAGGTAATTTCATACTGTCCAGCAAATATGCTGTTGCTTAACCACATGTTGGAGTCTAAAGTGCAACCTCTTAATTTGTGTGCAGTCGGGAAAAACAGAAACTCTTAAAAGTGGACCAGACAGTAATGAGTGCATCTCCAGCAAATTCTGATATAGAAGTAGATGGGAACTGTAAACCTGTAAAGGACCCGAAAGTGGCAGAGGCTGAATCAAGACATACAAATCAAAAGTAAGTTTGTGGTGATAAACACATTTTTAGATTGTTGTACAGTCTTTTCTGATTTAATATCTTAACAGTAGAATGCTTTGTTGAATAGGAGTTTTATTGTTTTTATAACTTGTACACTTGCAGAGGAGTTGTTTATCATTCATTGGGGGGGGGGGGGGTTGCACATGATTCACAAAACAGGGTTATACTATTGGCTACATGATGATTGCACACCGTTGTGTCTTTTAGGCAATTTTCTATCCATTTATGAAGTGTTGGGACCCTTACTTTTTAACCCATTTATTAAATGAGCTAGAGTTTGGGATTAAACTAGTCATGTCTTTGCAGATGAAACGAAGCTATGCAGTGGAATAACAAATTAGTTTTTTAATGTTAAAAATTGTAAAGTTATGCACTTGGGGGCTAAAAACAATCATGCAACAATTATTGTAGAACAGCTGGGGGAGTCAATGGTTAAGAAAGATCTGAGTATTGTGTGTGTGTGTGTGTGTGTGTGTGTGTGTGTGTGTGTGTGTGTTTTATGATTATAGTGTTTTCTCACCTTTTTTGTTTACTTTGTTTGTACAGAATGCTCTTGGTTAAGGATGAGTCTGTCCTGAAAAATCTCTTGCAGCAGGAGGTGAAAAAAAAGGAATCGATCAAAAATGCAGAGCTAAAAATTACCAAACTCACTGAACAACTGAAAGCAACGGAAACCTTTCTGAATGCCAGCAGAGCCTTTCTCAAAAACTTACAGGAACAGGTGAGAATTTTAAATGAACATTTCTACATTTCCCTTATCTACACATGTCATCTTAGTTTTCTTACTGTTCCAAGTATATTGGGCCCTTTCATAACCTTTGCCAGTGTCCCTAGCTGAGCCTGCTTCCCCATATTAAAGATAGGCTATTGGTACTGATGACATCATTAGAAAATTGATGCTTCAGAATGTACAATGCATAGCAACTCGAGGTGGGTAGTGCTGTCAGTGTCATGCTCCGCCCTTCATGTTTTGTCATACGCCATTAGTGGGAAGGACTCCGTCAGTGTGTTTGGAGGAGGATCAGGTTCTTGCCTGCTTGTGACCTACTGTGTCACGTCATGGATGAAATAGAAAATAGGGTTTTTATACTTTTTTTTTTTTTTTTTTTTCTCTTAAAGTTCGCTGAGGGAGACCTATCCCACACCTGTGTGTTTTTGATATGCTCTTGTACTGCTTGCTGCGAACTGAGGCATGCTGGAAGTATGAGTGGTCATTTGGGGCTGGCCTACAGATCTTTGTTTACCAGTGTCCAATCTTTGTGTAGGTATGCCTTCCTGTGAATTTCAAAAAAGGAACTTTATGTGGTATTACAAAAATTCTATATTAAGTTCCATTAAGCTGAACTCCAGGCAAACCACCTGATGATCTGATGAAATGCATACAAGGATTCTGTTGTAACTGTCAATGGATTTGAATTTCTGTCCATCTAGTCCTGAGATTAACACAGCTCTACCATATAGCACAACCCTGTCTGGCAGTTCTTTTCTACAGTTTAGTAGCACTGATGGGTGTCTGAATGCTTAGGCAACCTAGAGGCCACGCCACACCTCTGATCCTCTCTTTGCCAGCTAAGAGAGTAGAGTTACCTGCTACTAAAATGCCATTTCTTTTGCTAGCTAAACTAATGAGGTGTCTCTCCTATGCAAATTCCTCACTGGTGAGCAAGGTTCTGCAGAGTGGTTAGCTCGCTAGAGCGATGATGTAAGTGTAGGTGATTTTTTTTTTTTTTTTTTTTTTCATAATGACTTAGCTGGCACATGATATGTTAATGAAGCAAAGTAATTCTGACATGAGCCTCCAAGGTGATGGTTTTCCTTAACCACTTGCCTACCAAGGGTTTTTTTTTTTTTTCTGTTTTGCTAGAGAATCTTGGCACTTCCAAACCTAAAATGTTTTCTGAAAGCATACGTGCCCAGGAGCATAAAATTGTAGTAGTTGGCACATTTTTATAGCAGATATTTAAATGGGTGCTTATCAAATGCAAATTTTTAGGTAAAAACACTTAAATGAATTTTAGTGCACTAAAAATAAATATAAATGGCTGCAAGGACAGTACCTTGTATAACCCATCCCACTTCCAGTTACCTTCTTTAATCCTGCTGTGAATGCTTTTGGCACATAGGGAAACACATTGCGTTAACTAGATTGTGCCTTCCGCAAGCTGATCCGGGTAGATGCTGTATAACGTTCTCATGAATCGCGCCTCGGGTGGTGCGATCTGATCACTGAGACGGCCCGCTGCCGGTACCATGTGACCACTGTAACCAATCACAGCAGGTAAACAAGTTGTAAACAATGGATGGCTTAATTTCAAGCTATTCATTGTGTACAATTGTGTTTTTAACTGTGATTCACCGCTATAGGCAAACATAATGTGTAAAAAAAAAGTATACTTTCCCAGAGTTAGTACCATTTTACTATAGTAAAGTTATACTGCTCTGGTCAAAGTGTGTTTAAAAAAAAAGAACTTGCTACTAAATTTTCCTGAGTACAAAAAACCCATAGTGAAACCCCATAATATAACCCCCAGGGTGCTCTCATTCTTAAATTTTCCAAGGGTGTATGTGAGCCCCCTTCCAGTGGTTGTGGTGGGAGTTGGGAGTTTTTAAATTTTGGCACCGTTATGTCGACTAATGTGGCCTGTACTGATGCTACTTCACCTGCTTGCATTCCCCCACCAGTAGTGCCTAGTGCACCTGTGCAAGCGGTTCTTTTTAACTTATTCTACAAGGCAGTGATTCTCAACTCCTGTCCTCAGGACCCACTAACAGGCCAGATTTTAAGTATTACCTTGGGGAGATGCAGACTAGAATACTGCAATTGCTGAGCAGCAAATTATATCACCTGTGATGTATTCTAGTTATCTTGCAAAACTGGCCTGTTAGTGGGTCCTGTGGACAGGAGTTGAGAACCATTGCTGTGAGGAGACATTCTTATTGTTGAACAGGGTTGTCTTGAGGCTTAAGACATTCTTTCTCCCTAAATGTTCGTTTCGTTCTACCTTAACCAGCACCTTAACTAGCATATCCTGTTCCTAGAAGAAACTTCTAGCCATTCTCTGGATGTGTTTTGCGCTGTGAGGGTTTAGATCTAAGCCACGGCCTTCTAGGCTTTCTGAGGGTTCTTGCAGGGTCTCCGTGCGTCTTGCTTTACCATTCCTAGATGGATCAGATGGATGCTAGATCATTATGAAATACTCACCTTGGTTCAAAGCTCCCTTGGCGGTCCAGGCACACTGCTCTGGCCGGCGACATCGCTCCTGGAGTTACTTCCAGGTATTGCCGGCTCCAGCATTGTGATTGGCCAGAGCTGTGATAACGTTGCTCCCACGCATTTAAGCGGGAGCCTCCGGTAATGGCACACTAGCTGAAGCAATGGCACGAATGAGAAAAAAATGGAACCTCATGTAGTGGGCAGGGTGATATGGGGACAGCCCTTTTAAACATTTCTGCCCATGTCCGATTACCAGAAGTTGGCATTCTGTGAATGTAATGCCTGTGTTCTACACTGTACTCTGAGATGAGGGATTTACAGCCAAGTCAAAAATTCACACTTTATTTTGGTTCTGAATCTTTCATTGCAATTTGTTGAGCAAATGTTTGACACCTGAGTAATTCTTTTTTTTTTCTTAAGATTGCCAAAGTACAGCACCGAGTTTTAGATACAAGGAGTCTTGCATTAAAATCTGGGGAAGAACTTGCACGAGCTAAAGCATTGGTTAGTCAAGAGTTGGGGAAAAGGAAGCTTGAGCCGAGCACTGTTAAAGTAAGTGAAAACTTATTGTGTGATTATCTTGTGATGTGTGTGTGTTAATCATTGCCAAGTTTTGAGTAACATTTTGTGAGCAAGATCGAAAAGCATTTATTTGAGCTTTTCCCGTACTGCAAGGCTTAACCAATCATTTGTGTAGAAGACATAGAAAAGAGGATTTGCTTACCCAATTCTCCACTCCGTTAGGCTGCTAGACCAGTTCCTACCGTTTCTTCTTCCCTTATACTCCAGCAGCCTAAGTTCACCCTCCTAAGGGAGCACTGTCTGGCAGGAAGCAGAGGATCGACTGAGAGTGCTATTACTCTACCCCAAAATAAATGGCAGTCAACCCTTGCATTGTGCTTTTTAACTTGGTATAAGCAATGAAATCCTTGACCAATTCAGAAAAACACCTTTTGTTATAGTCTAAATTTGTTCCTTCTTACTAAGGACTTGATGTCGCTGCACTCAATTGCTAATTCTTTGTGCAGCAAGAAAGTTGGTGTCCGTTAATGTGAATCTTTATTCCATGTTGTGCTTTAATGCCTTGTCTAAAGCTGGATATACACTATACAATTCAGATTTACCAAAACCATATGAGGTCAAACCTCAAGAGTTTCACTTTGTATGCGATCAGGCATGCCCTTGCACTACATGGTTTTAGTAAAGCTAAAGGAAATCGGACAACAAAAGTTCAATAGTGTGTATGGGGTCTAAGGCCTCTTCCACACGAGGCGGACTCAGTCGCTACGTAGACCGCCGGCTCAGCGGGAGATCTCTCCGCTGGGCCGGCGGATGACAAGTCATCTCGGCTCACTGAGCAGGGAGGGGCTTTTGCAGCACCGCTGTCTCCTATGGAGAGATCTGATCAAAACGAACAGCATGTCCATTTTCAACAGATCTCATCCGATCCGCCATGGACGGATGGGGAGGTATCGCCATCCGTCTGATTGGGTCGGATGTCAGCGGACATCGTCGTTCAGGTTCCGTTGACAAAACTAACAGGCGGACCTGAACGGTCCGACCGTGTGAAAGGGGCCTAAGGATCAAGAAAAAGATGTCCTGTATTGTCTGTATGAAAAACCAACATCTTTGTTCATTTCTATTTTTGTTTCCCTTTGTGACTGTCTGACCAGACCTTGACTTTTTTAAATGCTCTTAAGCGACCTGTTTTGTCTGGGTCCATTCTTTTTCTAAAAAACGCTGGGTTTGTTTTCCTTGTTAAGACTTTATTCAAGGGGTTTCTTTGATCAAACTACCCCTACCGCACCCTGGGCCTCTTAAAGTGGTGGTTCACCCTCAGTGACACGATTTTACCATCGAGACAGGCATTGTAGCGCGAGCTACAGTATGCCTGTCCCGATTTTTTTACCCCCGTACTCACTGTGTACTCGTACATTATAGATTTCGGCTCCCGCGGGGAATGGGCGTGCCTATGGAGAGGGAGGATGATTGACGGCCGGCCCTGGCACGTCACTCTCCCCGAAGACAGCCGGAGTAGGTCTCGGCTCTTCACGGCGCCTGCGCACAGGCTATGCGCAGGCGCCGTGAAGAGCCAAGCCTATTTCGGCTATTTCCGGAGAAGCGTGACGCGCCAGAGCCGGCCGTCAATCATCCTCCGTCTCCATAGGCACGCCCATTCCCCGAGGGGAGTCGGTATCTTCGATGTACGAGTACACGGTGAGTACGGGGATAAAAAAATCGGGACAGGCATACTGTAGCTCGCGCTACAATGCCTGATTTTATGGTAGAAGAAACATTTTTTTTTATTTATTTTTTTTATTTTATTTTTGGGTTTATAGGGTGAACCCCCGCTTTAAGAACCTTTATTTGGTTTTCTCTGCTCTGCAGAAACCACTCTTTGAACCAATCGGGCAACCCCCATACTTGGTGGCGATCACATCTGTTAGACGTATCTTTGAAATAGATTGGTAAGCGTGCCAAAAATACATATGAACATAGTTATGGGGCACCATCATCCAAAAATGTATAGACCAAAAGTTGTAATGTACAAGGGACTTTCTTGCTATCCCTAAAAGAGAGACTTCACAACACCTACGATTTTGGATTTATTTAAGGCGGAGCGCCACCGTAAAGTGGAACTTCCGCTCATTGGAACCCCTGGCCCCCCACCCCCCGGTACCACAATTGGCATCTTTTCAGGGGGGTACAGATAAGACAGGTATTTGCACCCACTTCCGGGCATACACTCTGCGGGTAGACTGCAAGCAGAACGTCAGTCATCGCCCCCCGTCATGTGCAGTAGGGAACCGGGCAGTGAAGCCTCAACGCTTCATTTCCTGGTTACCTCACCACTTATGACGGTGGGGCAGCCGGGCGACGAGCGATTGCTCACCTTCGGCTGCCGACGTCTCTGGACTCCAGGACAGGTGAGTGTCCATTTATTAAGTCAGCAGCTGCAGTATTTGTAGCTGCTGGCTTTTAATGTTTTTTTTTTACGGCGGAGCTCCGTTTTTTAATTTGTGTGTGTGTGTGTGTGTGTGTGTGTGTGTGTGTGTGTGTGTGTGTGTAAAAAAACACAAAAAAATGTGATATTTTTGTTTTAAACCTTTTTTTTTTAATGCAAACTTGTTTGTGTTATGATGTTTCTTTTAGGGCTACCAAAAAGTCCCTTTTTTATACTGTACAAATTTTGGTCTGGATGTGTCTGAATTAGCAGTTCTTGTACAACGCCATTTTTCACAAGGACAAAGTAGTTTAGTGACTTAAAGTGGTTGTAAGCCCTTACAGACCACTTTTACCTATAGGTCAGCCTAGGCTTACCTGTAGGTACAAATATCTCCTAAACCTACACGGTTTAGGAGATATTTGCAGAAAAGACTGCACCGATATCTACGGCGCAGAGGCACTGAGCGTGCCGTTGGTGAAGGTGATCATGCCATCACTGACCGCTCCAGCGAGCATGCGCGGGAGTGACGTCATTGCGGCTCTGGCCAGTCACAGCGCCGGAGGGACTATGAGCCTGTGTTCTGTACTTCAAGAAATGTTTTTTACAGGTAAGTCAAGATTCCATTTTTTTTTTTTGTCAATTTAGATCTAAATGTACGGTTTATGTTTTTAGCTAAATGAAATGTTTTGCATTTTGAAGAAATCGGTATCCTGGTTTAACCACCCTTATTATTTTTTTTAGGCTAGTAAGATCTTTAAACCAAATCCTGGATCGGACAGCCCCAGAAAGCAGTCTGCAGGGTCTATTGCACTTGAAAAGAAACGACTACAAGAATTGGAAAAAGAATATGCTCTGAAAATTCAAAAACTAAAAGAAATGCAAGCTAAAAAAATTAAAGAACAGACTATTCAATATCCACCTGTGATTGAAGAGCAACCAGAGTTTGTCCTACCACAGCCATCCCTCCTTGACCTCTCCCAGGACAAAATAACTCTTGACGCAGGGGAAATTGAGCCCGAAGATGAAGACTTATCTACCTCTGTTAAAGAGCGACGGCGATCATTCCGTGATTTAAACTCTTTTACCAAACCTAACTTGAAGCACCCGGAGCTTACGCCTTATAAGGACAGTAATGCTAAGCCTTCCAAGACTTCTACAGAGGGACCAGAACTGTTTATGGGTTTAAATATTGATGAACTTAAAAGTCTTAATTCCTCCAGCCTTGACCTGTTAGCAGAGCTTCTTTCAAAGGGAGATGCACTACTAGTATCCCAGGACAAACTGTCTTCAGGAAAAGTGAGTATTGTGCTTTCTTCTAAGCCCAGATTGTGCACATGGTCCCAACTTTTCAAATTTAGAATAAATTGCCCTTGCACTCAATTTTTAAAGCTTTTCAAAGTAAAACTTCTGCCAATTCTGACACCTTGAGCATCCTTCTATTTATATTGGCTAGAAAATGAAATTGTTACAGAGAGCTAACTTTATGGCCAAACTCTACCAATTGCGGTTTTAATATTTCAATGAGTGCCTTTACTGGCTGTAGAGGAGAGGCAGTTGGTAGGATTTTGGGCCCGTTGTCACCATGTTCTGCTGCATCGTCATAACGCACATTTATTAAGTTGCATTTAGACAAAGAAGCCCATTCCAGTGAATGGGTTGCTAATGCACTAGACAAGACATGCGGCATATTCTTAATACTGCATTAGAGAAGTCGTCGCCCACGCGCAAAAAATGAAGAGTCAGCAGCTACAAACACTGTAGCTGCTGACTTTTAATATTGGGACTCTTGCCTGTCTGTAATCCAGTGATGATGGCATTCCAGCCAATGTTTCCATCAGCTCTCGGGGCTGCCGCCGCCATTCGTAGTATTGGAACCCAGCAGTGAAGCCTTGCGGCTTCACAGCCTGTTCCCTACTGCGTATGCACGAAGCAAGCTGCGCTTTCTGAATGGCTCGGTGGAGGGAGCTGAACGTCTGAGTGATTGTGCCGCGATCTCCCGGAAGTGGGGACAGGTACCTTTAGTCCTCAGCACAGAGCAGTAATCCAGGCACATAGCAAGGGTGTATGAAAACCCTCGGCACAGGTGAATAATCTGGGCACCCAGCAGGGTATGGCATAGTTAAGGGTAAGTCTCTAGCACAGGACAGTGTCATCTGGGCACACGGCAAGGGTTAAGTTACTCGCCATCTAGCAGCAGCCTCAGTTGGACGGATCCAGGGAGGATGGTTGGGAGAGGAGGTCCAGACGGGGAATGCCAATAGTTTCACTCAGAACAGTTTCAGGTCCCTGGAGCTGTGTCCTGGCTACAGCCTCCAGGACCATTCTAGAGCTGGGCGCAATCTTTTGTCTAGGTAACCTAAGGCCTAGTGTCGGGTTGCCCCTGCCCCTCCTCTCTGGCCACACACAGAGAGCATGCAGCCTGTGTTTCCATTGGGAACAGCGGGACCATGCTGTACTCTCCAAGACGGAGGGGCGGCGCCTTTGTCGGCAGGCATGTAGCTTGCATGTGGTGAATCCACATGCAGACTGCCCGATGCTTGGCTGAGAGGCAGAAGAAAAGCCTCGGCAGGTAGCAGCTCTCTGGCGTCAAGCATGGAGGCTGGGGTATGTGATGTCAGGCAGCATGGCCATGCGGGGATAGTGTTGGGAAACGACCTAAGACTTTAGAGCAAGAAATTGTGAGAACCAGTGGCAGGGTGTACATGAGTTTTTGAAAAGGTCTAAACTAACCTAAAAAGTCGCCCCCCCCCACTAAATTTGAGGTAGCCTGATTTGCGCTAGATGTGTTCTTGATTCTATTGGTAACTTTCTTGATAAATACCCTTTGTGTAACTGTTGTGCCTTTTTAGGTAACTTATGCCAGAGTTTTATACTGCATCTTCCCAGTTATTGAATAAATTGCACAATTCCTAGAATTGGCAGTATGGGTACCCCCCCCCCCCCCTTTTTTTTCCCAATATGAAATGACCCATGATGTGATGAGGGTGTAACATAATTTACCCCGAGCTGACTGTTTTTATACAGGTTTTTTTTTTTCCTTTCAGGTGACTCCTGTGGATATGGATTTGATTGCCACTCAGACGAAACAGACCGATGTAAAACCTGTCCCTTTTGGGGTATATGAGAGCCCACTTCATGTATTTAAGTCTTATAGGTAAGAAAAAAACATAAGATAATGCTTTTTGGTTGTACATTGCATTGAATTGCAAATGTAGAAAATTACCATCGTTGCTTTTCATAACGTGCCTTCTTAAAGAAAACCTGTCATGTAGGAATTGTTGTGGCTAGTTCCTTAAAGAGGAAGTAAACCCTCTCTCATAATAAAAAGAAAAAACCCTGCAAGACAAAGGTATAATGGGCTAGTATGCATAGCATACTAGCTCATTATGAATTTCTTACCTGAGAACGAACCCCCCCCGCAGCGGTCCCCAGACACCACCTCTGGATTAGTGTCACCATTTGAGAAATTGCACAAATATTACAGTTCTGGTAACAACCCAAAATGTTGTGGTGTAGTTTTTTTTATTTTTGTTTTCACTTTCATTCTGGGTGATGATAAACAGCAAATCGAGTTAAACTCTGTAACTGGGCAGAGGCAGCAAAAGAAACCTAACAGAGATCGCAATCCCCCTCCGCTCCCCAACAAAAAAATGTTTTAATTATGCATTTAAAGCCAATGTCCATGTTTCTTGTCACTTTAAATAATGAATTTGGACCAACTTCACAAAGTCCTGCAGTGTCTCCAAGCACTGTATGTACTGCATGTAACTTCATCCACATACAGTACAAAATGCTGGGTTCCGTCTGTGAGCCCTGGTTCCCACTAGAGCGTTTTGACATGTCAGATTGGCGGCAATTGCTGTCAATGGCACTGTCGTAATCAAAAGCATTTTCTGTACTACTACTTTTTGCAATTTCGGACTGCGATTTACATTGACATATCTGTGCAGAAACCTGCATAGATGTCTCTGAAAAAAGATACAGCAGTAGTAGTAGGGACAATTATTAATTCCAGACTAGATTATGCAAATTCCCTCTACCTCGGACTCCCAAAATACCAGATTGCCCGTCTCCAAGGCGTCCAGAACACGGCAGCATGACTGGTGACAGGGAAAAAACCCTGGGAACAAATCATCCCGTCCTTGAGATCCCTCCATTGGCTGGCCGTAAAGGACTCATTCACATGAGTCACATTTAAAGCCCTCTGCCTGACGCACAAATGTGTACATGGTAATGCCCCCCCAATATTTAGTTGTGAAAATAAAATACCAAAACCCCAATCGCGTTCTTCGATCTACTAACCAGAAACTACTGAAAATCCCCAAAGCCCGCTACAAGACCAAAGGAGAAGGAAGATTTGCAGTCCAAGGACCTCGACTGTGGAACGTATTACCGACTAATACCCGAAATGGAAATTGATCACCAGGCCTTCAGAAAAAAACTCAAGACCTACTTATTCTGAAGGATAAACAGAATGAAAATGAATGCCAAGTGCCTTGAGGTGATTCAGTTTGCATTTGTAGCGCTATACAAGTTTTTCACTCACTCTGAAATCGCGGCCGAAATCGGGACTGGCATGCAGGAGTGAAATCGTGCGAGTTCAGCTGAACTCACACGGCTTCATTCCCGCAGTTCAGTGTGAATCTGGGCTGAGACAGACTTCCTAACTAGACACTGTTTAAATTAAACATATTGGAGGTATTCATCAGAGAAGCTAAAGAGCTTCCAATAGAACCATCTGGTCTTGTGCTCCTCGGTTTTTTCACAAAGGGCTGAAGTAAGGTCTTCCAGTTGCTCGATTTCATCATTCACCCTTGCGAGTCGTTGTGTGACTGTTGGGGCAGATTGTTTCCACATACCAGGAATGGAAGCTCGAGCTGCGTTTTTAACAGGTGCTTAAGAAAAGATTTGTGCTATTGCTTCTGAAAGTGCAAAGCTTAGGACACTCCCAGAAAATGTGTAAGAGTGCTTTCAGACGAGCCACATCTCCATCTATCGCTCTGAGGAAACAACTTGGCAAGGACTGATGGAGTTCTATACCAACGTGTCATTATCTTGTATGTGGTTTCCTGTTATCTGCTGCACAGGGAAGGTTTATGTGCAAAAGAGTATAAGCTCCTTTTGTGGGCCAGAGAAAGTCATCCTTGGCTCTCTTTCCCATTTAACAAGGAAGGAGGGGTCAGAACATGCATGAAGTTCCAGAAGGTATTTGTAAGAAGTAGAAAGATTGTCGAAATCGGGGCTCTTCCCAGACTTGGCTCTTCGAATGCATGCAATTCTCTAGGGAACAGTGTATGTTTAGGTAAAGCTTGCAAGAAATGGGACAACTGGAGTGCCCTCTATTGAGGCAGAAAAGAAGTGAAAGAACTGGGGAACAAAGTCCTCGTCGCAAGCCAGCCATTGGCACCTAAGAGTTGAGAGGTGCACATTGGGCCTTGAGGTGATGATGAGTTGCAGTAGGCATCAGTAAGTCTGGGTAGAAATCTTGGCTGTCCTATTATTGGTGTCGTAGGGGAGGGGAAGCTCTCCAATGAAGCCAATTTTAAAAACCTACCTATTGCTGCTAAGACAGGGCCTATTAGTGGGTGACTGGTAAGGTGAGATACGTTTTGTTTACCTGCCCATGGCAGCCCTGCAAGTGGTGCACCCACCTCTTCCTGTTCCAACATGACCCATAGTTAAAAGGGATTGTAAACCCTCATGTTTTTTTCACCTAAATGCACCCTATGCATTAAGGTGAAAAAACATCTGTGACAGCCCCCCGTTTTACTTACCTGAGCCCTGGAATGTGCCCTGTCGAAATGCACTGGATCTTTGCCTGGGGTTCTCGGCTCTTCATTGGCTAAATTTGATAGCAGTGCAGCCATTGGCTTCCGCTGCTGTCAATCAAATCCAATGCAGGGGGCTTCTCTGAGTCATGCACTCAGTGGCTATGGACGCCGAATGCAGGACTCAGGAGCGCGCCCACAAGTTGACCTCCAATGAGAAGCGCTCTTTCAAGGGGGTTATCTGAAGTGGGGAGGAGCCGAGAGAGCCACAGAGGGACCCCAGAAAGCGGTGTTCGGGGGCCACAGTGTGCAAAACGAGCTGCACAGTGGAGGCAAGTATGAAATGTTGTTTAAAAAAAAAATGGTAACCTATAGTATCACTTTAAGAGTCTGATGTCAAATTATTTGTATTAATTATGAATCCACAATCTTTTGCAGATTCAGTCCATATTTTCGCACGAAAGAGAAGCTGCTTCTGAGCTCTGTATCTTACAGCAACATGATCGAGCCCAAGACTTTTTTCTGTCACTTTGACCTTACAGGCACATGCAATGATGATGACTGTCAGTGGTAAGTTGGAATACCTACCAAGGTTTCCCTGTTCAGCAGCAAATGAGCAAATACTGAACGTAATACTTTTTTGCATTTTTTTTTTTTTTTTTCTAGGCAACACATGCGTGATTGCACGCTTAGTCGTAAACAGCTATTTCAAGATATTTTGTCTTATGACTTGGACTTGATTGGATGCTCTGAGAAAAGTACTGATGAGGAAATCGTAGCTGCAACTGGTAATATTTGCATTTGTGTATTCAATTCAAGTTTGTAGCCAAATGATAGATGCAATTTTACGCAAATGTTTCCCATACACCATTACCCTGATTTTATGACTAATAGTTTAATATGCAGAACTCTGGTGCAGGCCCCATAATGTGATGGTTTCTATATAGAGCAGTGTTTTCTTCACGAATATCAAAGCGCTTGCACCTTACATAGATAATGGCTTTCCACATGTCAGCATGTAGATCAACAGGCCATTCTCTCTGGAAACTGGAAGAACATGGCAAAGAGGACTCTAGCTGTACCTTGAATTGCTTTGGAAACGGACATGCTCTCCAGCCAGGGCATTGAAGAGGATCTAAGCTGTGGAATCTGTGTGCAAAAAGCTAGTCACGGCATTTGTCTATAGCTCGTCATGTCCCCATAATGTGCATTTTGCTCTAACCTGTCCGTTGCTGGTTATTTTTCTAAGAGTCAGGATAAAAATAAACTATGCACTTCTGAAACTTCTGTATAGGGAACATTTCCTCTTGCCCCTGTCATGCATAATGGTATATATGTGTTTTTTTTTTCTGTATAAAATGCACGAGCATGCTGATTTTGTTAGGCTTTGGATGTATGTAGACAACCAATCAGCCACACCAACTCACACCTATCTGTTGAGGTAATTCTCAGCCTAGTTTTGCAAGATGGCAGGGTCTGCCTGTAAGTGATCCTTAGTCTGTGAGCTCTGTGTGGGGGTGCTTTCCATATTGTTTGTTGGCACTGTGCAGTGCTTTCCTGTTCCAAAACTGCTGGCATTCTTTGAACTTGCTCTGAAGACTCCTAGGGACTGGGCTAGTAGTCGAAGTACAAACATCCCTCGTCGGCCAGTAGCGATCACTAGTTTTTATTAGAGGCTGGGCTCTTAAAGGGAACGTATATATATGTCCATGTTCCCAGCCGTGCCATTCTGCCGACATATATAGTCGTGCGGCAGTCCTTAAGAGGTTAAAGATGAAACATTATATTCCCCCATTGTCTTGTGTCTTTTGTAAAATATCATTTTTGTTAAACACAATTCGTAGTTGCTCTTTTCCCCAATCCCAGCCATCCCCAAATTTAGGTCAAAATAAGCCTAAATATTACATTTTGGACTAAGAACTGGCTGTATATGCCCCACAGCAACCAGTTAGAACTACATTTTGCATTCTCCAACTATCTTTTCTCAGGCAAGTTGTAATCTGATGTCCTGATGTCAGTCTGACATTTTATTTCCAACTTCTTTCCAGAAAAATACGTCGACCGGCTTTTTGGTGTTAACCGGGATAGCATGTCGATGGATCTGATGTCGGTTCTTCTTGTGAGTCATGTCAATGAGAGCCGAAATCACGGTAAGTTGTGTGCTTATTGTTTTATTTTTATTTTTTTACTTTTTAACTTCAGTAGGGATTGTTTGTAAATTCTAACTTTTGTTTTGGGGAAAGGGTTTCCTGTTCTGCAATTTAACTATTCCATCTCATTGTAAGTGTTGTAAAGTAGAGCTGTCAGCTACTTGGAACTGATTGTCCTTGCAGAAAACAAAAACCTGACCTACTCAGTAGCCAGTTTTAAACGATTTAAAAAAATCTCTCCCTCACTGGCCAGATCAGAAAGGTGTTAGTCTGTTTTTATTCTTTTGCTTGATTTCCCAGGAGGAGTAACTTCCATAACAGCGTTCCACTTACGCTTTGTGGTGATGGGAGCAAAATACAGTATGACATGGCCCTTTAAAGAGGGTTGTAAAAGATTTTTTTTTTTCGCCTAAATGGCTTCCTTTACCTTGGTGCAGTCCTCCTTCACTTTACCTCATCCTTCGATTTTTGCTTTTAAATGTCCTTATTTCTTCTGAGAAATCCTCACTTCCTGTTCTTCTGTCTGTAACTAACTACACCCTTTTTACCAGGTAATCGACATTCTTTGTAACTGTTAAGAACACAAATGTTTTATATCTGTTCATCCTGTGGAGATAAATTTGTATTATGTTCCATTTGATTCATTGATTTTAATTGAAGTTTAGTGCAATTGTGATTTAATATTTCTATAATCTTATTTTTCACAGTCCCTCCACACACTACATATAAAGATAAGAGAAAATGGAAGCCCATGTACTGGAAAAAACCTGTTTCAGATAGTAGCAGCAGTGATGAAGAGACTACAAAAGTGGTTAGCTGTGGTAAGATTGATATATTTGCCAAGTTAGGTTAAAAAAGACAGTTCGTTGAGTTCAATCAATAGAAAAGTAAATACATGGATCAAAAACCTGCATATCCTCAAATCCCACAGTTGATCCAGAGCAAAGGTTAAAGTGTTTGCTAACCCCCTCCCCCCAAAAAAAACATAATGCAGATTACACAGCACAGTGATGTTATCTGCCCCCCTCTAAACTGCAAAAAAAAAAGTCTTCCACTTCCTTTCTATAATGACCACGATAACCAAGGCTGCTCAGCCCTCACCACTGTGATCAGAGTACTTCTCTCCATCATACATAGCCGTCCTATCTGCTCTCCTCTCTCCCCCTTCACCCTCCTTCCTGCCTGTCGGCTCCTTCTGTCTCCGCCCCTTGCCCCCCTGCCACTACTATTAAAAATGAATAAGCTACAACTGTCACCGCCAGCCCCTCTATTAGAGGCTGGCATGCCACACTATGTAAATCCTTTGAAAAAACAAGCAGTGTAGCTATTTCGAGCTGTCTTCAGGCCGATTACATGACTCGTGGGCGCTTTACAGCTCCGATGCATTGCTTCTGTGGAAGATCACGTGATCTCCCAGGTGACGTCAGAGGCAGATCACGACTTCTCCCGCAGAAGCAATGTCTCGGAGCTGTAAAGAGGCAGCGAGTCATGTGACCGGCCTGAAGATCGCTCTAAAGAGGTCTTTATAACCCTAGTTTTTACAAAGGACCAAGTCCTGTAGGTGGCGGCTATGGACGCTGAATACAGGACTCGGGAGTGCGCCCGCAAGGTAACCCCCTTGGAAGAGCGTTTCCCAGGGGAGGTTACCAGAAGCGGGAAGGAGCCGTGACAGCCGCTGAGGGACCCCCAGAAGACAAGAATCGGGGCCACTGTGCAAAACGAGCTGCACATTGAAGGCAAGTATGACCAGTTATTAAATTCTATATATATACTGTATTTATTGGCGTCTAACACTCACTTTTTTACCCTGAAAAAAGAGGGTAAACTGTGGCTGCGTGTTATACACAGGGGGCACAACCCCTTTATTGGTGAGAGATATTGTAAGCTTCGGGCAAAAAACAATCCGGATTTATGTGCGTATATGGAGTGATTTCCTGGAATAATTAACACTTTTAATGTGGTTAACTGGACTTGAGATTTTCAACGTAAACATTTCATGTATTCAAGTGCATATAAAGCCAAAAACAATGGGGTGATTTTCTAGAGCTAATCAATGGGGAGTCCTCTCAAGGTTGTCTCCAGGACAAAAAGTGAGACATTCTTCCCTACAAACAAAACCTTAGCCGTTTTGCCATCTACGCAGAACAAAGAAAAAACAATCAGTTTGAGAGCTAGTGTTTCGAAAAACCAGTGACTGGTTGATTTGCTGTTGAAAGTGCAATTTACATTTTATGTACTTGGATCACTAGCTTTCCCCTTACTACTCTATTATCCCATTTTCTTTAATAATAAACATTGCATTCTTTACCTGGACACTCAAAGATGACCATAAAGAAAGCTTTGGTACATATCATTGACATGCTTGTGCTAGCTTTGCTTCTCTATCAATATTTTTTGGCGGTCAACAGTACCAGATCTGATATTCCTCATCCCATTTTTTTCATCTACAGTTCCAGCAAGTTCCCTAGAGCTCAAAACAAAGGTTCCTATTCATGATGGTGTTGTCACTACAGATGATGTCAGGTATTTCACAAATGAGACTGATGACATTTCTAACCTGGAGGCAAGCGTGCTTGATAACCCTCAAGGTGTTCAGCTGTGGATCAAGTTGACATACAGGTGCTTAAATCAAAATGAAGGGTAGGTGCTCTTGTTTTTTTTTTTTTCAGTGAATTTTGCATTTTATTCTAGCAATAATAAATGTGAGATTTATTTCAGCTGCTAAATTGCATTTTTCCCTCCTACGGTTAGCTTCTATTCATGGACAACCACAATTGGCTTATTGTTTTAGAGCACTTGACGATAACTAACTATTGTATGTCTGTTTTTGCATTTTGGGCACTTAATATCAAAATGTGACAGTTAAATATTTTAAAACAAAGTAGAAATGGGTCATGTATTTGCTCTGCCTTTTGTACACATTTTATCTAAAACAATTGCTGATTGTTTACAGCACTGGCTTAAAGTGTAGGTAACAAGAAAAGTTATGCCTTCCCCCACCCACCAGGATAAAAAAAGCTCCAAAGCAATGCTGACCCATTTTACAATACATCAGCCTGTACTGGGCAGTTTTTCCTAGCCATGTGCAGCCTTGTATCTCTGTTGTATTGACAGGCACTGCAATGTAGAGTAACTGTAAATTATTTTTATTATAAAAGATTTTGTAGATGCAGACAGTGGACAACCCTAAGCAAGTGTAGACACATTCTGAAGTCTCCGCTGCTGTTCAATAGACCTGAATGATAGGGAATCTGGGTAGCCACACTGCTGAAAGGCTTACAGGGGGACTCTTTTTTTTTTCTCTCCTCATCTTCTCTCCTAGTATAAATAAGCCAGATTGGTCAGACTAGGCGTTGCACATGTTGCTTCCACACTCCAGCACGTTTTGCAAACTAGGTATCCTGGATGCATCCTGTATTAAATGTTTCTTTGCAAGTAACCTGATTTTAAAGTGTTACTAAACCCACAACCGTAAAATCAGTCTGTATATGCCGTAAAGCATGCTTGTTATACTCTGTGGAACCTAAGGGGTTAACCCTGCACATTGTGTTAAAGATGGGTTTGATCCTGTCTCCTCTGATCCTCCCCTTCCACAGTCCCCAATCCCATCTGCTGATTGCACAGAGCCTCTGAGGCACTCTGCATATGCTCAGTTTGTGTTTGTGTGTGTGTGTTTTTTGGTGCATGTAATCGGCACAAAGCCAATGGGCACTGTCCAGACAGAGGGCCAGGGGTCATGCAGCGTCCTAGGGTTTAGTAACACTTTTTTAAATAGTTCTGAAAATAATAAACTGCAGATGCCTTATGGTGCCTGCAAGTAGTTTTCTTGATCTCTCCATCTATGTCTCTGTGAAGCACACTTGGGTGCTAGGTCCAGGCTGTACATTTGGCCCCAACTTTTTTTTTCTTCCAAAATCCCTCGGGTGCAAAGCCCAATCAATGCCATATTAAGCTGATGTTCATGGTCCGTTTTAAATGGCTCGTTAGGACTAAGTCTAAGACTAAGTGGCCGAGTCTAAGAGCGTAACGTACCCCAGCCTCGGAGGAAGATTTGTATTCTTTTACAGACTACAAAACTCTTTGTGAATAGCGGAGTGCATCTCAACCGGGTGTGTTTTGGGTGTAAGGCAGGAAGTCTCCCATTAAAAATGTGCTGCAGCATTTAATTATAAGTGTACTTGGTCCCCCCCCTCCTGAAAAGTCCCATAGTCTGCCGTTGGAGTCCACCTAATGCAGCTTCCTGTGATTGTACTGCAACGTTGATACACAATTTAGGAATTGGGATGGATGTTTGCATTATAGTGGGATGAAAAAAGTAAGCAGGAGGTCTGGTTATCGGTTTTAAGGACCGCCTAACGCCGATATACGTCGGTAGAATGGCACGGCTGGGCACAGGCACGTACAGGTACGTTGCCTTTAAGAGCCCAGCCGTGGGCTCTTAAAAAATGCCATAGAACTATCCCCTGTTTTGTAAACACTATAAATTTTGCGCAAACCAATCGATAAACGCTTATTGCAATTTTTTTTTTTTTTTTTACCAAAAATAGGTAGAATACGTATCGGCCTAAACTGAGAACATTTTTTTTTTTTATCTTATTTTTTTTTTTAAATTGTAGCTCTATATTTTGTTTATAGCACAACAAATTAAAAACTGCAGAGGTGATCAAATACCACCAAAAGAAAAGCTATAGTTGTGGGGAAAAAAAAGGACGCCAATTTTGTTTGGGAGCCACATCGCACGACCGCACAATTGTCAGTTAAAGCGACGCAGTGCCGAATCGCAAAAACTGGCCAGGTCCTTTACCTGCATAATGGTCCGGGTCTTAAGTGGTTAATTCACAAGCCTTTAACTTGTCAGACAGCACCTGATAATATGTAGTCCTGTCTACTGCTTTCTGGGTGGGCAATACTGCCTCTGTTGCTGAAACCCTCCGCTGTGAGCTGCTGTGCCTGGGAGGGGGGCACGTGAGAGATGCAGGTAGATTTGGTTCAGTCGGGAGAGGATAATGAAGTTTTTGGTTTATTTTAATGTCTGTGCAGCACATAGTAACTGGATTTGGTGCTTGTTTAGCCTGTCATACAGGAGGAGACTTTAGTTGTGCTTATGTAATATGCCCCCAAATTACCAGGCCTCTTTGGTGACCGTACCGCTTTTAAAAAAACCACCCACGTGCCGAAAACACTCCCCGGATCATTGGTGGTCAGCAGCATCTTGGCACTTTAACACTTTCTGCCAAAGCACAAACTTTACTCCACAATCGGTGGTGGTCAGTGTCAGTTTGACACCCGTCGCCTTTTAAAAATAAATAAAATAAATCCTGCAATCATTTTGTCAGTGCCATATTTAAGTTTCCCCTTCCTGCTGCTTTAACAGAGGAAGGATGGCTGTTTCTGTGGTGAATAGTCTACACTGCAGTGTTTACACTTTTTTTGATGACTGATTTGGTTCACAACAATCACAGTAAAGAATTGCATGTGTGTGATCTGAGCTGACCAATGACTGCTCAGATTGTAGCCATTCACTGGCTTTCTGGCAGCCCTAGTCTGTGTGTGTGTGTCTGTCTGTGTGTGTTTTTTTTTTTTTTGGTTTTCAACAAAGTACACCTAAGAAGGTAGAGATGGAAGACTAGGTCCACATCACATTGATGTATCTGAAGCAAAGCATTTCAAGCAACACCGGAAGTTAGGAATATATTAGGATATATTATGTACTGAGAATAACACAACCGCCTGGTGCAGGATGGCCTACCTTCTGTGCATCGTTTATAGTTAATTCTTTCTGATACCTGGCATAGAATAGAGTAAAGATTATTGCATCAAGGAAGGTAAAAACTTTTCACAAAGAAACCTTTCTGCCCGCTTTTTTTTCTTCTTCTTCAGTTTCATACCATAGCTTCATATTTGACTTTGTGGCTTCAGAGTATGACTTTTTTTTTTCGTAAATTGCGAACACTATCACATGATTTTGATATTTTACTCGTTTTCATCATTTTCGTTTTGGTAATTTTTTTTTTTTTTTGGCAGGACTTCCTCTGAACGTTTGGATTCTTCTTTGAATGTATTGTCCCGAGCATTAGAACATAACAAAAACAATCAAGAAATCTGGATCCACTACCTTAAATTATTTTCTAAAAGGGGGACCGCAGAAGAAATTCGGGAGATGTGTGAGACTGCTGTGGAATATGCCCCTTCCTTTCAGATTTGGTGGAGTGTAAGTTTTCCTGATCTGTCAGTTTTGTTGAAAAATCTGAGGCTATGGTAAATAGTATTGCGAAACTACACTCTGCCGTTTTTGAAAAAGTATAAATGATTGGGGTCTTTGTAAGAAATGTAATCTGACATTTAAGTCTTTTATTTTTATTTTTTCCAGTATGAAAGTTTGAATTCTTAAATGACACTAGTTGGGATGGAGGGTGGGGTTGTGTGTTTGATGCTAACAAACAGGTCAAGCAACTGTTTATCTGGCACTGTAATATACAGCATATTGCTTTTCTTTTATTTATTTATTTTTTATTTATTTTTTTACTTGGGGTCTTGACACTTTTTCGGTATTAAATTTGTACACATAGAAAAAAAAAATGTGTCTTAGAAAGCCTGTCTATAATCGGTGTATACTAATAGTTCTTTCTCATCTAATTTTTCCCCTCCAGTTTCTGACTTTAGAGCATTCCTTTGATGGGAAAGATCAAGTGTGCAGCCGTGCAATACAGTACCTTATGCAGAAAATACAGGAAGATCAGAAATCTGAACTGCTTTCATTGCAGTGTTTGGAAGTTCTGATGTACCGTGCACATCTAAACCTGTTCACAGGAAGAATGCAAAACGCTCATGCTATTTTACAGGTACTACACATGATTCTTTCTGGAGGTCATCCTTTTGTAGTCTAGGTGCAGTTGTAGAGTGATTCCCCCTTATGAGTGCAAGAATTCTTAAGAAGCCTCTAAACGTGTGTAAAACAAGTGTGGCTAAGCCTGTTTTTTTAAAATGCAATTTCTTTAATTATTTAGTACATTGAATGTTTTACTTTTTGTTGCTCTCGACTCGAACACCAAAAGGAGAAAAAGCTACAAGAATTTACAAGATGAGTTAAAGCTAAACCCCAGCCATAGTCCTTATTTCATGCTTGCATTGGTCGATCTCGAACCAATGTAAGTATGAATATTACATACCTGAGGGGCCTTTGGGGAAGTTGACAATCGCTGTAGTATGTGTTACTACAGTGATCGCAGCAATTTTCTGCATCCTATGCTGAGCAGTTTCTCTTTTGCGCATTGACTACAGGGGGTAGTTTGCTCAACATGGATACATAAATTGTTTTATGAATGCAGCAAAGGCATTGTATGAGGTGGAGCAACAGAAAGTGATGTCACAATCTTCATCTCAGCCAATCGGAGAACATCTTGTGTTCAATGAAAAAATAAAATACAAAGTATTCTGTGAATGGCAGCAGTTATGAGAAAGCTACTCACTGTGACCATTGTGCAGAGGGGAAGCTGCTTGGTACAGAACCCAGAAGATTGCTGCTATTACTGTAGTAGTGCCAACTACTGCAGTGATTGTCAGCTACCCAGTGGTTCCTCCTGGTATCAAATATGTGCATACTTGCATTGGTCCAAGCTGTTCCAATGTAAGTATGCCGTGAAGATCAAACCTGGAGTTCAGCTTTAAAAGTGTTCTAAGTAGACTTAATCGTTATGTTTTCAGTATGTCATTGGTCAACCCCTCAAAGTAGGTTTGGAATAACCGGTATGCTTGTTCTATAGCACCAATGTCAGAGTTGTGTTTTTGTCTGCATACTGTACTTTGCAGGTTATTTTGTGGCCCTCGTTCAGCTTAAGGCTGCATTCACACCTTTGCGTCAGCGATATGCGGCGACATTAAATAGGCGTTTTGTCCCCCGATTTGCGGCGACAAAACGCGTTGTTTTTCAGCCTTGTTTTTTGCTGGAGGGGTGATTTTACACTATCGGCTATGCCCGAACGCGAAGCCGCCCGGAAAAAAGGGTCTGGGACTTGTTTTGAGCTTCAGGCGTTTCGGCGTGGAGATGTGAACCATCTCCATAGCCGACAATGTAAAATCCCCCCTCCAGCGTATTGCCGGCTGCAATAGCGGCGGGCGTCTGGCTTGAAAACGCCTAGTTGTGAATGGAGCCTAAGGGTTTGAATGAGAATCCAAACTGTCATAAAACCAATGCCCTCTACATCCTGCAGGGAACTAAAGAACTGACTTCAGTTCATTTCCTTATTGGTTTATTAGTGCTCTGCTGCATTGCATTGGAAATGTTTGTTAATTTTCCTTCCCGCGGCCTGTGCTGCAGGGTGTAGTCATGACTCTAGGCCTTAAAAAGATGCATAGGAGAGCTGAACTGAGCTGATAATCCAATATTTTCTAACACCATGTCCCTTAACATTTTTGCATACATGTTCCTAAATTTGTCTATTGCCCTACAAGTCTGAGTGTAGCTTTTTATGGGATCTCAAACTGTTGACTAGTCAAATTCAGGTACTTGTGACAATTTTTTGTTTCTTTATAGTCCAAGGGACACCAGAATTCAGAAACCATTTCATGGTAGCTATACATAGAACTGACTGTAAAACCTGAACTACAGGTCATTAAAATTAAATTTTAATCACAGTATACTACCCAGAACGTCCTAGACCAGTGGCCCGCGGAATTTTCTGATGTGGCCCACGAACTCCTGCTCTGGGATGGAATAGAATACTGTTATTAAAGGTCAGTTTATTACCAAAATCAGTATGGCATATCGGTTCTTCAGTGGTTACTGGGCTGCTTTCAAACTAATCTGCAGATGCAGTGCAGCGCACCTGCGGGTTACCTGCGCTGAGCCATAGACTTCTGTTATTACCTGTGAGCTTTCTGAAAGTGCACCAAACCTGTAGAATATAATAGTCTATTGCAAAGTGCAGAACAGCCAAAAGGTCCACTGCATTGCACCCGCGGTGTGGGTAAACCACAGCGCATCCGTGTGAACGCAGCCATGGGCCCCTTTCACACGGCCAGTCCGACCCAATTGGACCCTCCATTCACTTCCCAAGGAGTGGCAGATGTAAACCGTTTTGTGTCCTACCTCCAGTCCAATTCTGCCGTTTCTGTGTCTGCTCTGCATATGCAGAGTGGACATGGACCTGCCATCTGCCCCCTCCACTGATTGTGGCCTGCGACCAATTACAAAGTCGGTTAAGTGGCCCTCGCGCTTCAAAAGGTTGGGCACCCCTGTCCTAGACCATGGGTTATATGCTGCTCCTTACAGGTGGTTGAACATTGGCAACAATCTTTGCTGGGAATGCTCCCAGTGCACCCTTATGTAACCCCACCCACTCCAAGGGAGTTTTTTTTTCTTGGTGTCTTTTTAGGTGATGGATCTCTTCTTTTATGGAGAAGTTTTTTTTTTTTTTTTTTTTTAAACCATTTTATCTTCACTGCTTCTCATGACACTTCTATGAGGATCAAACTATTGCTTCTCACTAGCAGTTTTTGGATCTTTTACACTCTATGTATATCTTGGGAACTGTACCTGGACCCACATTGGCAGGGTCGGCTTGTAATATTTACTTCAGGCACTGGTTTGGTGCTTGACTTGGCACATGGTTTAACTAAGGCGAAAAAAGCTGTAGGGTGATACAAGTTGGTGGTCTTTGTCCATTCTTATAACCCCTAAAGCTTGAAGACCCCCTGGGGAGTGTGCCCACCATGATGGATGAATATTGGTCACATTTGTAACCTGCAGCATGGATAAGGTAACATGGGGTTTCCCTGTATTTGTGACCGGGTTTTGTTTTTTACATGTGGGGTGTTATGCACCCTCATTACCCGTGGGTTCACTCATTCATTTTAAGGGGGTACATAATGGAGGCATCCCACAATTAAGTTCTTGTGACCTTTCAGCCTCATGGTAGCCTCCTTTTGAGGCTGTGCCATGTGCCCAATTTCTTTCAAGACCTCTCAAACACATCTTAACTTGGAACAAGCATGCTCCTTCTCTTGGCCTACCCATGCTTCTGTCCAGCCAAGCAAGGAGTTCTCTAACAAGGTAAATCTCCAACCCAGCTTTAACTATTGGCAAAGTCCTTCATTCCTATCACTGGAAAGTAATAACAAATACCAGTCTTTTTTGAGCTGTGATTGGGGAGATTGGACAATACCACTGCTGTGGCTTACATCAACCTCCAAAGAGGCACCAGGAGTCTTGCTGCCTTGAAGAAAGCAAACCCAATAATCTCATGGATGGAAATTCCCTGTCCAGTGATCTCTGCAGTCCACTTTCAGATGCCACTGCCTGAAGAATGGGCCCATCACCCAAACTTGAGATGTTAGAAAGAAATGGGGGGGGACTCAGGATGATGACTACCTTGCCTTGATAATTCCCTGGTCTCAGTTTAGGCTACCTGTGTATTCTGCCTCGCTTGCTAAAAAAACAATAGATCAAGAGGTAAATGGTGATTCTCATCACACAGAATTGATCCAGAAGACCCTGTTACAGATATACAGACTTCTAACAGACAACCCGTGGTCTCTTCCAAACAGGCCAGATCTTCTGTCTCAGGACTTTTTTGTCCCATCTTGCTGCTCAGCTGCTGGCTTTTAACAGCATAGCTGTTGAAGCCCAGATCTTAAGATAAGGGGGGTCTGTTATTCCTACCTGACTAAAACAAGAAAAGCCAAGGGCTACTATCGTACCCAAAAATACTTTCGCCTGATGTCAACATAGGTTGTCTTCCGGCCTTCCTACGACCAGAAACTGGCCTTAACAAATCCGAGAGGACATTTTTCTGCCTTGTCCATTTGTATTTAAAGATGTCAGACTTCACTCACCATTGCAAAAAGGTGTACCTCATATTAAATCGCCCTTGCATCTGTGCTTCCTTGGGATCTCAATTTGGTTCTCCCTGTCTTGCAACACTACCCTTAGGGATATTCCTTTTTAGATAACCAAAATGGGCTACTTGGCAAAAGAGGTAATCTTATTTGTCAGACATTTCTGAGTTGCCAGCTATCTCTCTTGTAAGGAGCCGTTCCTCATTCTTCACAAAAGACAGGGTAGACTTATGCTCAAGATTATCCTTTCATTCATAGGTGGTATCGGTATTCTACCTAAATGAGGGCACAGTTCTACCATCCTTTTCATTGCCTGGACATGGCCAGAACCGTTAGTCTACCTTAATGCTACAGGTTCGATTGGACAGATTCTGTATTTCTCTTTCGTTCATAGACGGACACAGCATCCTTTGACCTTCGGGTTATGTTCTTCCTACCAGGAGATTTTAGGCAGAATTTCCACAGCACTCAAGGTGTTAAAACTTTCCCTCATGCCGCTCCTCCCAGGGGGCGTGGCTCCCCCAGGCATAACCCACACCCTGCTCCAGCAGCTTCAGTTTGTTTCTGCCTAACCGTCAGGAGAGTCAGGCTCTCTCTGGAGTCCTGGACTCTGGAGTTTTTTCTTGCAAATTTTTTTGCATTTTGCGAGTTTTTTCCTCGTTTTTTTATTCTATTTTTATTTTTGAATCCTGCGATTCTTCTATCAACAGCCGACTGGGTGACAGGCTGGGTCCTCGACCCTTGTAGTCCCCCCAGGTTCGGCCTTCGAGCGTGTGCCGGCCCTCAGCTCCGCTTTGGGACGTCCACGACAGGCCCCATTGCTCCAGGGGCGGCCGGGGAACTTCGGTTCTAGGGCACACATATGACCGGTCTCTATGGCCTTGTCACAGTGTGTCTGGCTGACAGCCATGCCGTTCGCGGACGTTGGTTCTGTCTGGGATACCTCCAGCCGGGTAGTCGCAGGACAGGTAAGTAGTGGCCCCTTACTCAGGTAAGTGGTCTGGCTGGAATGTTTTCCCTTGGGAGGTCGACTGAGGGTTTTCCCCTGCTTTCCTCTCTCCCTTATTCCTCTCCCTCCTTCCCCCTTTGGGTGACGGCTGTGCAGGGGGTTTTTTCCCTGGGGCTCATATTTTTTATATTTTATTTTATTTATTTATTTTTTTCACTCGGGTATGGCTGGGGCTGTTCTGTGTCACTGCAGGGGACTGTGGTGGACATTCTGGGCATTTTTGTGTGTGCTGTGTGCTGTTTTGGTGTACTGTCATTTTTGGGTACACTGTCTTTTTAAAACTGCGCAACGGCGGCCATTTTGCCGGAGCCGCGCTTGTATTATTCGGCGGCCATTTTCTTGTGGCCGGCGCCGTTTTCAGCACTAGTTCGGCCTCTAGTGGCCGTTTCGGCGGGGAAAAAAGACCGCGAATCATCTGAGGGGACAGACGCAGCGCTGCAGCTTCTCCTCGGCACACACTTGTCCTTCACAGACCGCGCTGTACCAGGGGGGTGGTGAGTCTCAGGGGGCCCCAGACTGTGCTCTAGCGGCCGGGAGGTGACCTGTGGGGGACTTTTTTCCTGCCATTGGCAGTGGGGGTGACACGGCAGCTGCAATATGGAGCCTGAATCAGGCCCCTCATTCCTCACAATGCCGGAATTAACCCTAAGCGCCCCTCCCCCTGCCACATCTGTTGAATCGGTGTCGGCTGTCCTGGAGTCTTTTCTCACCAGGTTTGAAGCTGCCAGTGCTCGGTTGGGGGGTAAAAAGCGCCCCCCCCCCAGAGGCTGTTTCTGGGGATATCTCTGACGCAGAATCTGATAACGCTGTTGCTGCTTCTGGTTCTGTCATGTCAGAGGATGCGGGCTTAACCCACATGGACAGCGAGGATGACTCTGCTGCGGAGTCTGCTGACAAGGAATTTGTTGGAGCTCTTATTACTGCGGTACGTGAGACTCTTCATTTAGAGGATGTGGCGGAGACACCAGCGGTGTCAGTCCCTTTTGGATTCCGCAAACCACCGCGTACCGCTAAGGTATTCCCCTGTGTTCCTTATTTGGACAATTTGTTGTATAAGGAATGGGATACACCGCAAAAGGCTTTTACTGTTCCTAAAAGCTTTGCTACCCGTTACCCCCTGGAGGAGGACTTTTTAAAAAAGTGGGTCACTCCTCCGTCGGTGGACCCTCCTGTGTCCAGACTGAGTAAGGCTACTACGTTGCCTGTGGAGGGGGCTCCTGCTTTCAAGGACCCCGCTGATAGGAGAGTGGAGGCCGTGGCCCGCTCCCTGTTCTCGGTGGTGGGTTCGGCGGTAAGGCCGGCTCTGGCCGGCGCCCTGGTTGCTCAGACGCTAACTGAAAGGGCGAAGCTCCTGCTGCAGGATCTGGAGGTCCAGGGTGCTTCCGAGTCCTCTAGGGACCTGGCTGAGCAGTTGATTCAGGGTCAGAAGTTTCTCTGTGAGGCGGCTATGGATTCGATTCCTTTGCTTTCCAGGGCTTCTGTCTACGCAGTGGTTCTGCGCCGCCTTATATGGCTGAAGTGCTGGTCGGCTGACCAGTCCTCAAAAAAGGCCTTGGTGGATTTGCCCTTTAAGGGCGGACGGCTCTTTGGGGCATCCCTGGATGACATCATTAAGGATGCCACTGGAGGTAAGAGCAACTTGCTCCCTCAGTCGGGGAAGGGTAAGGAACCTCGCCGCAAGCAAGGTCCTACTTTTACTACCCCTAAGCGGTTTTTTCGTGCGCCCAGCGCGGCTGGAAAAGGTCCGCAAGGGGCAAAAGCCCCTGCTGCCGGGCGTAAGCGCCCCTGGTTTAACAAACCAAACAAGCCTGCGGACAAGCCTGCTTCCGCATGAAGGTCTGCCCCCGCCCGGGTCTCGGGTGGGGGGACGGCTTCACGACTTTGCGGATCGGTGGAACTCTCTTCTGACCGACCGTTGGGTTTGCGAGGTGGTCGCCTCGGGGTACAAGATAGAGTTCCTCTCTTGTCCCCCAAACAGATTTTTTCCATCCAACCTCCAGCTTCCTCAGGATCGGCGGCTAGCCCTATCCGGGGCTGTCCAGGATCTTCTGGACAGAGGGGTGGTTGTGCCGGTTCCCTCGCTGGAACGGTTTCGGGGGTTCTACTCCAATCTGTTCGTGGTTCCCAAGAAGGGAGGGGTTCGCCCTGTCCTGGACCTAAAGGCCCTCAACTCCTTTGTCAAGGTGCAGCGATTCAGGATGGAGTCGGTCCGTTCTATCATAGCGGCCCTCCACCAGGGGGACTTCATGGCGTCCTTGGACATCATGGACGCATACCTGCATGTCCCCGTTTGCACAAGCCACCAAAGATATCTGCGTTTTGCGATCGGGGAGGACCACTATCAATTCGTGGCCCTCCCGTTCGGGCTGGCGTCGGCACCACGGGTGTTCACCAAGGTGCTCGCCCCGATCCTGGCCTTGCTAAGGCAGCGAGGGATCGCTATCGTGGGATACCTGGACGACCTTCTCCTGAGAGCTTCTTCAAGCTCAGAGTTAGAGGAGGACGTGTCCATCACGTGTCGGACTCTGCAGGAGTTCGGCTGGCTTCTGAATCTCAAAAAATCAGTGTTGGTTCCATCCCAGAGGCTGGAACACCTGGGGCTGGTTTTGGATTCGGGGGAGGCAAAAGTGTTCCTCCCATCGGAAAAACTGCGGACCCTGCAATCTGCAGTGAGACAGTTGTCGACCCAGAAGTGGTCGTCTCTTCGCTTCTGCATGCGGGTTCTGGGTCTGATGGTGGCCTCCTTCGAGGCGGTTCCGTATGCCCAATTCCACACCAGGGTACTACAGAAGGAGGTTCTGTCACGATGGGACAGGGTCCCATCTTCTCTGGATCGCCAGATTCGGTTGAGCCATCTGGCCAAGTCTTCCCTGGCATGGTGGCTGACGTCTCCGGTGCTTCGGTCCGGGAAGTCTTTTCTTCCGTGCCGCTGGACAGTGGTCACGACGGATGCCAGCCTCTTCGGCTGGGGGGGCGTCTGGGGCACCCAGTCAGCCCAGGGGCGCTGGACTCAGGAGGAGTCCCGCCTGCCGATCAATATCCTGGAGCTCCGAGCAATCAAGCTGTGCCTTGTCAGGTGGTCCCTGGAGCTGCAGGGCCGTCCTGTCAGGATCCAGTCCGACAACGCCACGGCCGTGGCGTACGTCAATCATCAGGGCGGCACAAGGAGCTCGGCCGCGGCGACGGAGGTCGCTCACATACTTCGGTGGGCCGAAAGGTCCGTTCCGGCCCTGTCAGCGGTATACATTCCGGGAGTTCTGAATTGGCAAGCCGACTTCCTAAGTCGCACGACTCTGGATCAAGGGGAGTGGTCTCTCCACCCGGAGGTTTTTCAGATCCTGTGCCAAAAATGGGGCACTCCAGACGTGGACCTTCTGGCGTCCCGTCTCAATCGGAAGGTACCACGGTTTGTGGCCAGGTCAAGGGACCCCTGGGCAGACGCGTCAGACGCGTTAGTGGCTCCCTGGGGTCAATATCACCTGATTTACGCCTTCCCTCCTCTAAGGCTCCTACCCCGCCTGCTGCGCAGGGTGGAAGCCGAAGGGATTCCAACGATCCTGATCGCCCCAGATTGGCCGCGTCGCTCTTGGTACGCGGACCTGGTACGTCTGGTGGCAGACGCCCCCTGGCGCCTGCCTCTGAGGGAAGATCTCCTGTCTCAGGGCCCGATCTTCCATCCTGCTTTACGGTCACTGGCTTTAACGGCGTGGCTGTTGAGAACCAGGTACTGAAGGACCGGGGCCTGTCGGGCCCGGTAATCTCTACCATGATGCGTGCACGGAAGTCCACTTCTCGAAAAATTTATCATCGTACATGGAAAGCATACATCTCTATGTGTGAGGAGATGAAGTGGCACCCCCGTACTTACGTGGTGTCCTGGATCCTGCTGTTCCTACAGCGGGGAGTGGACCAGGCTCTTGCCTTGAGCACGATCAAGAGTCAGATTTCTGCTCTGGCTGTTTATTTTCAGCGTCCCGTGGCAGCGCACTCTTTGGTTCGCACGTTTGTGCAGGGGGTCCGGCATGTGGCCCCCCCCGTGCGCCCTCCGCTACCTTCTTGGGACTTGAACTTGGTCCTCTCGGCGCTTCAGCGTGCCCCCTTTGAGGACATTCGGGAGATCCCCTTGCTGACTTTGTCGCAGAAGGTGGTCTTTCTGGTAGCTATTACCTCTATCAGACGAGTGTCTGAACTGGCGGCCTTGTCTTGCAAGGCCCCCTACTTGGTCATCCATCAGGATAAGGCGGTGCTGCGCCCGCGACCTTCTTTTCTTCCGAAGGTCGTTTCGGCCTTTCACATTAACGAGGACATTGTTGTTCCATCATTATGTCCTCAGCCGAAGAACCCGAAGGAAGCCGTTTTACATTCTCTAGATGTGGTTCGGGCCCTTCGAGTTTACTTGTCGGCGACAGCTCCGTTCCGGAAGTCGGACTCGCTGTTCGTGTCTGTGTCCGGTCCCAGTAAGGGCCTGGCAGTCTCGTCGGCCACCATTTCCAGGTGGATCCGACAGGTTGTGCTTCAGGCCTACGCCCTGAAGGGGCGGGCGCCTCCCTTTCGGGTCACGGCGCATTCGACCAGGGCGATTGGAGCCTCCTGGGCTTTCCGACACCAAGCCTCTGTGTTACAGGTGTGTAAGGCTGCGACCTGGTCGTCGGTCCACACTTTCTCAAAGTTTTATAAGGTGGATGTGAGTGCATCTTCTGATGCCTCCTTCGGCCGCAGGGTGTTACAGGCGGCAGTTTAAGGTTGGAGTTCCTCCGTTGAGTAACTCCGGTTTTGTTTGGGGTGTAACCTGTTGTTTGCTGTGTTATTTTTCCCACCCCTCGTTTTTTGACACTGCTTGGGGACGTCCCGAAGGTCAAAGGATGCTGTGTCCGTCTATGAACGAAAGAGAAAAAAGGATTTTTGTACTCACCGTAAAATCCATTTCTCTGAGTTCATAGACGGACACAGCACCCACCCCTCCTTGGTTTGTACTGCTTGTTACGAACTGAAGCTGCTGGAGCAGGGTGTGGGTTATGCCTGGGGGAGCCACGCCCCCTGGGAGGAGCGGCATGAGGGAAAGTTTTAACACCTTGAGTGCTGTGGAAATTCTGCCTAAAATCTCCTGGTAGGAAGAACATAACCCGAAGGTCAAAGGATGCTGTGTCCGTCTATGAACTCAGAGAAATGGATTTTACGGTGAGTACAAAAATCCTTTTTTTCCTTTCCTCAAAACCTCTCAAGGGATACCATGCTTTCAAATCCACCATTGTGAGTCGGGCAAGAAATCTCGTCACTAGAGCTCATACTTTAGAGAACAAATCTTTTCCTGCGATTTTTAAGTGCCCATTCCACCAGATCAGTGGGCATTTTGGCACCAGGCCTTTACAGCCCAGCGGTGTAATGCTTCTACATAGTCCTCTGTTCTTTTTCAAAATTCTACCAGGTGGTTGTCCAATCTTCTGCAGATGCATCTCTTGGGCCACAATTTCTTGCAGCGTCACTCTGTAGTTGGGTCTTTTTGACTCTTGTTGGTGCCTAGTGGCACAGATTCTTCTTTTTTTTTTTTTTTTGTCTAGGTGTTTTCCATCTATTCATATCTTGGAGCACAGGCCACTCTCCCTAACCTAAGCATTCCTTGGTTACTCTGCATTGCTTGCAACAAAATAAAGTGGGGAAGGATTTTGGCAGTGGTGGTCAACTTAAAATGCACATAAAATTCAGTGAATGCTCAGTGTCAGAAAAGGCAACCACGCACCAGTTTTTATAGTCAGACTATAGGCATGTTAAAAGACGTTCAGCCTGTGGACTTGATGCAAGGGATGTTCTGAGACTGCAGACATAATACAGGAAATGGTCAGATTACAGACCGGGTGCAGGAGGATGAGGACGTGCTTCAGGAGCCTTTTACTGCTAGAATCGCTACTACAACTGGGTAAAAGGGAAAAACAAATGGTCTTCAGGGGCACCGAGGTCCAAATGAAAAGTGCCTCATGCCGCCCCGGGCAGCAGGTTGATGCTCAGAGATTTGTCTTCAAAAGCTTAGTCTGGGTCCAATCATCTTACAAGCTGATTAGAAGTCTATGAATTATTTGCCAGTGTCCTGTGTTGTACTTCAAGATGAAATTTACAGGAAGGTCTAAACTCCTTTTTATTGACCGGGAGCTTTTTATTGAACGGGAGTTCCACTCATAGTATGTATAGCGATCATGAAATCGATTTACTTTTTTTTTTTTTCTTCTTATGTCTTGTTCCCAAAGTTTTTCAAATATAACTTGATTTAATTATATATATTTTTTTTCAATATGCTTCACAGAATGCTTTAAAGTCTCCTTGTGAGAAGAGTATAGCAGATCACCTTACTCCCCAGGACCGCTGCTTAGCATGGCTTTCTTACATTCACCTCATGGAGTACAATACTCTACCTGCTAATTTCTATGACCCAACAATTGCAAACCCTTCCAGGATAGTTAACAAGGAGCCATTTATAATGCACTGGCTGAATTCCCAAAGTATAAAGACTGATCCTACCATGCTGCTTGCTCTATTTGAAGGTGTGTCAGAGTTGTATTTTTGCATGCTTGTTTTTTTTTCTGTCTTTTTAGCTGTAACATTTCTTGTACTGTACAACAAATGCATTGGGTAGAGGTTAAACAAGTGCAGGAAAGGGGAAGTTAAACATTTAAAAAAAAAAAAAACTTGGCTGTATGGCTGCAGCATCAGTCCCCTGTTGGCTCTAAGCCTGAGAACTCTGAGATCATGTGACTGCTGATTGTCCAGTTTTCAAGTCCACACCAAGCACAGAGCAGTGACGGAGCTCTGTGCTTTGCCCCTCCATCACTTACTAGAGCGTTGGGCTGTAAAAAGGGCGGGAGCAGCTGATTTAGGCTATCGGCGGCACAGTCGTGCATCTGAGTGGATCTCAATGTTTTGGGATACATCCAGATACTATAGCTGCTCTGTCACGTCACAGTAGTGCACGCACTTTTACACTCTTGTGACCCACATGCAAAGTATGTCCAAAGAAGAAGCTTTGGCCATACCACTTTAAAAAAAATAGTGTCATGTAAATTTTTTTGTATTCATTTTAATTAAACAATATGGTAGAAAACATCCATTTTAGTTGTATGACAATCCGTTATAACGGCAGAAAAAACACAGATATTATTGAATCAACAAAGTAGTATTCCTGGCAAGGCAAGTGTTAAGATCGGATAAATGGCTAGGTCCCTGTTTACCCCATTGGGAACAAACTGTAAACAAGTGCAAAGAAGCATAGTAAAACAGTAATAAGGGTAATTGGACAGAATTAAAGATGAATATCTAGGATCAATATGTATGCTAGCATTGTGTGTATATATGTATAAGTTCTCCGACAAGATAAACTAAAAGTTAATACTTCTGTAGTGGTATATGTTTTCAGTAGCAAAATTATTGAAGATGTTAATCAGAGTAGTTTTTGCCTAAATATAACTCCCTTTTGAAATTTTTAGTTCTTGGTCAGTGGCACACGCCAGTTTTCTAGCTTTCGTAAACATGGCCACTGCCTACATCCAAAATCTGGTGTATAAAGTCATACTTCATCTCCCATACACATTATTTCAGTTGTTGAATACAAAGTATGTGCTACTGACAATTAGAGGGAGAGAAAGGAAAATAAAGATCCCAAAGCAAAGTTGGGGTAAAGAATCTGTGTGCTTGTGTGCAAAACATTTTGTATAAATGCAAATCTACCAAAAATGGCTCCTGGTTGCTCGTATGGGTCTGTCTTGTATTACTTGCTTACTGTGCACATATACCCCCTTCCTGCCCTGGCGAAATTTCAGCTTCCGGCACTGTGTCGCTTTAACTGACAATTGCACGGTCGTGCGACGTGGCTCCCAAACAAAATTTTTTTTTTTTTTTCCCCCATAAAGTGCTTTCTTTTGGTGGTATTTGGTCGCCTGTGTGGTTTTTATTTTTTGTGCTATAAACATATAAAAAGCGTCAATTTTGAAAAAAAAAAAAAAAAAAACACTATGCTTTTTGCTTTAATAAACATCCCATTTAAAAAAAATAAAAAAAAATCGCAATAAGCGTATATACTATTAATGGCCGGCGATCTGCGTTTTTTTTTTTTTTTATTGGGACTGAGACAATATGGCGGACACATCGGACCAGGGCTGGACTGGGACAAAAATTTGGCCCTGGACTTCATCCAGACTGGTCCATTTAGACAGGTCTCTCCCATGGCGGCCGGACAACTCCTGCAAAGGCCACCCAAGCCCCCTCTCCACCTTCACTAGCCACTGTCCGTTCTTCTTTATTAGAGAACAAGGGCTGGTACTGGTACTCTTATAGTCAGTACCAGTGGGGAAGCTAGACATTATTTAACCCGGGGCAAAGAATCAGTTTGGTGCCCCCCCCCCCCTATGGAACAAGATTAGGCAGAAGTTAGAAACTCACAGCTCTCTGTTCCCTCCCCCATGCTCCTCTGTCTCCTCTGGTCCTCCCCCTGCTTTTTTGTTTTCCCCAGGTGAGTGCTGTGGGAAGAGAGAGGAGGTGAGTGCTGTGGGAAGGAAGAGACGGAGGAGCGGAGGGGGCGGTGGTCCGCTGTCACTGAAGCCGTCCCACTGAGCCATCGGCCCACCGGAAAACTCCCTGTAGTCCCAATGGCCAGTCCATCCCTGCATCGGACACTTTTGACACATTTTTGGGACCATTCACATTTATACAGTGAACAGTGCTATAAATATGCACTAATTACTGTATAAGGGAAGGGGTTAACACTAGGGGGTGATGAAGAGATTAAATGTGTAGCCTAGTGAGTGCTCTAACTGTAGGGGGAGGGGACTGACTGGGGGAGGTGACCAATCTGTGTCCCTATGTACAAGGGACACAGCATCGATCTCTCCCTGACAGGACGTGGAGCTCTGTGTTTACACACAGAGCTCCACGTCCCTGCTCAGTTACTGGGCAATCGCGGCCGCCGGGCACGCGCATCGTGTTCCCAGTAAAGCGGCAGGTGCGTGCGCCCCCTATCGGCTTTAAAAGATGAGGACGTCATGACGTCCTGTCAGAACAACTGAGCCATTATGCCGCTGTCAATTGACGGCGGCTGGTAGACAAGTGGTAAATGTGTATATGATTCTCAGTAACTGCACCTAAAATACTTTTTTTTTTTTTTCTTCTCTAAGTTGTGTTGTGCAGAAAACATGTATTTGGAAAACTGAGCGATGCCTTTGTCGTTCACTACATTTTGCATGTGCTACATTTGCTTTTTGGGGGGGGGGGGTGTTGTACTTGTAAATTGATGTCTACCAGATTGTTTAAGTGAATTAAATCAAGAATACAGTGAAAATAATACCCCCTGGAACAATATCCCTGAAGTATTGCAAAAAGATGTGTATATTACTTGTTTAATGTTAGTAGGGTACATATTACCTCAATATAAAGCAGTGTTCCCAACTCGCCCATTAAAGGGACACATTCAGTTTATGCTGCTGCCTGCAGGTTGACTGGGCACTCGAAAGAAAAAAAAATTCCCACCTTCTGCCAGCATACCTCACGTGTGGTTTTCCCCCCATATTCTAATGTATTGGGAGGATGGATGTATTTTCTTCAGGGGCTTTGAGTTTCAGCAGTAAAAAAATTGTAATGAGGATGGAATTTATAAAAAAAAGTATACATTTTATTGAAAGAAATGTAAATAATCATGTAGGGTAAAGAGCACCATCTAAAAAGACTCAGGACATGAGCTCCAAAAAACATCAATAAAACTGGTACATGTGTATAAAGGCAACCAATGTAAAATTATACAGTACTGTATACATTTACTATGGGCGCAAAATTCCCAACGCGTTTCGACCTTCGTAATAATAGTAGCGGTCTTCTTCAGGGAGAGACAATTTTTTGCGAACATAGATTCTATAAAAGAAACGCATGTATATCAATGAAGATTGTTACAAAGCAACCAGTAAGGGGAGGAACATACACACCCACGTACATGTGTCGCACATACGTGTGCATGATCCTCACATGTGCATATAGTCTTCATTGGTGATGGTTCTAGAATACATACCAAGGTAGGTGTCTGAAACCGGAACCCGCTGTTGGCCAGTGAACCAAGCCACCAGGAACAAACCCTCCTTGGGGTCCAGACGAGAGAGAGAGAGAGGAGGTTAGATGGAATAATGGGCCAAAGTACAGAGAAAAGTACAAAGGGTTTGCTCCTGGCGGCGGCGTGGTTCCCTGGCAGACCGCGGGTTCTGGTTTCCGACACCTACCTTGGTAGTTATGATATGAAGGATGGGGTACAATTCATTAGATCTATTAGTGCCTCTTGGACTTGGCTACATGTTCTCAGATTTACAAGGCTGCCACATGGTCTGCTGTTCACATGTTCTACAGGTTTTACAAGTGAGTGTTTTAGCTTAATCTAATGCTACCTTTGAGAGGTAGTCTTTCAGGCGACTCAACTGCAGACAGTCGCCAATTCTAGTTCTTCCCTTATTTGAACTGATTTTGGATGTCCCAACTGTACAGGACTTCATGTATTTTTCAATTGATGAGAATATAATTTTTTTTTTTTTTTTTTTACACATACTGTAAAATCCTTTTGTTGGCGTTCATTGAGGAGCACAGGTCCCACCTCTCTGCGTTTGAATATGCTCTTGGTGCTGCTTTACCACAAAGACATACTGGAAAAAGGAGTTCTAAGGTGACCTAGACATTTTTTTGTGTGTCTGTATCGAATCCTCCTATAGTCAACCGTATATTCCAACATTACAAGACTTCTGTTTCCCTCAATAGACTCCAAGAAAAGGATTTTTACGATAAGTACATTTTTTTTTCTGTGTGCTTGGCTAAAACTCAAACCAAAATCCAAATCCATCATGCCAAGACTAGCATGAAAATTGGAATATTTACACCACATATTCACGGATTTTGTTTTCTTCCCTTTAGCTGCTGTTTTTTCATGTTCTGATGAAAAATTAAATGCCAAGGAAAGAATAGACGTTTGCCTTCCACTTTATAAAAATATGATCCTCGTCAATCATATTCTAAATAGGTAAGAACTGTAAACACTATTGTGTAAAAAGTTGTTATTACACACTTGTTAACATTGTGGGCTTTTTTTTTCCCCTAGGCCTTCTGCAGCAGTGGACATGTGTAAACGGCTGCTCGATGATTGGAGTGATAATTGTGACATCCTAGAGGCTTTATGTTCTGTATATCTTAAAATTGAACAGCCAAATGATGGCATGGAAGTCTGGATGACTGCATTCAGAAATAGTCCTGAAAATACACAAATATTATATAATGTCTGCAGATTTTTAGTAGAACAGGTAAATTTGTACTACTTGGGTGTGTAGGTTTTTTGCATATTCCAGTTGCTTTTTGTCGGTTGAATAACCAATATTTTCTATAAGAAAGGTGTTGGTGTTAAGTTACTATTGATCTTTTCTATGTTGTGTGACTATTTCCCTGTGTAAGCAGTTTGCTCCAAATACAGTATAGCCTTAAAAGGATTGACTTTGACACGGTCATTTTATTTGTCATGGTCCACCTGTGTATTTTTACCTCACCATGTGTTGGTGCAAAGTACATTTACATACATTTAGGTTTACTTGGTTTTCTCCAGCTATGAAAATTTGAATTCTCTTTCCCTCCTCATGAGGCTCACTAATTTTTAGTGTCAGATTAATCAAGGCCAGAGAAAAGCGCGGTTGTTTGTTTTTCTGTTTTATGGTCCCAAGGAAATGTTTCATCTTGCAGGGATGGGTTGATAATATACCAGTGTTAATAGAAGAGTTCCTCAAGTCATTCTTTGAAACAGTCGATGATCAGTACAGTCCAGCAGATCTTCTGAGGTAAGTTATATTTTTTATATAATTGTAATTTATATATTCTAACTATTTACCGTATTTATCAATGTATACACTCTTCCCCCTGAAAATAGAGGGCAAACAGTGCCTGCAAGTTATACGCCGATCATTTTAAATTTTTACTAACTGGGGGGGCAGGGATCAAGCAGTCCCCCCCCCCCGGTGCCATACATTGGGGGGGTCAGGCCGGCCTCTCCTGGCACAGCTCTGCCAGCATAGTCTAAAGTTAGAAAAACATCACTGCCAGCCCCTTCTCATACATCGCTCCTCCTGTGTCGGTGTCATTGTAAAATGAAGCCTCTACCTCCATTAGCTCCGTTCTTTATGGCCGCTTTCATCTTCCCGCTCCTCCTCTGAGTGTTGCTTTAGATTGAAGGAGAGCGGTCCTGACCATCCATGAAACGTCAGAGGAGAGCAGTCATGTGACCGGGTAACTTGAAAGAGCGGCTCTAATGAGTTATTTAGAGGCTTTGATTTACAATGAGTTACACAGGAGGAGCGGGGTATGAAAAGGGTCTGGCAGTGTTTTTTTTTTTTTTTTTTTTTTTCATTTCTTAACTTTAGAGTATGCTGGCAATGCTTTCCCAGGAGACTGGGAGTGCAGGGGGGCTGTCCAATGAGTTGTCCCCCCCCCCCCCCCCAGAAACTTCCCTCTTAAAATTAGGATGCGTGTTATACACTGATAAATACAGTAGTTGTGGTTCTCCAAAGCCAGGTTTTATGAACGTTTTGTATGCAGTGATCTTTTCTTTAAGACTGAGTAACAGGAGTACTTGGCATTACGTGGTGGAAGGGTGCCCTGGCTTTGTGGTGAGTTTAGTAACGTACCATTCTGACATGGTTTGAGGCTGGGTTCACACGCATGTGGCCGCGGTGTTGGTGGTACCACTTGGAGCATACTGGGACTGTGACGTCATAAGAGGCCTATATAAATTGCCGCACACCCGGCATTACAACGAGAGGGAGCGTCGAGTCAACTTTGAAGAGAAGGAGACGCAGAAGACCGGGCCCCCGCTGGTGAAAGAGCTGAAAGAAGACAGCGGTGGTGACCGGCAGAAGAGAGAGAACCAGAGAGCGGGAGAGAGCGGAGAAGTCCAAGTCGGAAGAAGACCCCCCCCCGAAGGTAAAAGAGCTAAAAGAAGACATCGGTGGTGCCCGGCAGAAGACCCCCGAAGTACCCCATACTCATTCACATAGGGTGGGGGGCCCCCTTATTAAAGGGGGCTCCCAGATTCCGATAACCCCCCCGCAGACCCCGACAACCAACGGCCAGGGTTGTCGGGAAGAGGCCCTTGTTCCCATCAACATGGGGACAAGGTGCTTTAGGGTGGGGGGGGGGGCCACAGGGCGCCCCTCTGCCCCAAAGCACCCCCCCATGTTGAGGGCATGCCGCCTGGTACGGTTCAGGAGGGGGGGTGCTCGCCTGCCCCACCCCCTTTTCCTGACCGGCCGGTCTGCGTGCTCGGATAAGGGTCTGGTATGGATTTGGGGGGAACCCCCCACGCCTGTTTTTTTCGGTGTAGGGGGTTCCCCTTGAAATACACACCAAACCTAAGGGCCTGGTATGCCCCCAGAGGGTAACCCATGCCGTTTTTTTATTTAAAATTTGGCATAGAGTTCCCCCTCCTGGAGGCGACCTCAAGTTGAGCTGTAAGTCGCGTTGTGATTCATACTCAAGTCGTGTTCAAGTTGCCTCCCAAAGTCGTGCTGAAAGTCGTGTTGCCCCAGTGTGAACTGGCTCTTACAAAATGTCAAAGGTAAAGCATTGGTTGCACTGTATGAGGGTTTATAACCACTTTAATGTTTGCTGTGACGATGCAAAATACACAGCCGTGTAACTCATTCTGAGTTCTGTGAATGAATGAGCTGCATGTCTCATCTTCTGTCATGATGGACTGCTTGTAGTTCTCAGTGAACTGTAAGGGACACTGGTGAGTGCTTTTGTACTTCATTGTTTCTTCCTGGACAGCAACTGTCTTCTGTATGGGTGGTATGAGAAGACAGTCTCTGCAGAAGCCTGAAATGACACCCGTGACGTGCTGGTTACAAACGCAATGCTCTGCAGGCTCCGAAGACATATTTTTTTATAGATGCATTTAATCATGTGTATTTTTTTTTTTTCAAAAAGAGAAATTTTCTTTTAAATGAATCTTATACACTTGAGCTACTTATTAAAATGGAGGCTTTTTATTTTTACCCACGATATTGAGTGTCCTCACTTTCACGTCCCTGACCGTTTTAACTCCAGTGACTACCGCGGGGTAGTGCTAACAGCAATTTTTTATTTAATTTTCTCCACAGAGCTTCTCGAGGGAGCCATGGCTATGTATTTTCACTGGAAGTGGAGAGCCTACTTAATATGACCATGTAATCCTGAGATATGGGTGTCCAAAGCATTCTATATTGCAAAAAGGAAATATTTTTATAAAAAAAAATGCATGCTTGGCTAATTGTGTTACTGCTACTTTTCCTTCACAGGCATCTACTGAATGTCTCTGTGCCACTGGATTTCAAAGCACCTGTATGCAAAGTCGAAGGATGTTTTAATGCTTCAGATTTGCAAACGTCTTATCTCTGGCTTGTTTTCTGGTGAGTTTTTTTTTTTTCTGCTGGTCTTGAATGATTGCTACTGGAGAAAACAGGTTCACTAAGTGAACTATTTTTAAGCGATCAGCTGCATGCTTATCTGGTAAAGCTTTTTTTAAAGTGGTCCTGAATTCAAAACATGAGGTTTTCATATGTTATAAGGCACTGTTAGTTAGGTTAATTGTGCTCAAGTAGTATACATTTTTTTTTTTTTTCTCTCTATCTTGAATTCCTTCTGAAAACAGCGCACCCTACTGGTATGTGAGCGTGCCGAAGCACTCCTGCGCCTAAGAGCCTTATATATGTATTATACAGTATAGATCAGAGCATACCTCTGATATTTAGTCTCTGGAGATTTGGTGATGTAACGATCACATAGCTCTCCTCCCTCCTCCCTTAAATTAAAAAGGAAAAAATACAGTAGAGCAAGAGAAAATGGCAAATAACCACCCCCCACACCAGGATCCCTCACCAGGAGTCGCTGTCCACACAGGGCGTCAACAATTTAGGAAGACTTCAGGTTGAAGTGGATTCCAACAGATCCCGCAGTTCCCAAACCCAGTTCTGGGCATAGCCGTTTCCAAGTGAATTTGGATGACTACTTTTAATTTTCACATTGTTTTCTAGAGTATAATTGTTTAAGTAATGTGCTACATAGCCTGTATCACCAGCCAAAGTCACTGTGACATGCACTTAATTTTTGTATTTGCAGCCTATGGCAATCTCTATACGCAAGCACAGCTGAGTCAGTTGATGCATATGAATCTGCACTGGGGGCTGTTACTCAACAGAATATGCTGCAGAAGCTTTGGATGGAGTGAGTAAAAGTGTTCCATCATTTCACATGAAACATTTCACACATACAACTGTCATATTTATTGGCTCTTTTTCGTTTCAGTTATCTTGTCTTTACGAACAGTAAACTTGTGGGATTCAGAAATAAAGTCCAAGATTGTAAGCATTTTACAGATTTAGTTAACAGATGCCTACTGACGGTTCCTACACGGTACCCAACTCCTTTTAGCACAGCTGATTATTGGACCAACTATGAGTTTCACAATTCAGTAAGTGTGTTTTTTTTTGTTTTTCTACTTTTAATATCCCCATATTTTAATTTGAAGACTTTTATTTGGGTTTTGCATATATAAAGTTTTATGCCACTCTGCACTAATCTGCTTAAAACATTGAGCTGAACATCCAGGTTTAGAAAAGCTGTACAATTCCAAACAAATTCTAAGGGCTCTTTCACACGCCTGGCACGCTCTGCCAGCGGATCCGCCTGCTCAGCGGGTGATCTCTCTGCTTATCCCTGCTGCAGGCACATGACAATTCGATATCTGCTCCGCTTATATAGAGTGGGCACGAACAATGCCTACTTTCCTCTATGGGTGGTCGATGTAAATGGACAGGTCATCTTATCTGCCAGACAGATGGGGAATGGATTCCCTATTCTGTGTTTAGCACATAAAATCCAATGTCGGCAGCTGTAAATTGACACATGTCAGTTTACTCCTGCAGCTCCATAGAGGACAATGGATGATCCGATCATGTCTGCCTAAAAAATTGACAGGCACATTCAATCGGTCCGCCCTTGTGAAAGGGGCTTTGTCAAGTAACTTATAAAATGTTTATGCACAATCGGTAGTGCAGTTACTAAATTGTGCTTCCATTTCTGAGCAAAGTGTTACCTGATGTATTCTACTCCACCTCAATGACATCAGTGCAGCATGACTGGGCTGGTGGAAAACGAGTCATATTCCCTCATGTATAATTCAGGAATAGGAATTGTTCAGTGTTGGTCCACAGCTGCCAATCCAATTCATATTTTTTCAAATGCATTGGATTGGTTGTTGGAGCAGCATAGAATTGTTCTCACTAAAGACCATTAATAAGAGGCTGTAATCTTCAGCATGTGCCCACCCTCAGGTTTTCATGTGTGTGGTGATTGCTGTGTGTTGTAGACTTGCACTGTAATATTATAGACGCAATTGCATTTTTATTGGGTTATGTGTTTTGCTTTCAGGTTATTTGCTTTTATGTGAGCTGTGTTCCCAAGTCACAGCATTCTAAGATTTTGGAGCGCTTTTTCTCCATGATGCCTGCAAATCTTGGTCTTGCACTCAGGTGAGCTAATTGTTTTTAAAGTGTTTAAAAATAACACTGCTGCTGTATTACTAACCTAATCCAAACAAATGAACTCTTAAATGGTATACTTGCCCTATTTATCTTCCTATAACGCGCCCCGGCGTATAGAGCGCAACCCCAACCTAGAAGAAAAATTCCTGGAAAAAAAATACTTAGTTTGGATGCCCCTCGTCGGTGTCTTGCCCGGCGGCCTTGTCCGGTCCGGCGGTCATCGTGGTGTCCTCCCCGCTGTGATCTTCAGCCGCTTCCCGCGCTGTTTGAAGCACTCCGCCGACATATACCGAGCGCAGTACACTCGGGCAGGCTCGGCTCCTCTCGCGTAAAGGACGCACAGGACGTGACCGGGAGAGGAGCCGAGCCTGCCCGAGTGTACTGCGCTCGGTATATGTCGGCGCAGTGGTTCAAACACGGCGTCGGTATCGGCGTATATCGCGCACCCACGATTTTGCCCTGATTTTAAGGGCAAAAAAGTGCGCGGCATACGCCGATAAATACGGTATCAAATTTTGAAACTTAAACTGTCATTTCTTTTGCAAATTGCAAGCAGTTAATGTTTCTTGTTATAAAAGGGCATTCTAAAAAAGATTTCCAAGATTCCACTTTTTTTTTATATATATTTTATAGACATGGAGACGTTTTTGTCTTTTACGTCATCACGCTGACTGCTTCCCGTCCCTTTTAAGAGTTGCAAAAACTGGGAAGCAGTGGAAGGCATTCGGGTCATGTGACTACTTTGGCTGTCGCATAATCTGAAAGCTCCCAATCGCAAGTATGCATCGGAAGCGCCCTCCCAGCATGGTAGTTGTTTGAACAGGGACATGTATATGCAACTGTTCAGTGTTGAGGCCCACCCGCTGAGTGGTCGCATATATATGTATAGGTGTGGTCGGCGTCAAGGGGTTAACCACTCTAGTTCTTCTGTGCACCCCCCCTTATGGACCATTTTTTGCCTTTCTGCCTGTTCTGAAATGGTTTATAATAGTGTAATATTGTATATATGAGCAAGAGTTTATTTTGGTTGTTTTCTTGCAAAAATATCAATTTGCAATAGGAAATTCTTCCTCAAGCTCTCTGTCCATACCTCTGTACAGGCAATCAACTGGAGAGCTGGAGGAAGTACCAATGGTCTGTGAGTGTGGTGTTTACTGCACTTGTGTTCCATTGAGCACTACATGTCTGTCTGCCCCTTTGGGGGTGGGAGGGTTGCTTGGCAACATGTTAAACCCCAAATATGGGTGTAGCATGTTGCTAAAGGTGGAGTTGGCTTTCAAATATCAATGGTTAGATAATGGAATAATGAAAATAAATGTCAATTGGGAGTGGGACTAACAGATTCCTACTGTACATCTGTGCTGTGTTGAATCACCATTGTCAGAATAAAATGATACAGGGAAGATTCATCTGTCCACCTCACTTGTGTGGATGAGGAAATCTGCTGAAGTTTTTTCAATGGCATGCTGACCAATGGGGGGGAAATCCCCCTACGGCCAGCCTAATGGCCACCAGCGGCAGCTGTCGGGGTACCTCAGCAGCGACTGCATTATCTGCCAATTTTTCGACCCAGCTACTTTCTGACAGGGCCATCCATTAAGTTTATTCTGATTCCTTAGGAAACGCCTTAAAGCAGAAGTAAACCCATAGATTTAACTGTATAAAAAAAATTACATTTCTGGCACAGGCCTGGGAATGCAACAATCACATTGGGCGCTCAACCAAACTGTCAATCCATCTAATGGCTGATATAACTGATTTTACATCTGCAGCGCTATGGCAGTTGAAAATTAAATGGAGGAAAAGATGGCAGCTTTCTTGGCTGAAAACTATAGGATGGTTTGCTTCCATTTTAAATTTGCAGTGTATGGTTAGCTTAGGGATTGAGTTGTTAAAGGAGGTCCAGCCTAGGTGAAAATAAATTTAAGTGAGCTACAAATACTGTAGCTACTGACTTTTTAATATTGTGACACTTGTCTGTCCAGTGAGCCTACAATGTCCGCCCTCCCAGCCGATTTTCAGAATGACTCCTGGGTGCTGCCGCCGCCATTTCTGGTAAGGGAACCAGACAGCGAATCCCTACTGCTTCACTGCTGGTTCCCTTCTATGCAAGCGCGCTGCGCTTTCTAAGCGGGCCGGCGGCGGAGGAGGGGGGCGGGGCCCTAACTTTTGGGACATCGTGCCACGGCCAGTCTCCCGAAAGTGGGGAAGGGGACCGGTCAAACGGGTCACCGTTCTCCTCTCCCTCTTCAAAGTAGGTCATGCACTTCTTTGGTCTGACTTTCATGCAACTTGAGATCAATAGACTTCAATGTTAACCCTCAAAAGTTGCATGAAAGTAGTACCTGAATGTAACTTGTGTGCAACAGTCTATTGTCACTGGTCAAAGCCAAAGTCTTGTTCAAGTTGCACCCATCCAAAGTTGTGTCAGAGTTGCATTCCAAAGTCGTACTAGTGTGCATGGAGCCTTATAAGCAACATATGGACTTTTTATGAAGACTAGAAGAAGCAAATACTAATGGCAATAATAATGAATCGCCGAATTAAAGCAGTGTTCAGCCTGTCAGAAGCTACAAATACTGCAGCAGCTGACCTTTAATATATAGACACTTACCTGTCTAGGGAGCCCGCGATGTTGGCACCCCAGCTGATTTTCGGATTGGCTTTCAGGTACAGCTGCCACCATTTGTTGTAAGGAAAATTGGCAGTGAAGCTTTTGTATTGTTTCCCTTTTCATTGGATAAGAGGTTACGAGTTATGAAGCAAGGTAACATACATTTCTAGCATATACTATGTAGTTAAAGGTTTATGGACACCTGACCATAATACAAAGGAGCTTTTTAGACACCCCATTCCAATTCATAGGCATGTTTCCACGAACCCCTCCCTCCCGTGCTGAACAAGGGTACCAATGAGCTGGGCATCTGCTGAACAGGGGAGCTAATGAGCTGGGGATCTGCTGACTTGGGGTCCTACTGCGCTGGGGTTCATCTGGATCCCTTTAAAACAAAAAGAAAATTCGAACTCTCAGAGCACTTGTGAAGCTTCATTAAAGGGGTTGTAAAGGTAAAAAACATTTTTCCTAAATGGCTTCCTTTTGCCTTGGTGCAGTCCTCCTTCACTTCATCCTTCGATTTTGCTTTTAAATGTCCTTATTTCTTCTGAGAAATCCTCACTTCCTGTTCTTCTGTCTGTAACTCCACACAGTAATGCAAGGCTTTCTCCCTGGTGTGGAGTGTCGTGTTCGACCCCTCCCCTGAAATATGAGGTGGAGGACTGCACTAAGGTAAAGGAAGCTATTTAGCTTTACAACCCCTTTAAAGCTTCAAAAAAGCTCAATTGAAGCGCTTTAAAAACGCATCAAAAAAGCAGCATATTTTACAGTACTAAGTATTATAGAATTTCTGGAGCAGGGAAGAAAGATTGAGCACTTATCCTTTTTATAGTTATATTAGCAGCTTGACATTGTCTTACTATCACATGTACAGTCAGTGTGTGTGTTTTATAATTGTCCACCTCTAGGGTACTTAAGCAAGAATTGGAAGACAACAATATGCAAACTGTGAAAATGCAGTCGAAGATGTTTACGTATAACTTCCCAATGTGCCTGTCCATCTGGAAAATGTAATGTACAAATATTTTTGCATTTTATGTAGTGTGCAGGTAATACATTTTATATGATTTGTGATGGGGATAACAGTTTTGGGCAGTCTAAAGAATTATGTGATACAAAAAAAAAAAAGCATTGGCCCTTGTGTGTCACCTTAATAGTTTTATATTTTCTGATTTTGAAGTGGTCTACTAATGTATAACCATTCAAGCTGGTTGATTTGTACTCGTTGTTTCCTTTTTGAGTTGCATATCTTCATCCTCTGGTAGTAATTTTTTAAAGTATAATATAATGTAATTAATCTTTCTTTTATTTGCTACCCTTAGAGCCATTGCAGCAGAAACGTTACTAAAAGGACAGAAGGAGGTAAGTTAAAATGTTATATTGCTATAGAGAGAGCTGCAGTAACAGTACTGGTATTAATGGGATTTCATTAGGACTTTGTATTCTACAAGTGGTACTTATACAGTATATTCATTCCAAAACAGAAATTAAAGCTAGCCAAATGTTGCAACCTCCAGAACTTTGCTTGTATGAGCTTAAATACTTGGCCTTCCCCCATTTAGGCTGATTCACACCTAATGCAGTTTTGGTGTTTTTTGCATTTTGCAGATTTGCACTGCAGTCTATTTTCCATGGGTTTTCTGTGTAACACGTTCTGTAGTGCAAATCTGCAAACTGCAAAAAGCACTAAAACTGCATAGGTGTGAATACAGCCTCAGTTTGTGTTGAACTGGGATAGAACTGCAGCAGAGTAGTGAATGCTTCAAAAAAGTAATGGGTCCTACCCTACTGTATTCCACAGTCTGAGTATTCTGTGCTACTATTGCTGTTCTCTTTGGGATTCAGTGAACTGAACATGCAGTACTTGCTGAGGTCCTTTGACCTGACAGCAAAAATAACACATCTATCTCGCTCACTGACATGGAACAAGCAGGTGAATATCAGGTGTCAGTAATGTCTCGCCATCTAGTAATGTATTAAACAAAAAAATAGTGTATGCAAAATACTTATCTTGCAATCTGGTCAGTCCTGCCTGAATGCTGATGCTGTATGGCTGTGCATTAATGTCCCTGCCTCGGGCATCCTTATTTGAGATCGCATGAATAAAGTCCCTGAATTTCGACACTTCGCTTGCACTAGCAGTGGAAGGGTAACGGCTTCAAGCAATATTTATCTTTCACCTCCTTTTTTTTTTTTTTTTAACTACTTGAGCTCGGGAAGGGTTTACCACCTTCATGTCAAGGCCATTTTCTCTTATCGTCCATGGACGGACACGGCTCCTTAAATCTTGACAAGTGGGTTATGTTCCCTGTTTACAGGAGAGTACTAGGCAGAAACATGTTGGATAATTAAATACATGTTACATTAACAGAGTTGAACAGCCCCGCCCAGGGGGCGGTCCCTCCAGACATAACCCTCCTCACTGCAGCCTCAGTTTCGTTCTGCCTAGCAAGGCGAAGGACGTATGGCTCCCTTTTGGCCCAGCGCCCTGAGGAGAAATTGTATTTTACTTTTTCTTGAAGAATCTTCTTTCAACTGTCGGCTGAGAGACAGGCTGGATAATATAGATCCTTGTAGTCTACTCAGTCCGACCAGCAAGCGTGGGCACACCTTTGCAAAGAGGCTGGGTCTGCCACGCCATGACTCCTGGTGTGGCCGGTGAGCTTTGCTCCGACGTCCACATATGACTGGGCTGTGGTGTTGTCTCACTCACAGTGGACCGGGCCGACAGCTACCTCCATTGCGGTTGTAGTTCTGTCAGGAATGCGTCAGCGAGTCCTTTGCTCAGACGGGTAAGTACAGTCCCTCCCGCTTCGGTGGGTTGGTATGGCTGGGCATTCCTGGGGTTCAGGGGTCCTCTTCTCCTCCCTTCCCTGCTCCTTTTCCCTTGCTGCATTGCTAACATTGCTGCTGTCAGGGCTGAGGGGGCCTTCCTGAGGAGACTGTGTTATCTGGCCTGTGTTTTTTCTTTTTTGTATTGGGCTTTCCTGTGAGGGGGTTTTCACTGTTAAAAAGCCCTAGGAGGCTTTTCCTGTTTAAATGCTGCATTTTACTGCCATTTGATACACAGGTCCCTGCAGATGCCGCACAGTTACCTCACGGTTCTTTTCCTCTCACACACTGTGTGCTGAGAGCAGACAGCAGCGCTGGGTAGTCTCCTCCTGAGGTGAGTCCCCTGGGTACCCCTGATCAGCGCAGTAAGTGGGTGAGAGGCCCTGAATAGGGCTCTAGGAGCTTTTGTTTATTTGTAAGGACAGGTGTGCATATTATACATACACACTATGTAAATATTATTAATATTTGGAGTCAGTATCTGGGTCCTTCCCCAACATGCTGGTGGTGGCAGCAGGTGTTGGCACCTGGGATTCCCACAGAGGGTTTATTGTTAGAGGTTTTATTGTTAGTCCTGGACACGTTTGTGCCAGGGTGGGGGTGGACTGCGAAGGGGTGGTAAAAGAGTGCCCCCCCTGCCCCGTTATCCCCTGGGGAATGCTCTGCTCTGTTCTGGAGCCGTGGACCAGGTACCTGGGTAGTTAAAAAAAAAAAAAAAAGAAGCAAGCAGGATAAGGTATTTATGGGTGCGCTTCTCACTGCTGCAAGGGACTCTCTTAAGCTGGATAGTGCAGCTGGGTTTCCCCTGAGGGCTTGGTCTTTTTTGGATCACACAAATCAGACCGCTCTGTGTAGCTTTTTTGCTTCTGTGCCCTTCTTCGATAATTTCTAAGAGGCGGAATGAGAACAGCCGCCGAGTGCTTTTGTAGTCCCTCACCGCCGGGCAGTTCAGTGCCCCTTTGAGGAGAGCCTTTTCAAAAGGTGGGCTTCTTCTCCAGCGGTGGACCCTCCGGGTGTCATGTAATATTTTATGGGAGGTTTTTCAATTTCATTGAAAACTTCCCTTGGTGGCCATTTTGTCGTAGCCGCGCTATGGCGCAGCATACATTGCGGTCAGCCATTTTCCTGTGGCCGCATTCTGAACGCTCGGTGGCCATCTTGGATAGGTGACCACTCTCCCTATTGCGGGAACCCCCGCTTGTATGGATCTGACTGATGGAAGATCCGAAATACTGACCCGTTCCATGTTTACCATGCTGGGGTCTGACTTGCGGCCTATTGTGGCCACTACTCTGGGGGTAGTCCTGACCCCTAGTGCTGTATACAACTCAGAGTGAGCATTTTGCACCAGACAGTGGAGGAGCACCGACTCTCTCCTGATGTTATTAGGCTAGCGGACCAGCTGGTCCAGGGCCTCATATAGGTCTGTGATGCTTCATTGAATGCTGCGCCCTTGTTATCTAGGGCTTCTGTTTCAGAATGGTTTTATGCACACAGAGGTGTAGTGGTTAACTCCATTACTTGGCAGCAAGCGAGTCATTGGTTCGAATCTGGACACTGACGCCCATCTGCCTGGAGCTTGCATTGTCGCTCCCTGTGTCTGCGTGGGTTCCTCCGGGTACTCCGGTTTCCTCCAAAGGCATGTGTGCATACACCTACATAATATACATACACACTATGTGTGTGTATTATTTAGAGGCAACCCTCCCAGGCCGTCAAAGGCCCAGCTGGGGGACTAATCCGTCCCTGGGTGTGTAAGCCGATCACGGCAACACCCAAATCTTGCCAATGTATGTAGCCTTCCCTCCCTGTCTCTAGGTGGGAGGGGCGGCTTGCAGGTTCACAATTCGGTGAAACCTCCCATAAGGTTTAGGTGGTGGTGCGCCCGTGACCTTCCCTTCTTCCGAAGGTGGTTTCGGCCTTTCGCTGCAATAAGGACATTGTTCTTCCATCCTTCTGTCCTCAGCCTGCGCATCCTACGGAGGTTGCCTTTCATACTTTAGGCGTGGTACGCGCTTTGCGGGTGTACCAGCCTGTTACGGCTCTGTTTCGGAGTTCTGACTTTTGTGTCGTTTGGTCCACAAAAGGGCCTGGCGGTCTCGTCGACCACCATTTCTCGGTGGATCAGGCAGGCTGTCATACAGGCCTATGCTCTTAAGGGGCGGGCCCCCCTTTCCGGTCACGGCACTTTCGACCAGGGCAATTGGTGCTTCCTGGGTTTTTTTTCCGACATCATGCGTCGGTCTCACAGGTGTGCGAGGCGGCGACTTGCTCGTCCATTCGCGCTTTTTTCAGAATTTAAATGGTTGCTTTGAGTGCATCTTCTGATGCTTTTTTCGGCCGATAGTTTTTGCCGGCGGCTGTTTAAAGTTGCACCTCCTCCTTTGAGGAGATCTGCTTGTTTTGGGGTGAAGTTAAAATTGTTTTTTATTGATATATTTCCCACCCCTCGTTTTTAAAAACTGCTTGGGATGTCCCACTTGTCAAGATTTAAGGAGCTGTGTCCGTCCATGGACGATAAGAGAAAATAGGATTTTTTTGTACTCACCGTAAAATCCTTTTCTCAGAGTCCATGGACGGACACAGCACCCACCCCTCCTTTTTAGGTTTGTACTGCTTGTTATGAACTGAGGCTGCATGCTGCAGTGAGGAGGGTTATGTCTGGAGGGACCGCCCCCTCATCCCCGGGGCTGTTCAACTCTGTTAATGTAACATGTATTTAATTATCCAACATGTTTCTGCCTAGTCCCCTCCTGTAAACAGGGAACGTAACACACTTGTCAAGATTTAAGGAGCTGTGTCAGTCCATGGATTTAGAGAAAATGGTTTTATGGTGAGTACAAAAAATCCTATTTTTTTTCCCCCTGGTTAGCACTGCACTACTTTAACTGGTAATTGCGCGGTCATGCAACGCTGTTCCAAAACTAGATTTATATTTTTTTCCTTATGAGTTGGTGGTTGATCACCCCAGTGTGTTTTTTTTTTTGTTTTTTTTTTGTGATATAAGTGAATGAAAAAAGTTTGGGGGAAACAAACAAGTTTTTTTTACTTTCGGCTAAAAAAACATGCAATAAAAAGATTATAAAATCAAATTTAACCACTTCAGCCCTGGAATATTCACAGGACTGTGATAGTGCTGCAGGCAATCTGACACTAATACAGGGGGACTTTCTAACTGCCAATGACATCACCAGTGACGCTAATACAGTGATCCGTGCTAATCTACACTGTCTCCGTACTAATGACACTGGCAGTGGAGGGATTAACATCTAGGGCGATCAAGTGGTAAAATGTGTGCGTAACAATGTGTAAAGTGTGCTGCTTTTTATTACAGATCTTTGTTTGTTATCCCTGCTTTGCAGAGATGAGAAACGGCGGGATCATTCCCTCTGTACAGAGCTCTGTGTGACACAGGGCTCTGAGCTCTGATTGGACACCGCTTCTCAGCAGGTCCTAGCCATAAATGATTGGCATGGACTTGGGTGGTAAAGGGGATTGGGGGCACACGCCCTAAACCAGGAAGCGACGTATGGGTGCGTCACTTTGCCTATGTGGGCCGCCCATCCACAGTACATTGCGTGTGGTCCACAAGTTGTTAATACATATTACTCATGGTGTGGTTATACTAATCTGAATTATATTTACAGCATAAAACTCATGTATGGGCATAAGTTACCCATTTTAATAATCTGGTGATTTCCTTCCAAAGAGAATAGGTCACGTAGTGCATAAATATGTAGCATGGATGACTATTTAAAATTAGAATGTTTTAATTTTTACTCCTGGTGACCCATATGTATTTTTCTCTTCCCTTCTTTTCTCAAATGCACCTTGTTCTGCAGGTCCATCGTTTGTATGAAAGAGCACTTCAGAAGTTGCCTCTGTGTGCTGAACTCTGGAAAGATGTAATGTTTTCATCTGTTTTATTTGTGGGGGTTATGCATATATATATTCTTTTGTTTACCATGTCTGTAGTTGTGTGCGCAGTACATCATCCTTACCGGTTGTGCTTCCCCATCTTTTGCAGCAACTCTTGTTTGAAGCATCAGGAGGAGGTAAAACTGATAACCTGAGAAAACTAGTTTCCAAGTGCCAAGAGGTGGGAGTCAGCCTAGATGAGCTCTTAAATTTAAAAACAGAAAGCAAGAATCACTGAACACTGGTTGGTTGCATTCACACCAAAGTCCTATACTAAATTGCCAAAACGGTCCTGTAAAGTCTGTTTCAGATTAGCATGTGAAAGTCAGACCTCCTCTGAACCAACAATGCTTTCTGTAACTGGGAAGTCAAAATGTATTGCCCATCTTTAACGGAAGATTTGAATTCCATACTCAGGCCTACTTCTAGGCCCAACAAGGTTCTCTCCTTAACATCATGTCCGTAAGTATAGTTAAATCGACTGCTGTTTTATTGTTTTTGTCTGTTTTTGTGTTTATTCTCCTCTTACCCTTGATTTATTTTGCAATCCCCATTTGTTGTGCCGTTTTCTAACTTGCTTGACTCTCTCACTGATGCCTGTGAGACCTCGTGTTTAGCTATGGAGACTGCTGTTTACAATCCAATTAGGAACACTCAGTCTCTCTTCAGTCTTCTTAATCTTTAATTTCTTCTCATTTTAAAGATATCTCTGGGGAACTGACTAATTTATATAGCTAAGGCAAAAAGCAGCAGGCCCTCAGCAGAAGTAAGGCCATCAGTCTGCTAAGTGCACTTGAGGGAAACCCCCTTTTTTTCTATTTCTGTTTTTCGTATTTTTTTTTTTTCGTTTTTATTTCCTATTTTTATGTCCCCTTTACATTACTGAGCTTTGGACTCTAAAATGGAGACTGTTAAACTTGAAGACATAAGATACTATTGCAAAAAGCCAGAGCATCAGAGCCGAAGAGTGGTCAAATGATATGTGCAATTTTTCTTTGTTAAGTTTAATTTATAATAAAGTTTAACAGTATATAATGGAAGACATATGTTTTGTATTCTGGTACTACCTTGTGTAGTATGAAAACTGTTTATAAAGATATTTTACATATAAAAGTTTTAAAAAATAAAATCTGTCTCGCTTTTATTTTTCTTTCATGTATTGGGGTTTTTACGTGTGTTTTAATCTTGGTACCAAATAAGAAAGAAATGGGGAAGTAGTAGTGCTAGTACCTACAAATTAAAGCTGACTTTCCATAAAAATGGAAGGTCTGGTAGGCCATCTGCCACTCAATATTGGCTACAAAAAAATAATAAAAAGGACCTCTGTCTTGGCTTATGGGAGGTGCAGACAATATTGTCATGCCTCACCATTGCCTCCTGGAATTGCTAGGCACCTGAAATTCTGACTTTCAGACTTTTCCAAGACCCAGATAGATCTAAATAAAATGGAGGTGCTGTACTTCGCCTTAGACCAAATATTTTGTATGGATGTAGCAACACATAAAAAAAATAAAAAAGGCAAAAAAGGTTTTTCATCTCAAGGCACACCGCCTTGAGATGAAAAACCTTTTTTGCCTTTTTTATTTTTTTTATGTGTTGCTACATCCATACAAAATATTTGGTCTAAGGCGAAGTTCACCTTTCAAAGCATGTTACACCCACATGTAACTTGCTGCAAACCTGCTCCCCGCACCGAAGATCCCCCTCCCTATCCATGTGACAGAGGGTGGGGAGACCATCATACGGCTGCATCATTCAATTACAACAATCTAGGAATATGATTCAAGCACTTTCAGCCGTTGCAGCTGATGGTTTGTAATCCTGAATGAGCTGCGAGGATGCTGATGAGTGCTCTTGTAGTTCATTCACAAGCCCTGCAGCTTGTAAACAGTCAGTTTCAGAGAAGGGCAACCAAACTGATAAGAGGCATGGAGGAGCTCAGCTATGAGGAAAGATTAGAGGAACTAAATTTATTCACTCTTGAGAAGAGGAGAATAAGGGGGGATATGATCAACATGTACAAATATATGAGGTCCATACAGTGAACTTGGTGTTGAGTTATTCACTTTACGGTCAACACTGAGGACAAGGGGGCACTCTTTACGTCTAGAGGAAAAGAGATTTCACCTCCAAATACGGAAAGGTTTTTTCACAGTAAGAGCTGTGAAAATGTGGAACAGACTCCCTCCAGAGGTGGTTCTGGCCAGCTCAGTAGATTGCTTTAAGAAAGGCCTGGATTCTTTCCTAAAGGTACAGAATATAACTGAGTACTAAGATTTGTAGGTAAAGTTGATCCAGGGTAAATCCGATTTGCCTCTCAGGGGATCAGGAAGGAATTTTTTCCCCTGCTGTAGCAAATTGGATCATGCTCTGCTGGGGTTTTTTTTGCCTTCCTCTGGATCAACTGTGGGTATGGAGTTCGGTGTATAGGATTTTACTGTGTTTTTATTTTGTTTTTTTACTTTTTGTGGTTGAACTGGATGAACTTGTGTCTTATTTCAACCTGACTAACTATGTAACTAAGTTTGTTATCGGAGGTACGGGCTGAAAGCTGCAGGGCTTGTTTGCAGGAGCCTGATGTTGCCCCCCCACAATCCACTGCTCCCAGATTCATTGCTTTGTAGGCTCCTGAATGAAAAAAATGCAAATTCCCCTGCAACAATCTTTAATTTTCTATAAAGGAAGTATAACTGAACTGAATAATATATTTAAAGAATCTTAATTGTTTATACATCTGAAAAATGTATCTATGGTCTCAACCACATATATTAAGTTATCAGCATGATTGACTACTTAGATTTGCAATTTTTGAATGGTTACAGTAGATGGATTTTTTTTCCCCATGGATGATGGGTTGCAACTTCTGTTGCTTTTTCTTTTGTGGTCTGTGTTCCTGCTGAGGACAATTCCCTACTTTTTTCACTGGTTGCAGTTGTATAGCAGCTAGGCTGCCAAAGCGCTTCAATGGATAGAAAAACTGCATATGACTCCCAGATACAGTGCCTTGCAAAAGTATTCGGCCCCCTTGAACTTTGCGACCTTTTGCCACATTTCAGGCTACAAACATAGAGATAAAACTATTTTTTTTGAAGAATCAACAGCAAGTGGGACACAATCATGAAGTGGAACGAAATTTATTGGATATTTCAAACTTTTTTAACAAATAAAAAACTGAAAAATTGGGCGTGCAAAATTATTCAGCCCTCTTGAGTTAATACTTTGTAGCGCCACCTTTTGCTGCGATTACAGCTGTAAGTCGCTTGTGGTATGTCTCTCAGTTTTGCACATCGAGAGACTGAAATTTTTGCCCATTCCTCCTTGCAAAACAGCTCGAGCTCAGTGAGGTTGGATGGAGAGCGTTTTGTGATCAGCAGTTTTCAGTTCGTTCCACATATTCTCGATTGGATTCAGGTCTGGACTTTGACTTGGCCATTCTAACACCTGGATATGTTTAATTGTGAACCATTCCATTGTAGATTTTGCTTTATGTTTTTGATCATTGTCTTGTTGGAAGACAAATCTCTGTCCCAGTCTCGTCTTTTGCAGACTCCATCAGGTTTTCTTCCAGAATGGTCCTGTATTTGGCTCCATCCATCTTCCCATCAATTTTAACCATCTTCCCTGTCCCTGCTGAAGAAAAGCAGGCCCAAACCATGATGCTGCCACCACCATGTTTGACAGTGGGGATGGTGTGTTTAGGGTAATGAGCTGTGTTGCTTTTACGCCAAACATAACGTTTTGCATTGTTGCCAAAAAGTTAGATTTTGGTTTCATCTGACCAGAGCACCTTCCACATGTTTGGTGTGTCTCCCAGGTGGCTTGTGGCAAACTTTAAACGACACTTTTTATGGATATCTTTAAGAAATGGCTTTTTTCTTGCCACTCTTCCATAAAGGCCAGATTTGTGCAGTATACGACTGATTGTTGTCCTATGGACAGAGTCTCTCACCTAAGCTGTAGATCTCTGCAGTTCATCCAGACTGATCATGGGCCTCATGGCTGCATCTCTGATTAGTCTTCTCCTTGTATGAGCTGAAAGTTTAGAGGGACGGCCAGGTCTTCGTAGATTTGCAGTGGTCTGATACTCCCATTTCAATATTATCGCGTGCACAGTGTTCCTTGGGATGTTTAAAGCTTGGGAAATCTTTTTGTATCCAAATCCGGCTTTAAACTTCTCCAACAGTATCTCGGACCTGCCTGGTGTGTTCCTTGTTCTTCATGATGCTCTATGCGCTTTAAACGGACCTCTGAGACTATCACAGTGCAGGTGCATTTATACGGAGACTTGATTACACACAGGTGGATTCTATTTATCATCATTAGTCATTTAGGTCAACATTGGATCATTCAGAGATCCTCACTGAACTTCTGGAGAGAGTTTGCTGCACTGAAAGTAAAGGGGCTGAATAATTTTGCACGCCCAATTTTTCAGTTTTTTATTTGTTAAAGTTTGAAATATCCAATAAATTTCGTTCCACTTCATGATTGTGTCCCACTTGTTAAAAATTAGTTTTATATGTTTGTTTGAAGCCTGAAATGTGGCAAAAGGTCGCAAAGTTCAAGGGGGCCGAATACTTTCGCAAGGCACTGTATGTGCATTGGACAGGTGACAACAGTCAAAATTATCTTTTCTGGATTTTTTTTTTTTTTTTCAACCCTGTGAAGATTGTCACTGGTGCAGACAGTAGTATAAACCTGACAAGTTTTAAACCTTGCTAACTTTATCTGACTTTCTACTTTTAACGTGTCGTTGACATGAAGATGTGTGTAGATTAATATAGAGATAGATTGTCTCACTAAAGTGAGTACACCCCTCACGTTTTTAAAATATTTTATTTTTTCATGTGACAACACACTGAATACTTTGCTACAATGTAAAGTAGTGAGTGTACAATTTGTGTAACAGTGTGCATTTGCTGTCCCCTTATAATCAACACACAGCCATTAATGTCTAAACTGCTGGCAACAAAAGTGAGTAAACCCCCAAGTGAAAATGTCCAAATTGGGCCCAATTTGCCATTTTCCTTCCCCAGTGTCATGTGACTCGTTAGTGCTACAAGGTCTCTACTTTGGTCTCTCTCTCTCTGGTGACTGGAAGTTCAACATGGCACCTCTTGGCAAAGAACGCTGAGAATCTGAAAAAGAGTTTTCTTTACATCATGGGTGCTTAATCGTGGTAGTTTAACATGACAATTTCCATTTAGAACAGGCCTTGCCATGGTCGACCAAAGATGTTGAGTGCTCATGCTCGGCGTCATATCCAGAGGTTGTCTTTGGGAAATGTATGAGTGCTGTCAGTGCTAAGACCATATGCTGCACACTGCATTAAATTGGTCTGCATGATTTTCGTCCCAGAAGAAAGCCTCTTCTAAAGATGATGCACAAGAAAGCCCACAAACAGTTTGCTGAAGGCAAGCAGATTAAGGACATGGATTACTGGAACCATGTCCTGTGGTTTGATGACCAAGATAGGAGTAAAAAGACAAGTGTGTCTTGCCTACAGTCAAGCATGGTGGTGGGAGTGTCATGGTCTGGGGCTGCATGAGTGCTGCCGGGAGCAGGGGGGGGGGGGCTATAGTTTATTGAGGGAACCATGAATGCCAACATGTACTGTGACATACTAAAGCAGAGCATGATCCCCTCCCTTTTGTAGACTGGGCCTGCAGTGCAGTATTCCCACATAACCCCAAACACCTTTAAAGACGCTAAGGGTAAAGTTGATGGCCTCGCCAAGCATGTCCCCAGACCTAAACCCTATTGAGCATCTGTGGGACATTCTCAAACGGAAGGTGGAGGAGCGCAAGGTCTCTGACATCACGGAGCTGGTGGGTATTCTAGAGGACTCCAGTGGCTACCTGTGAAGCTCTGGTGAACTACATGCCCAAGCGGGGTTAAGGCAGTGCTGGAAAATGGTGGCCAAACAAAATATTGACACTTTGGGCTCAATTTGGACATTTTCACTTAGGGGTGTGTTCACTTTTGTTGCCAGCGGTTTAGCCATTAATGGCTGTGTGTTTTTGAGGGGACAGCAAATTTACACTGTTTTACAAGTTATTACATTATACTTAAACATATTTTACACCAGGATATTTCAATATAAAATCTCATGTTATGACATGCATTGCTTTTATCCTGAAATGTTATAACCAATAAAAATGTTTTGAAAAGAAAATTACTGCAAGTATGAAAAAATATTATTGATCTTACTGGAAAACCAATGGCCTTATAACTTCCTTTGTTGAACTTATCAGCCCTGCCTAATGCTCTCTGGACTTCAAAACACACCCTACATTCTGGATGGGGAAGGGGATTTTGCATTCATAACATGCTTCTGTCCTCCATAGCTACAGTAAAGGGAGTAAGTATTGTCACAATAGGACAGGAAGGGTTACCACCATATGACAAAGAAGTGTAACTTGCAGATTACCATGTGAAAAAACAAACACAAATCTAATTCAGCCATCACATTAAGGACTGGTGATATAGTAAGGCTGGGACTAGAACATGCAGCTGCTCACAGCAGGAGTCTGGTGCGTCTCCATTCAGTTTCGGGTCCAATTTCGGCCTGAATTTTGGGCTGAATTCAGACTTGAAATGGACCAAAAGACGCGCCTGACTCAATTTGCGGTGCAATTCGCAGCGGAATCGCTGTGGAGATGTTTGAACTGGCTCAATAGAGAGCCAGTCACAATCTCCTGCTATGCGAATTGGATGCAGGGAAACTTGCATCCAAGTCCGAGGATGAGAGAACGTCCGTGATAGGCGGAACTGTGTCTGCTGGGAAGGGACCAGGAGTAGACCGCGACTTTTAAACAATGCACGCCTGCAGCCTGTCAAGAATTTCAGGTACACCGACTCGAGTATAAGCCAAGGGTGTATTTTCAGTCTTAAAAAAAAGGGCTGAAAAACAACTTGGCTTATACTCGAGTATATACGGTATTTGCAATGTCAGTCTGCTGCATGGTTGGAATCGATAAGGGTTACTGGCCACATATACACAAATTGTGCTGATGGTGTTTGGACAATCCAAGAAGGGAAAACGTTTCCAATTGGTCTAGAGGAGATATGCCAAACAGGATGGTTGTGTTCACACAATGTAGAGCCACTAAAGACACACTGTGGTATATCCACTCCAGTATGGCCCCCCACATTGTAGCATATGGCTGCAAAAGGTAAACCAATAGTCCTGATCCCCCCTACGCACCATTTGTAATACAAAGGTTGAATATAAAATGTATATATAAAATATTGCGTAGTTCCCAAGTTCTTGGGGTGTAAGGTATACTTATCAGTTTCAGAAATGTGGCCAACTCCTTGGTGGTGCAGCAATTGGTATTGTATTGCAGGCTGCATTCAAAAGCATTGACAAGTGGGTGCTGTCACAAGGTCAATGGGGTCATGAGGATAACACTGTGGCAAGGCCTGACTGGTTTCGCCAGTCACCGCCGGCTACGTCAGAGGCTCATTCAAGTGCAGTACTAACCAAGTGTACCAAATTCTTCTCTTGCATATGATGTAACATAAAGTAGATTAGATATCTGATGTGGCGTTCTAATGTTACAACAATTCAAAAAGCTGCTGTCTTGCGTTATTTTGTGTTCAATTTCACTATGGTATTGCAATGCAGATGCTGAATAAACCTGTGTTAGTTTTACATGTCTATTGGCCTTCATCCTTGGCAAAATATATAAAACTTTCCAGTGCCACAAATTATAAAACAAGTATTTTGAAGACCGCATTCATATCAAAGCTATAGCAAGCTGTACGATTTGCTGAAAAAGTCCAGTCTAAAATACATGAGTAGTCTAGACACACGCTCAAATACATAAACGGATAAAAATAAGTTGCTACAAAATGTTTGCAATAGTTGTACTCCCAATAGCAAATATTAAGTGCACCTGCTCATGCCCAGCGGTAGGATTTTTTTGTGCCAGACTGGTTTTAAAATGCCGGCAGTAATATGTTTACTTTTAGATTGTCTCAATATGATTTGGGGGGACCTCACCCTTTGTCGAGTGATAAGGTGCTCTTGCATTGGCTACTGAGCATATTGGCACAGCTAGAGCACTTACCAACCAATACACTCAGGTGTGCTCTACTGCAGCACATGTATTTCAGCACTCCTATTTATGGGGCTATGTTTGATTTTGCTTCTTGGCTTACCCATACAAACCAATGTGATGCAATTTTAGAAGCAGCTTGAACTAACCCAAAGGCAACAAAAAACATTCTGAAGTGAATTAAATGCTTGTGTGAATGAGCCCTACAAGATCGATCTTTCATTAAGTGTTAATATATTGTGGAATCTAAACGGTCCATTCAAGGGAATTGGCTAACTTATGCACAATGAGCAGAAAAGCTGCAAAACATCCCCTAAAAAAAGCATGTACAGAAATGTAAATGGGGCCTGACAGCTGAGTGTCCCCATTCACTCCCTCATATGTACATGTATAAAGGTGGCCATACACTGTACAACCTGAATTCCTTTACATTTACCGAAGCTATGGAATAGGACTCCCCTATCTATTCATTCACTCTGTCTATTCAGACAGGCCCTTGCACTAAATCAGGGGTGTTTAGCCTATCTTGAAGGGTACTGGGGAGGGTGTGCAAACCTAGCAGCTGTGACAGCCTACATTGGCAAGCCAGGCAAAATCATGCTGGAGATGCTGCGCAAACATAGTTTTTTTTTGTATAATCTGTATTTTATTTGAAAGACAAAGAAAACGACAATACAACAGTACTGTTTGCAACTTCACAGTAGTGCATGGTGGGCACCTCAGCGCCCTCTTAGACCAAAAATGACAAACGGATGACAGTATAATCCCTCCAAGAGGTAGCTCGCCGGCAATGACGCCATCGGAGGGGGACCAAATCTGCCTCCATGAAACCTCCACTTGCGCCCCGCCCAGCACGCAACACCTAATGATAAATGCTCATTGCCAGGAGGAAAAAGGATGCCCCCATAACTACGTGGGCTCTCCTCACATTTGCTAAATAGCATAACCATAGGTCCAATGACAGCATAGAAACAGCTTCCTAAACCATGTTGCCACAAGGCTACACATAGATGAAAAGAAACTAGATGAGAGGAAAAGATAGGTAAAAGAATAATGAGAGTGATAAAAGGGAGGAGAAATCAGAGCATACCTGCAAGTTAGGAAGAATCCCTTAAGTCTACATCGAGTGAGCCGGGTCCAGGGCCAAGCCATCTTCGCCTCAGGGCATCAAAGCGTCCCCGGGACCTAGGGGCCGGTTTAGCTAGTTTTAATATTGCCAGGTCTAGGCTTGAGGACACATCCCCAAGGTGCTCACACCATATTAAAACGATTCAAGGTATCCTTACAGGTCGCTATCCAGTGTTCAGCCTCTCCAATATCATTTACCTTGGCCACCCATTCCTCCCTTGTCGGAGTCTGCGAGCGTATCCAATAGATGGGGATTAAACGTTTAGCTGCATTAAGAAGATGCGGTAACGCGCTCTTCTTATATCTACTAATTGGTATTTGAGGGACGTGGAGGAGGAGGTGCGCTGGGGTAAGAGGGATGTCCAAGTCTAAAATCTCTTTAATTTTGAGTTTAATGTCTTCCCAAAAGGGCTTGATTCGAGGGCAGTCCCATCATATGTGTAAAAGCGTGCCTCTATGACCGCATGCTCGCCAGCACTGGTCCGACACAGAGGGATAAATACGTGCTAAGTCAGCCGGCACCAGCGCAATAACATTTTATAATTAGTTTCATGAGTTTTAGACTACAGAAATGGAGTGAGTGAGCCGGTACAGGTGTGTCAGCTGAGTTTCGGAGAATAGAAGATTTAAGTCTCTCTCCCAGACCCGTATGTGTGCGGGCCTGGGGTCTAAGGTGGCGGAGCCTAACAGGCGGTACATTTCCGAGACGAGGTGAGTGAGCGGATTGTCTTCCGCAAAAAGACGTTCCAAATGGCGTAAGGGAGGTAATATCTCTAATAGAGTGGTCATGAATTTCAAAAAAATTGTGAAGTTGCCTATACCTCTAAAAATGCATCTGCGAGCCAGTATGTCTGGCCTGCAAAGACTCGAAACTGAGAAGTTTGCCATTACTCATGAGCTTCCCACAACTGGCATTACCATCCTCCACCCAAGGGCCAAAAATGGCCATTTGTTCACCTGGGGGGAACCAGAGAAATCCACCCAACGGAGCCAGTGGGGACATTGGGGGGGAAAGGTTCAGGGTTGCGTTTATTCGGTCCCAGACTGAAAGGGCATACGCCGTCAACTGAGAGGTGGTGTTAGACAACCCCCAATTCTCTCTGGACAGCCACGGTGCGTACGTTAAGTTTCTCCCAGCCAAACATTTTCTCTAGTGAAACCCAGAGCTTGGATTGTGTGTGGAAACGCCAGTTGAGGATCCTCTGCAGTGCGACCGCTCTATAGTACCTCGATTTGTCTGGAACTCCCAGACCTCAGCTTGTTTGGAGCACTTTAATATCTGTAATGCTATGGAGGGCTTCCGTGCATTCCACACAAACCCAGATAGCATACTAGAAAAAAGTATGGGCAGGGTAATCGGCAACATCTGGAGAAAGAATAGTAAGCCCGGTAGAATAGTCATTTTAATAATATTTATGCGGCCTAGCCAAGTAAAGGCGGCCTTAATCCACTGGGCTAGATCTCTTTTAATCGCTTCAAGAAGGAGAGGGTAGTTGGCTGTATACAGGGTGTCAAAGCGGTCTGTTAATTGAATGCCCAAATATTTGAAGGACGATTTGGTCCAGGTGAAAGGCAAAGCCGTTTGTAAGTTTTCTGTCAGGGATGGGGACAGTTTAACGGGGAGAATCACTGACATTGAAAAATTAATTTTGAAGTTGGAAAGTGTCCCAAACCACTGAAGTTCTCCCATCAGGTTCGGCAACGAAATCGGAGGCTCTGAGAGGAGAGCACATTGTCGGCATAGGCTGAGAGCTTGTGCTCAGCATTTCCAACCTTCAGTCCTTTTATATCTGTATTCGCTCTAACGGTACGCAGCAACGGCTCCAGTGCCAAGGTGAAGAGGAGGGGGGAAAGGGGACACCCCTGCCTCGTGCCGTTCCTGATTGGGAACCGGGAGGAGCGCAAACATAGTTGATGGGATCGGGGCTCGGATGACAGCTGGTGTGCTGCTTCCTGTGTCTTACTGGTTTTGACATCCCAAATCTTCATACCAGGACGTCCTGAACTTTTCTATCGAACACACCAAGGGCTAAGCTAAGGCCTTAGCCAAAGAAAGCTTTTATTTTTCTGCAACGGAGGTACATTAATGGTATATTGGTACATAGGGGAATTTAGAATAAAGGAAACAGTGAAGTTGGCCTTTAAAAAGGTACCCAGCATCTTTACAATAGTTTTTAAGTACTTTTTAAATACTCACAAATCCTTACATGCTCACCCTGCTCAGTAATGTTTAACAGAAATATCCTGTATGTTCTTCATTTACAGCTGTGAACTATATTTTAACAATGTCCTAACATTGCGTTGTATGTTAGGAGATATCTAGAGTCTAGAGCATGCTTTCAAATTTTCCGACAACAAATGTGTGCTGTCGGATTGTCTGATCGTGTGTACAGAAGTCCTTTGGACAAAACTACAAAGTACAAACACGCATGCTCAGAAGCAATGCTAACCATAACGCAACTTTAGCAGAAGTTGCCCAAAGGGTGGCGCTAAAGAGCTGAAAAAACATGTCATTTCATGTTTGTTGGCCGACAATTCTTTGCCGTTTGTATGCAAGACAAGTTCATGGCCAACGCCCTTCGGTCAAGTCCTACTCTTTGCAGAAAATCTGATTGTGTGTACCAGGCTTAAGGCAGGCCATACCTTAATAAAAAAAATTGGTTCAGCCAGTGGGATGAACAAAAAAAAAGACCAGATTCTCCCAGTCACACATTTGAGGTGGATTGTGGGGAATCACTCCCGCTGAGACTTTGTGTTGTGATGACAGGGAGACTTCCCCACCATCAGAATATACTGCTTGGTGCTAGAGGCACTGATCTTTTGGGAACAACCCAGACAGGCTTGTTGTGCAGTTGGTTGACTTCTGCACAACCAGTTTGTCCCTGCCTGGATCAAAATTAGGCTGGACCCTGCTGAACCTGGCCAAATTTCAATCCTAAAGGCTCATACACACAGTCAGACATCCAACAAAATTTCCCTTGGGATTTTTTTCCTAATTGATTTATCCGGCCACACCCATAGCATACACACAGTCAGACTTTTCTGCAAACTTTTCTAAAACTTTCCTAACATCACGTGTTTTTTTTGCTATTTTCTGCTCTGTACCGCCACCCTTTGGTTAACTTCTGCTATTGTTTGTTGCTTTTAACATTGGTTCTGAGCATGCATATTTGCACTTTGTCCAAAAGTTGGTTGGATTGCTGTACACACAGTCAGACAAGGCACCATCAGACTTTTGTTGCCCAAAAGTTGGTCCGTTTGCAGACCCAACTTTTTGTTGGATGAAACCCGAAAAAGTTGGTCCGATGGAGTGTACACACGGTCAGACAAATTAGAAAACTTGCAGATTTTGAAGTTGGTTGGCAAAAAGTGTGACCGTGTGTATGGGGCTTTAGACTGTCCAGAAATTCCTCAAATCAGCCATGACACCTTCTGTTTTTTGGTTTTCTCAAATTTGTCTGCAAAAGTGGAAAAACACTTCAAATGGTTGGTTTTGGGGACCTTTAATAAGTTATGGGATTGCTGACCTTCATGAAAAAAAATTATTTCAGAAGCTGTTAATAATTTCAGCTCTGAATTCAAAATAGTTCAGTAGCATGCTCATGTTGGACTCTACAAACATCGGTGTGGCTCTCTTATTGCCTCTTACCTCTGCCCCTCTCCAAATTTTCCCTGGTTGGTGACAGCAGTGCCAACTGCAGCCAACAAGCTCTTAGAAACTTTATAGAACTTTTATAAGGGACTTTAATATTTTTTATATATATAATGTAATCTATAGATATAAGGAAAAAGAAAGTCCAGCTCCTTCCATTCACCTATCAAGAAAATGATACAGCACCACTTCCAAAATGTTGTCCGATTTCTGGCTGCAGTAAATTTAAGAGTAAAGAGAAAATTGAGCAAGTTTTCTGCCCTTAGCACAGCTGTAGTGGTTTCTAAAAAAACATTAGCAATTCACCAACTGGATTCACTTGTTTCCTGGCATAACACTTCAAAATACTGAGAATCAGTACAATACAATACAATTTAAAATGGTAAACTAAATAAAATCCTGTGAAAATTGTTTTTTTTTGTGGGTGGAGCTAAAGGTTCTGCATATGGTGGGGTAGATTCAGAAAGCAATTACGCCTGCGTATCCATAGATACGCAGCGTAATTGCTAAGTAGCGCCGGCGTATCTACTTTCTGTATTCAGAAAGCTAGATACGCCGACTGTAGCCTAAGATACCACTGGCATAAGTCTCTTATGCCGTCGTATCTTAGGGTGCATTCTGACGCTGGCCGCTAGGTGGCGCATCCGTAGTTGTCAGCGTAGAGTATGCAAATTGCATACTAACGCCGATTCACAAACATATACGCGCGGCCGGCGCTTGTTTTTTATATCGTTTGCGTACATCGTTTTCGCTGTAAGGCTGCTCCTGCTATTAGGAGGCGCAGCCAATGGTAAGTATGGACGTCGTTCCCGCGTCGCGATTTTCAAATTTAGCGTCGTTTGCGTAACTCGTTCGTGAATGGCGCTGGACGCCATTTACGTTCACGTCGAAGCCAATGACATCCTTGCGACGTCATTTACCGCAATGCACGTCGGGAAATTTTCTCGACGGAGCATGCGCAGTACGTTTGGCGCGGGAACGCGCCTAATTTAAATGATCCACGCCCCCTACGGGATCATTTAAATTGCACGCGCTTACGCCGGCCCCTTTTACGAAACGCCGCCGCAAATTACGGAGCAAATGCTTAGTGAATGCAGCGTAGCTCCAGTAATTTACGGACACGTAGCGTAAAAACAATACGCTGCGCCGCCGTATCAGTGCGCGCCCCTACCTGAATCTGGGCCACAGACTTCTGCAAAATAAATCCAGGTCTGCCTTTGTTTCATTATTATACAGAATTGGGTCAGCTACAAAGCTCTAGCAGAAGGCTGTGTGGTTGATTTACTAAACCTGAAGAGTGCAAAACCTGGTGCAGCTGTGCATGGTAGCCAATCAGTGTCTAACATTTGTATGTTCTGGTGCAGCTCTGCACAGGAACCAATTGGCTTTCAGATTTTATAGTCAAAGCCTTAGACCCCTTTCACACTGAGGAGTTTTTCTCAGTGTGCTATACCGCCTGAAAAACTCCTGCCCAGCAACCTCAATGTGAAAGCCGGCAGCATCTTTGGAGCGGTATGTATACCGCTCCTTCCCATTTAAAACAATGGGAAACCGCAGTAATACCACCCGCAATGCGCCTCTGCAGAGGCGCATTGCGGGCGGTATTAACCCTTTATCGGGCGCTAGCGGGGGTGTGAAAGGGGCCTTATTGAACAAGCAAATGTTAGACACTGATTGGCTACCATGCACAGCTGCATCAGATTTTGGACTCCAGTTTTAGTAAATCAACCCCATTGGGTTGCTGGAGTTTGCTACCCTAGCCTTTGTAAAAGAACAAATCATATTCTGTGGTTCTAAAGCTCTTTTCCAGCAGTGATTTTACATTTCAGTAACCTTGTTGAAGAAAAAAAAAGTGACAAATATGGGATCGGCCCTGAACAAAGCACATGATAATATTGGCCACTGCACCTGAGTCTGATAAAGTTGAAAGACATCTGGAATTTGCAAACAGTAAGTTTAAGTGTAAAATCACTGGCAATTGTGCCTTGAGGCATTGAACCAAGAATTTTGATAGGGCTGTATAAAGCCATTATCTTCTGGCAGCTGACAGCAAGCTTTCAAATGGAAAGTTACCCATTTCATCTGCTCTAACACATACTTTCTTTGCTCCAAGACACTGAACAGCTCTTTGGCCTATTAAATGCCCAATTTAACAACCAAATTTCCACTTAAAATATCTTACTTTGCTGGCAAATCAGAGAAAGCAATGGGAAGTTTACAGCATCAAGCAAAGAAATCTATCTGTAAAGGATTTATTTTTGTCCTTTTAGTCTTTGAATTACCAGTTCTAAAAATCGTACTTTATTTAAAGCGTATCGAAACATACAACAAAACAGAAAAATATATACTGCAGTTTACCAATCTTAAAGTGAGATGGCTGCTTTAGGTTTCTTTTAGTGGGCTTTTTTATTCCTTTTATTTTTACCTGGTAATGTGGTATAATCCACCTTACCTTGCTCTTCTGTGTATACAATCACTTCTTCATTATATGTATGAAAGGAACCATAGTCGTCACACAGGCAGTACTTCAAACGTTTTAGCCTTTATTTATCTTCATTACACGGTAGATTAATAGGCTTAGTAGTTTACAAAGGAGAGGTAACATTGTTTGTTTATGCTGTTTTAATCAATAGATATTTTGGATGCTTGTTAAAAATGTTCTTAGCTTGAAAAAAGGAAACTAATACAACCAAATCTAAGGACTGGTAATCTACAATATATTACATTTTTGGTTTTGGGTTTAGATGTGCTTTAACCTCACTGGCGGTAATCCTGAATGTGTCTCGGGGTTAATTTTTAGTGCCAAAAGCGGTAACCCCGAGCCACACTCGGGATTACACTGCATGTACAGTTACTGACTTTGTCCCTAGGATCCCGTGAAGTCCTCCGCATGATGCATCAGTGTTCCGGGTTCTGTTCCCTGCGAGCGTCGTGATGCATGGGGGCAATACCAGCGGCAAAACATAACACACAATAATTGAAAAGGGGGGGGGAAGGATACGTTGGGACTTTAAATTAGGTAATGGGTGAATTACCTCCATCCCTAATAATTGTATGATAAAAGGAGAACAAGAGAGAGCGGGACTTTATATGAAGCATGTGTGGGGAAAGATTACAATAGATTGGGGGAAAATAATAAATCTGGAAAAATTATAGATTAAATATTTTAATACCTTTACATAATGACTGTACTTGACTATATTGCATTATTGAAGAAATTAGTAAACATACACAATTCACAGATTTAGTTGGGGATTTTTTTTTTTTCAAGCAGTGACCCGAATACACAAACAAATGGTACAATGAAATATACTGCAGTAATACATATTGAAGCAAGAAGTCGGTATCTCTACACGTTTTGCGACTTTGGTCGCTCATCAGGAGCAAGCATGCATTGTATTTCTGTAATGACACAAACACATTTCAGGTTGATCCAGGGCATCTAACATTTTAGAGACCATGAACAAATCAAGGTCCTGGATAGTACTCACCAGGTGACCAAATGTTGCCGGCATGGAAGTGAAGCCCTAACAAGCCCCCCAATACATTGTAATCTGTTAGGATTACTTTACTGTATCAAATCATTTCAACTCAGTTTTGTCCTTAGTGCTTTGTGGTACGGATTGGGCAGCGCCCCCCCAAGATTCCCATTTACTGGAGCACCTGGTACGAAACTGGACATTGAAGACAACAACCCCTTGGCATACTTACAGCTATTTCTCAGCGATGAGGTTATTGAAAAAATAGTTACTGTGACAAACTGGTACCAAGCGCAACAATTGGCTACTATGCATCGGAAGCAAAAAGTGGAAACCAGTTGTAAGGTACCTGTGATTGGTAGTGTCCAAAGTGGAACTTGTGTGTTGAGGATTCAGGCGAAAAGTAGTCAGGCAGATTGGGTTGGCAACAAATCAGGCAAAGCGGTACACAATTGAAATTCAGAGAGTGGTCAGGCAGGCAAAGCTCATACACAAGCTGGCAGTAAAGTACAAAATCAGCAGGCTAGATAGCAGTCAGGGATTCAGGCAGAAGTTCAAGATGACAATCAAGATCACAAGCAGTCAGAACACCCAGGGAGCTAATCCACATAAACAGGCGCTTAGTGATAGCATCACTTCCTATTTATGGGCTGAATTGATTGAAAATTGGCCACAGCTGGCAGTAGGTGGGGCTAGTGAGTCCAAGGTAATGCTTAATACTGCAAGAAAATTTCCAAAAGTTCAGATCTCCTCCGTAACACAACAGGTAAGGCTGCAGCTGTGGGACCAGGAAGATCCCGGTTCAAATACACCCCGGTACATGACAGGGCCCCCTCCCCAGTGGACCCCTCCAGGGGCCTAGCGTGGCTTAATGGGAAAGGTGGCACGGAAGTCTCGAATAAGAGAAGGGGCATGCAGATCTTTGGCTGGAACCCAGAAACGGTCTGTGACGGGATATCCCTTCCAATGAACCAGATACTGAAGGCCACGACCCTGTCTTCAAGAATCTTGGAGACTTCAAGAATCTTGGAGACTTCAAGAATCTTGGAGACTTCAAACTCATTTTGTCCATCAACAAGAACAGGAGGAGGTAGCTGTTGCGTTCTGGAGTAGCGATTGAAAAAACCTTTTTTGAGGAGGGAAACGTGGAACACGGGATGTATCCGGAGAGAGGAGGGTAATTTCAACCAATAGGAGACTGGCCCGACTCAAACAATAATTCTGTAAGGACCAATGAATCGAGGGCCCAATTTGGTAGAAGGTTGTTTCAGCCTTACATATTTGGTTGATAGCCAAACTCTGCCCCCCCACATATGGAGTATATGGCGTCTTCGTTTGTTGGAAAAAAGCGCATATTTGCCTGCTGACTTCTGTAGTAACGAGCAAATCTTTTTCCAATGTAGCAGAATTGTTTTTCTCCCGCTGATCTGCTGCTGGTACACCAGAAGAAGGCTGAAGTAGGGGAAAAGTCTGAGGGTGATAGCCTAGGGCTGCGTAGAATGGTGTGGTATGAAGAGCACTGTGCCAACGGGAATTAAGGGCGAACTCAGCTAAAGGCAAATACTCAGACCAGTTAGAGTGTAAGGCATTGACATAATGATGAAGATATGTTTCTAGGGTCTGGTTCATGCGTTCGGTTTGACCATCTGTTTGAGGGTGATGTGAGGTAGAGACTGAGAGCGTTACTCCCAGTTTCTTGCAGAACACTCTCCAGAATCAGGAAACAAACTGGGATCCACGGTCTGAGACGACATTGGTAGGTATGCTATGACATCTCACAATATGGGAAAGGAAGAGAGTGGACAGTGCTTCCGTTGTAGGTAATCCTGGGAGCGGCACAAAATGAGACATTTTGGAAAAGCGATCCACTATGACCCATATAGCAGCCATGCCCTCAGACTTGGGTTAGTCTGTAATGAAGTCCATAGTCAAATGGGTCCAAGGCTGGCGAGGTGCCAGAAGTGGTTGTAACAGTCCAGTAGGCAATGTGCGGGGTACTTTATTAGCAGCACAAGTTGGACAGGCAGCCACATAGTCAGTAACATCCCTTTTCATATGAGGCCACCAGACATGATGCTGCAAGGTCTTATGAGTGATGGTGACACCAGGATGACCGGATAACACACAATCATGTGCCCAGAGGAGTACAGGTTTTCTGAGGCTAGGGGCTACGAACAGGTCACCTGGTGGTATCTTCAAGCCTTGGGGAACACGATTCTGGGTTTCTTTCAACTGTTGGGAAAGAGCCGTAGAGATCTGTGCGACAATTTTGTAAGGTGGGATTATTTACTGCTCGGTAGGTTGATCTTCTTCATAGGTAGCGAACTGTCTGGAAAGAGCATCGGCATCGGCTTTCTTGTTTCTATGCCCAGGAACATAAGAAAGAACAAAATTAAAACGGGAGAAAAACAGAGCCCATCGAGCCTGACATGAGTTCAGACGTCTTGCAGTCTGAGGATACAGTAGGTTTTTATGGTCAGTGAGGATAAAAAAAGGCTTGGTAGCCCCTTCCAGAAGATGTTGCCATTCAGACAATGCCAATTTGATGGCCAGTAGTTCTCGATTCCCAACATCATAATTAATCTCCGCTGGAGAAAACTTTTTAGAAAAAAATGTTACTGGATGGATTCTACCGGACTAAGACTCCTTTCACACTGAGGAGTTTTTCAGGCAGTACAGCGCTAAAAATAGCGCTGCTATACCGCCTGAAAATCTCCTTCACTGCCTACTCAATGTGAAAACAATGGGAAACCGCGGCAATACCGCCCGCAATGCGCCTCTATAGAGGCGCATTGCGGGTGGTATTAACCTTTATCCGCCGCTAGTAAGGGTTAATACCGCACCGCTAGCGGCCGACTCCCGTGGCAATCCCGGCGGTATAGCGCCACTATTTTTAGCGCCGATATACCGCCACCGCGGCTCCCGGTCCAATGTGAAAGGGGCCTTAGGCTGTCTCTGGGAGAGCACAGCACCTGCTCCTACCTCAGATGCATCAATCTCAACTGTGTACTTATGTACTGGAGATCGGGATTTGGATGCTGAAGAATTGGAGCTTTGCTGAACATGTCTTTTAATTGCTGGAAAGCTGATTCTGCTTCTGAGGACCACACCTTGCAATTTGTACCTTTCTTAGTCATAGCTGTAAGGGGGGCCACAATGGAGGCAAAACCTTTGATGAAGTGTCTGTAGTAATTTGCGAACCCTAGAAAGCTTTGGAGCCCTCTTAAAGTGGTCGGTTGGGGCCATTGCAAGACAGCGGAAAGTTTTTGAGGGTCCATTTGGAAACTGACAGCACTTATAATGTATCCAAGGAAAGGAATACGGCTTTGATGGAAACTGCATTTTCCAATCTTCTCGTAAAGATGGTTTTCTCTCAGTCGTTGTAATACCTACTTTACATGCGAGATGTGCTCTAGATGAGTCTCGGAAAAGATCCAAGTAGATGATCACAAAACTGTTGCTGAAATCATGAAAAAATTCATTAATGAAACGCTGAAAGACAGCAGGGGCGTTACACAACCCAAATGGCATAACCAGATATTCGAAATGTCCATTACGAGTGTTGAATGCTGTCTTCCACTCTTCCCCGTCTTTAATTAGAATCAGATTATAAGCCCCTCGTAGGTCTAGCTTGGAGAAGATAACGCCCCCCTTAAGTACATCAAACCAGGTAGGAGTCTTTTACAGTGATTTGATTTAACCCTCGATAGTCTATACATGGTCGAAGACCCACATCTTTTTTTTCAACAAATAAAAAACCTGCCCCTACTGGAGAAGAAAGAGGGTCCGATAAAACCTTTTTCCAAGTTGTCTTTTACGTATTCCTCCATGGATTTTTGTTCAAGCAAAGACAGGGGATAGGTCCTTCCTTTGGGAAGAGGTGCTCCAGGAATCAATTTAATTGCACAGTCAAAAGAACGATGTGGGAAGCACTAGAGGCTGCGATTACTATCATCCCAAAGAAAGGCAAGGATCCTTCTTTGTGTTCAAGCTATCGGCCCATTTCCCTACTGAATGCTGATGTGAAGCTGTTCGCGAAGATACTAGCAGGCAGAATGAAGACAGTAATGAACGACCTGGTGCACCCCGACCAAGTGGGCTTCATCCCAGGCAGGGAAAGCAAGGACAATGGTATTAGAACTTTCCTAGTAACACAAAAAATAAAAGATTGTAAATCCCCAGGTCTGCTACTGTCAATAAATGCAGAAAAAGATTTGACAGAGTAGACTGGGGATTTATGCAGCACACATTGGAGGCACATGGATTTGGCCCCAAGATGATTCAGTGGATAAATGCCCTATATAATCACCCCACAGCTAGGTTTAAAATTAATGGAACAGTATCTGGCCCCTTTGAAATTTATAATGGGACCCGACAGGGTTGTCCCCACTACTGTTTGTCTTATCATTAGAACCATTGTTGGCAGAGATTAGACAGAATCCCGATATTAGGGGGATACAGATAGACGATAAGGAACATAAACTAGCATAACATAACTTGACGACATCTTGTTTAACATCACAAGCCCCAGGATTACCCTCCCCAATCTACTGAAAACTTTAAAAACCTACGGTGAGGTAGCAAATTTTAAAATTAACCCCTGAAAATCTGAAATTCTCAATATAAGTGTCAAACCACAAGAGGAACAAATATACAAACAGGACTTCCCATTTATATGGAGGGACACCAAGTTAAAGTACTTAGGAGTTAAATTAACACCCACATATGAAACCATTTACCAACTGAAATCAGAACAGGCTTAAATAAAATCGCTTCTAGACAAAGGTCATGAATTGGTAGGATAAACAGTCTCAAAATGCTAACCCTCCCCAAAATATCATATAAAATGCAATTGTTACCAATTTCAATCCCAGAAACATATTTCAAAACATTAAATACGCTACTACATAGATTTATTTGGCAGAATAAAAAGCCAGGTGGTACTGAGAGACAAGGCACAAGGTGGTTTGGGTTTACCAGGCCTAAAAACCCATTTCTTTTTTTTCTTACTTTTAGACTGTTGGTAAGATATACATGTAGGGCCGGTAGTGGCAACCTTTGTTTTGTATGAATTTTTGTCAAAAAAAAGTAAAAACCTAATAAAGAAATTGAAAAAAAATATATGTAATATATATAAAAAAAAAGAATGATGTGGAGGTAAAACCTCTGCCTTTTGCGTGCAAAATACGTCTGCAAACTCATGGTATTCACGAGGCAAGGTAGGATTGGACGGTCACGGGAGCCAACATACAAGCAGAAAGTCTTTTGGGTTGAGACAAACAGTTTGGATGACAAAACGACCCACAAGAGGTTAGTTCTCAATTTTCCCAATCAAAAGAAGGGTTATGTTGTTGTAACCATGGGTAACCAAGGATAATGGGCAGACGTGGAGAATCAATAAGAGACAAGACAACTTCCTCTTTGTGGAGTACGCCTACCTGAAGGGTGATTGTTGTAGTCTCAAATTTTACAATGCCATCTCCCAAGGGTTGTCCATTCAGGGTGGTAATGTTCAGGGGTCTAGACTTTGGAACAAATGGGATGTTATTTTCTTTAGCAAAAGTGTAGTCCAAGAATATGCCAGCAGCTCCAGAATCCACAAGTTTAGAGGGCAAATGGATAATTGCAGGATCGGTAATCTTGGTCTTGGAGGATATACCTGTAAGGTCTAAGCCAGCTCCTCCAACACTGGTTAGACCCTGCCTTTTACTGGACGGGAAGGGCAGACAGATAATAAATGTCCTTTAAGTCCACAGTATAGGTAATGGCCCAATGTATGCCTCCTTTGTTTCTCTGACTCAGCTAGGTGGAGACGGTTTACATCCATGGGTTCCACAGGTGCCTGTGGTTCAACTGAAATTTCAGCTTCTGGCTGAGGTGGTGCTTGGAAGTTAGGGGCCAAACGATAAACTGGCCTAGGAAACTTGCAAGTTCTAAGTCTCTCTTGGCACCTTTCATGGTACCGGACATCCAGACAAACACACAGCTCTATGAATTTCTCAAGGTCTTCTGGGGAATCCTTATAGACCAATTCGTCCTTGATGCGATCTGCAAGACCCTTTCGGAAGGCTGCACATAATGCCCTTGAGTCCCAATTAGTCTCAGCAGCAAGGGTACGGAACTCGATAGCATATTGTGCCACAGAACTGGTGCCTTGTTGCATGTCCAAGAGTGAGTACTCAGCTACAGAAGCTCTAACTGGATTGTCAAATACAGTCTGGAGAGAAGCCAGAAATTTGTCAGCGTCTTGCAGCACAGGATCATTGCGTTCTAGATAAGGAGAGACCCAGGCCAGGGCCTTCCCCTTTAACAAGGAAATTACAAAAGTCACTTTGGAAGACGAAGAGCTAAAAGTCCCAGGGTTGTTGCGGAAATGCAAACGGCAAACATTTAAAAAGCCTCTGCAGTCCTCAGTATCACCACCAAACTTGTCAGGCAAGGAAGTTTGGGTGGTACAGAAGAGGCGGGTTGGATCGTAGCAGGAGCAGGATCCGGAGTCTGGACAGTTGCAGAGGAACCAGACAAACAAGATTTAAGCATAGTACAAAGTTCATCTAACTTGGCATCTAGGGAAGAAAGATACTGTTCATGAGCTCCAATCAATTGTCCTTAATGTGACTATACGCTCAGTGTTTTCCGCCCTACAAGGGGGAGAACTTCTAGCTTCAATAGACATCAATGATGCGTACCTGCATGTGCCTATATTTCCCGCTCACCAAAGGTTCCTGCGCTTTGCTGTAGAGCGTCACCTTTAATTTGTGGCTCTACCCTTCGGTCTAGCCACCACACCCTGGGTATTTATAAAGGTTCTGGCCCTGCTCCTGGCAAGGCTAAGAGCCCCAGGGCATAGCAGTAACTGCATATCTGGATGACTTGCTACTGGTAGATCAGTCAGTGGCACGTTTGAACCAGAGTGTGCTCAGCACGGTCAAATATCTAGAACACCTGGGCTGGGTTCTCAACTTAGAGAAATCATCCTTACAGCCAGTGAAAAGTCTGGAGTACCTGGGTATGGTCATAGACACAGCCCAAAAAATAGTATTTCTCCCCCAGTCAAAAGTCAATTGTATAAGGGACCTGGTTCAGGTAGTCAAGCCAAAGAAAAATCTTTCCCTTTCGCCTTTGCATGAGGTTATTAGGGAAGATGGTAGCCTCATTCGAGGCTGTTCCTTATGCCCAGTTTCATTCAAGGCCGTTGCAAAAGGCATCTTGTCTGCTTGGAACAAAAGGATCCAAGCTTTGGACTTGCCAATGTATCTGGCACCAGAGGTGCGCCAGAGCCTCAGTTGGTGGTTAGTAACCAAAAATTTTCAGAAGGTAAAATCCTTCATCCCAGTCGCCTGGAAGATTGTGACAGATGCCAGCCATTTGGTCTGGGGAGCAGTCCTAGTAAAGGGTACAGTTCAGGGGAAATGGTCCGAAGCCAAAAAGACCTTGCCCATCCGGGCAGTACGTTTGGCCCTGAGGGCCTGGATGCACAGGTTACAAGATTGTCCTGTCAGAATACAATCCGAATATGCCACAGCAGTGGCTTATATCAATCACCAAGAGGGCACCAGAAGTCTTGCCGCCCAGAGGGAAGTGAACCATATTCTGGTTTGGGCAGAGAGGCATGTACCCTGCCTATCGGCGGTCTTCATTCCAGGAGTGGAGAATTGGCAGGCGGATTATTTAAGCCGCCAGCAGCTGTTCCCAGGGGAATGTTCCCTCCATCCTGACATCTTTCTGGACATATGCCAGAAGTGGGCTACCCCGGACGTAGATCTATTGGCCTCCAGATTCAACAAGAAGTTAGACAGCTTTGCGTCAGGGACAAAGGACCCACTCACATGCGGGACTGATGCTTAGTAATCCCTTCGGATCAATTTTCACTGATATATGCATTCCCTCCGGTTCAGCTTCTACCGTGACTTCTTCGCAGGATCAAGGAGGAGAGAAAACTAGCGGTCCTCATAGCCCGAGCGTGGCCTAGAAGACCCTGGTATACAGAGATCAGGGTCCAGTATTCCATCCTTGAAACCTACATCTTAAAGAGTCGAGGGCTCTCAGGTTCAGTCCTCTCCACTCTGGTTAACGCTAGGAAGCCGGCCTCCAGGTTCATTTATTACAGAATCTGGGAGGCATATGTTTCCTGGTGTGAATCCAAGGGTTGGCACCCTCGAAAATATGTCATTGGTAGAATCCTTTCTTTCTACAGTTGGGGGTGGAAATTAAGCTGTCCTTGAGTACCATCAAGGGGCAGGTTTTGGACTCATCAGTGTTTTTCCAAAGACGATAACAAAAGTGCAAGAAACGAAAACCGAAAGATCCGACATAAAAAATGCTTTATTTTAGTTTTCGTTGCGGTAAAAATTCGATATAGAGAGATTCGACATTATAGGGAAAAGATTCGACATTATAGAGAAAAGATTAGACACTATAGAAATATAAGATTCGACATTACAGAGAATAGATTTCGATCTATGAGAAAATAGATTCGACATTATAGAGAATAGATTCGACATTATTACTAGTCATACAACATTAGAATTCTTGTAGGCGTAATATTCGAACGGAAATGTACGATTCGTCTAATATTTTTTTGACCATTAGACAGAAACCAACAAAGATTCGACGTTCCGTCGAATATTCTTTTGACCATTCGACAGAAACCAAGTATTATTGGATTTTCGGACGAAAGCTATTCCCCAACGAAAAACGAAATAAATCAAAACGATTTTCGGGAGTAACTAAATAAATTTATTTTCCAAACGAAAACGAAAAAAGGAAACAAAATATTCCAGTCTGCACATGTCTACTAAATATCAGTTCTCTACACCCTTTCAGGTGAGGTTGTTTTGGTAAGGTTCATGTAGCATGTGGTTATTTAGGATGCACCAGGTATGGGTATACTAAGGTCATTAAATGAGGATAAGAGGTGTTCATAAAGCACATATCCATTTAAACATCCTGTGGGTTTTTTTTTGTACCAGTTATACACAGATGCAAATAGGTTCCATCTGCAGCTGTGATTTGATGACATGGACAGCTGTCAATTTAGAACCGAATCTCGACTAAAAACAAATTCTTTAAAGATGACCAAATACCTTCCAGATGGTAATGATTTTTACGTGTACAAAAAAAATAAATCTCTCTACTATTCCATTCTTACTTAATTACACTACTATATAGACACCCAAATATTGAATGCATCTAAATGTTATCACATGTAGATTGCAGGATATTACGGCTTAAAAAAAAAATGGCTTAATTTTTTTTTATAATTTTCAGTGATGCTAAATTTTTGTGTTGATTTTTCTGTCAGTACTTCTGAACTGACCATAAGCGCACATATAAATGTAGTCAACCAAATAACAATTACACCAAGCAAAATGCTGAAAAGATTCCAATGTCATTAAAGGGGTTGTAAAGGTTCTTTTTTTATTTTCTAAATAGGTTTCTTTAAGCTAGTACATTGTTGGTTCACTTACCTTCTCCTTCGATTTCCTTTCCAAATGTTTTTTTTCTTTGTCTGAATTTCCCACTTCCTGTTCCTCCTCAGTAAGCTTTTCACTAAGCTGTTCTTGCTGACTAACCACCGCTCGGATGATGGTAGCAAGTTTACTGAGGAGAAACAGGAAGTGAGAAATTCAGACAAAGAAAAAAAAAACATTTAGAAGGCAAATCGAAGGAAAAGGTAAGTGAACCAACAATGCACTAGCTTAAAGGAACCTATTTAGAAAATAAAAAACGAACCTTTACAACCCCTTTAATTAAGGAGTGGTGTATGTTGCTTGATTGTGATACCTGACTTTCCTAAACTGCAAAATATCAGAAGATTGTTGGATCTTAATTTCATTGTAGCCAAACTACCCCTGCATGCTGCAGCACCATCTGTGCCTCCATGGTAGGGATCTGGGGTTTTCAAGGTGCTACCCCTCAAAAGAGGTTTCAATTCACCCCTTTGAGTGACCCCCATACTCTCAATCTCAAAGATAATCTATAAAATACCTTAAAATAAGGAACATGCCCAGTATTAACACAAATTATTAATTGCTATTTTCCATTCACATTTATTGACGTGATCAATCATGGGATGTAAGTTCATTGCTGGCTTAGACATTTGCAAAAGTCCATCTATATTCAGACTAAGGTGTCTATACCTAGAAGTCTAGGTTCACATCTGTGCGGCTGTGCTTGATGTGTTTTTCAGACATGTTTTTGCATTGCGTTTTGCGTTTTTTAAACCCTTCCCCTCTCTCTTTCTCACATTCTCCTTTTCCAAAATAATTGCATTAGAAAAACATAATAGGAATACTATTTTGGATAAACAAATTTAAAACATTTCTTCATTATAGAAAGAAAGATTGAATACTGTATTAATCTGCATAATTAATCGGCATATAACACACACCCTAACTTTAAAAGGGAAGTTTCAGGAAAAAAAAACTTTCCACACCCCCCTGCGTATAACACGCAGGCACAGTTTACCCTCTATTTTCAGGGTAAAAAAGTGAGTGTTATACGCCAATAAATACAGTATTCAACATGCTTCAGGCTCACGAAAATCTTCATGTTTTTGTATTAATAACATTGTGAATACATATATAATTATTTTTATTGTATTGTAATTGGATACTGTTGTTTTATTGCTTATTTACTTTTCAGCGGCCCTCTCTCCTCATCGCCCCTTCTGTGCCCCTCAGGGTGGGTCTGGTCTCTGTTAGGCTTCCTGGCAAGTTAGGCTCCGTACACACGGTCGGACAAAACTGATGAGAATGGACCGAGGTTCAGTTTCATCGGTCCAAACCGACCGTGTGTATAGCCCATCTGTCTGTTTTCCTTCGGTCCAAAATTTTAAAACATGCTTCAAAACCGAACCGATGGACCGCTGCCCGATCGGTCCAAACCGATGGTTAGTACAGAAAGCATCGGTTCAAAACCCGCGCATGCTCAGAATCAAGTCGACGCATGCTTGGAAGCAGTAAACTTTGTTTTATTCAGCACGTCGTGTGTTTGACGTCACCATGCTCTGACCCGATCGGTTTTTGGAACGATGGTGTGTACACACATCAGACCATCAGGCCACTTCAGCGGTGAACCGATGAAAATGGTCCGTCGGACCATTCTCATCGGTTTGGTCCGACCGTGTGTACAAGGCCTTAGGAATACATGGTTCTCCACAGGTCTTCCTGCCCACTATACTCCCTTTGCAGTGCCAATTTTGGCCACTGGGGAGCGTAATTATTCCGGCGGCGTTCTTTGATCATTGCTGGGCGCATAAGGGTGCGGTGTGCGTGCATGCAGCGCATAACAACATCTTGCATGTGCAGCAGAGGTGATGGCAGTGGCTGAAGCCTCATACACACGACCGAGGAACTTGATGGGCGAAACACATTGTTTTCCTCGTCAAGTTCCTTGTTAGGCTGTCGAGGAACTCGACAAGGCAAGTTTCTCCATTCCCGTTGAGGAAAAAGAAGACATGCTTTTTTTTTGGCTCGACGGGATCCTCGACAGTTTCCTCGTAGAAAAATGTACACACGACCGGTTTCCTCGGCAAAAAAAAAATCCCAGCAAGTTTCTTGCTGGTTTTTGCCGAGAAACTCGGTCGTGTGTACGAGGCCTGAGGCTTTGGCCATCCAGAACGCAGAGGGAGCCACCCAGTGGCCCTTTCCATGGTGGCCGGGACTCCAAGGGACTGGGTTAAATGGATGGCACCTGTGGCTAATCGGCCAAAATATGGGAGACACCAGATAAAGTGCACAGCCTCCAGTTTGCAGATTGACAGCTGCAATGGAACATGATTGTACACACCTGTAGCCAGAACTCATATTTTAAATCCTATTCTCATTCTTGTACTAATTTTGTCCAATAAAGATTATACAATATTATAAACTATATAAACTTTCTTGGTTAGAATACCTAGCTGCTTAAAAAACCCTTGGGGGAATCCTTCTATTTATTTCAATTAATTGGGGTGCGCAGCCCTTCAGACTCTCGGATATGCATTTTTCTATTCCACACCAACTATCAGGCAACTCCAGCATTTTCCAGACAAGCAGTTTGTTTTCCTTGTGTTTTTTAACCTTCCTAGGAGTTTCTTCCTAATAAAATACCAAGCTTCACCTTAGTGTAGAGCTATTGCGCAGCAGGGACCGAATGAGGTACTAAGCCAGGTGTGGTTCCAGTACATAAACAGTGTTATTCTACTAGATATGGCACTGTTTGGTCATGTACACAGATGTGAGGTAATGTATATGCCGGAGCTTCTTTTTAATCCTAGTTTGGCACTGCAGGGATATTAATTATGATTGGAACCATGACTAATCTAAAAATTACATTAAAATTCTGACTCCTATCACTTCTCAGTCACAGGAATGAACAGGGAGACAAATTCCATAGCAAAGCATCCTTTGGTAAAAAAAAATGGATTGTCAATTGATATATTTACACACTTTTCATAAATGATATTATGCACACACTAGGACATATAGCTTCATACATGTCTACAGGAAGGGCAAAACATATGGAATGCCATGTGCCAATAGCAGCCAACTACAAACAAGCCCATGCAAGTAACACTCTCCTTGTGTGGCCACTGCCGCTCATGATAATAAGTAACAAATTACAAGTACAAACCAGATATGTTGGTAAATACTGCTATGCATTACTTACAAAGGGCCAGATTCACAAAGAGATACGACGGTATATCTCCTGATACGCCGTCGTATCTCTGAGTTCTGCTGGTCGTATCTATGCGACTGATTCAGAGAATCAGTTACGCATAGATATTCCTAAGATCCGACAGGTGTAAGTGTCTTACACCGTCGGATCTTAGGCTTCAATTCCAGGCCGGCCGCTAGGTGGCGTTTAGTTTTTTTTACGCAACGAATATGCAAATGAGGATTTCGGCCGATTCAGAAACGAACGACCGCCCGGCGCATTTTTTTACGTTGTTTGCGTTCGGCTTTTTCCGGCGTATAGTTACCCCTGGGTCTATGAGGCGCAGCCAATGTTAAGTATGGCCGTCGTTCCCGCATCGAATTTTGAAATTTTACGTTGTTTGCGTACGTCGATTCAGAAAACAGCTGGACATAAGTTACGCTCACGACGAAACCAATGACGTCCTTGCGACGTCATTTGGAACAATGCACGCCGGGATTTTTTAGGGACGGCGCATTCGCAGTTCGTTCGGCGCGGGGACGCGCTTCATTTAAATGAAACACGCCCCCTACCCGCCGAATTTGAATTCCGCCAGGTGATTTACACTACGCTGCCGCAACTTTACAGACAAGTGCTTTGTGAATAAAGCACTTGCCTGAAAAACTTGCGGTGGTGTAGCGTAAATCAAATACGTTACGCCCGCCCAAAAATACGCCCATCTACGTGAATCTGGCCCATAAACTGTAAGTTACTTGCCCTTCCCACAGGTTGGTTGGTTCAGTTCTCTTTTAGTAATGGTTTTGTTTTATATAACTGAACTAGTTAGAAAGGTTTACAAAGATTTATTTTATATCGGAGTGATTAGCAGTACATCCGAATGTGGTCCAGACTTTTATACCATACTCTTCAGTGGTCACTACTTTTGTGCAAGTTGATGTTTGGAAAATGAAGATCTGCATTGCTAAAGTCTGAGGCAACCCCTTCCATGTACATGCTTGTGAAAAATGTTATATATCCTGACAAGCTCCATTCTTCGACTTCCTTTTCAAATTCCAAATTGTGCTCGAGGCAAGAATCGCTGACAACAGGAACATCTAGATTACAATCTTTGTGAAATTACATCAAAACAAGGAAAATTGTTATTTATGTTTTTACAGTGGATTCTTTTTCCTGTTTGGGTAAAGTCTTAGTGAAAAGGCTTTGTGTATATCACGAGCATGTTTTATAATGTCAAGTAAATGTCATGTGCTTGGTTCATACAAAATTTATCTATCAAATATTCTGCAGTATCTAACAATATTTTAAATAGGAAAATGCAAATAAACCTGACAGCATTCAATAATATCAGACATTGGTTAACCACTTAAGCCCCGGACCAATATGCTGCTAACAGCCCAAAGGCGTTTTTACAATTCGTCACTGCGTCGCTTTAACAGACAATTGCGCGGTCGTGCGATGTGGCTCCCAAACAAAATTGATGTCCTTTTTTCCCCACAAATAGAGCTTTCTTCTGGTGGTATTTGCGCTATAAACAAAAATAGAGTGACAATTTTGAAAAAAATGCAATATTTTTTACTTTTTGCTGTAATAAATATCCCCCAAAAACATATCTAATTTTTTTTTCCCCTCAGTTTAGGCCTATACGTATTCTTCTACATATTTTTGGTAAAAAAAATCGCAATAAGCGTTTATCGATTGGTTTGCGCAAAATTCATAGCGTTTACAAAATCGGTAATAGTTTTATTATTATTATTTTTTTACTACTAATGGCGGCGATTAGCGATTTTTTTCGTGACTGTGGCATTATGGCGGACACTTCGGACAATTTTGACACATTTTTGGGACCATTGTCATTTTCACAGCAAAAAATGCATTTAAATTGCATTGTTTATTGTGAAAATGACAGTTGCAGTTTGGGAGTTAACCACAGGGGGTGCTGTAGGAGTTAGGGTTCACCTAGTGTGTGTTTACAACTGTAGGGGGGTGTGGCTGTAGGACTGACGTCATCGATCGAGTCTCCCTATAAAAGGGATCACTCGATCGATGCAGCCGCCACAGTGAAGCACGGGGAAGCCGTGTTTACACATGGCTTTCCCCGTTCTTCAGCTCCGGGGAGCGATCGCGACGGAGCGGCTATAAACGAATATAGCCGTGCCGTCGTCCCGGATTGCTCCCCGCGGGAATCCGACCGCCGCATGTAGCGGGGGGGGGTCCCGATCGGACCCCCGACCCGCGGAAAGGCAAGGACGTACCTGTATGCCCATTTGCCTGTACGTGCCATTCTGTGGACGTACATATACATGCGGCGGTCGGGAAGTGGTTAAAAAATATATATGTCTGAAATCAGCTCGCGTCAGATCATATAAAGGTATTTTTCTAGTTGTCCACCATTATATTTAGCAAAGGCAACAGGACTGGGACCCACCACCAGACCTTACAAAACAGATTATAGCGCACACATGCAAAAATGACATTTATCCTGCAAGGCTAGTTAAAAACACCTGAACATATTAAAAAATACGGGGGTTTGGTTCACACTATATAATCATATAGTGCTAAGCCCACTTATATGACCATATAGTGCCGAGGTGTCCAAACTTCTTTCAAAGAGGGCCAGATTTGATGAAGTGAATATGCGCGAGGGCCGACCATTTTGCCTGACATTCTTTGAACCATTAAAATTCGGTTTAAGTGTGTTCATCCGATCACTAATACACTGCCCAACAAGAATTCTCTTGCCATTCTCTCGTGTGTGTGGTGAAGAGATGATCTTGAGCGTGTTATTTGGATATACCGTATTTATCAGCATATAACACTCACCTTCACTTTAAGATGGAAGTTTCAGGAAAAAAAATGTAATTTTAAATAAAGAACTGTGAAGCAAAATAAGGGTCAATGCTCATCGATGCAGCCTAAACAATGTCCATCTGTAGCCTCACTATTGCCATTAATGCAACCTCACAATTGCTATGAATGCAGCCCCACCGTTGCCATGAATGCAGCCTTACCATTGCCATCAGTGCAGCCTGATCGATGCCCATCTGCAGCCTCGGAGGGGATCCGGAGGGGGCGCAGGATGAGCACCAACAGATTACATACAGGGAATCTCCTGTTTACTCGGCTGCCTCTTTAATACGAAGTCCCGCCTCCTATTATAGACAGAACAGTCTTCCAATGGCAGCCCAGGAGACGGAACTTCCTATTAGAGATGCAGCCGAGTAAGCAGGAGATTTTCCTGTATGTAATCTGAAGGCACTCGTCCCGCCCCTCTCCATGTCCCCTCCAAGAAGATTTTATATATATATATATATATATTTCCAAATCACCAGGGGGGCCATACTAAACTGGGCCGGACTTTGAACATGCCTGATATAGTGTGTCCAAACCCCCGTATTTTTGAATATGTTCAGGTGTTTTTAACTAGCCTTGCAGGATAAATGTCATTTTTGCATGTGTGCGCTATAATTTTTTTGTACTGTCTTTGGTCTTATAGCAGCACCATCTTAGATGTATTGCATTTTAGGGTGTGCCCCCCCAAGTATGTTTTTGCACCACAATTGTAGCCGGAAACACACAGCTCACGGTCCTGTCAGGGGGGGAAATGACCTATCGTCTGTTCATACAATGTATGAACAGCGATTTGTCATTTCCCCATGTCAGTCCACCCCCCCTTCAGTTAGAACACACCCAGGGAACATGATTAACCCCTTCCTCGCCCCTAGTGTTAACCCCGTCACTGCCAGTGGCATTTTTATAGTAATCAATGCATTTTTATAGCACTGATCGCTATAAAAATGCCAATGGTCCCAAAAATGTGTCAAAAGTGTCCGAAGTGTCCGCCATAATGTCGCAGTACCGATAAAAATCGCTGATCGCCGCCATTACTAGTAAAAAAAAAATATTAAGAAAAGTGCCATAAAACTATCCCCTATTTTGTAAACGCTATAACTTTTGCGCAAACCAATCAATAAATGCTTATTGCGATTTTTTTTACGAAAAATATGTAGACGAATACGTATCTGCCTAAACTGAGGAAAAAATAGTTTTTTTTATATATTTTTGGGGGATATTTATTACAGCAAAAAGTAAACAATATACATTTTTTTCAAAATTGTCGCTCTATTTTTGTTTATTGCGCAAAAACTAAAAACCGCAGAGGTGATCAAATACCACCAAAAGAAAGCTCTATTTGTGGGAAAAAAAGGATGCCAATTTTGTTTGGGAGTCACGTCGCACGACCGCGCAATTGTCATTTAAAGCGACGCAGTGCTGAATCGCAAAAAGTGGCCTGGTCTTTGACCAGCAATATGGTCCGGGTGTTAAGTGGTTAATGAAAGAGCAACAGTACGCCCATCCAGAATATGATTCACCATTCATATTCAAAGGAGGCAGAAATACCAAAGAGGAAACATTATTCTGTGCCATGTCAAGAATAATTAAACCAACTTGCTGGTTAATCTGCTGTTAAGACTTCCATATTGTTAGTGTGCAAGGGTAAGTATTTATAAACCAACCAAGCAGTGATCATGCAAAAAAGCCTACATAAAAAAATACAAGCTACAAAATAACATTATGATTAGCTTAACATCTAGTCTAATGTCTACATGCTAGATTGGGACCCGTAGCTGTTTAAAATCAACTCTGGTGAAAAATCTGATAACATAAACAAGAACGAGACTGAAGTAATTAAGCAATGAATTTAATCATAATGTGTCAATCATTTTGTTAACCCACCACAGCAATTCATAATTTTGAATGGTGTGCTGTCATCCAGATGTCTGTGATGTCAGTGTGTAATATCATCAATGCTTTGCAGCTGTGTGGTGAAGACTAAGGTAGATTGTCTTTTTTTTCCCCCCAGCAATAAAGAAATCAATTTTAATAAGTGTATTTATTATTAGCTTTCAGTGGTATTCATTAACTTAATTCCTAAACACATGTTGTGGCACAAGCACAAACTCTGGGCAAGTTATAAAAAGGCTTGACCAGTTATTCAGACTCATGATGAAGTGCTCTTGGTTTAGTTAAAGGGGAGGCTCACCCAAAAAATACATTTTTAACATTACATTCAGCCGAGTTGTCCTAATGACAATCGGCTGTTTTTTTTTTTTTTTTCCCCGTACATAACGTATTTTCACCGCCGCTTCCGGGTATGTCTTCTGCGGGACTGGGCGTTCCTAATTGATTGACAGGCTTCCGACCATCGCATACTGCGCGTCACGAGTAGGACAACTCGGCTGAATGTAATGTTAAAAATGTATTTTTGGGTGATCCCCCGCTTTAATACAAATCCCACACTCGTTTATTTTTTCCTGTAATACTTGTGATTCAAAGCCCCAAACTCCCACACTTTTGGTATTTTGTAAAAACACCTTCCCAGCAATAACAGTCATATGCTTCCCATAGATTACTTATCAGCCAGTGTGCTGAACGAAGAAAAATTATTGAATGCATACCTCCACTAACACAAGCATGGTGGATAGAGGAATGCTCCCCACTGGGACAGTGGATTGAATATACCGATCAGCAGCGGCAGTCGCTGAGCGAGAACAATATTTCAACAAGCAAGCTCAACAAAAGTTGATTTAACAATTGACCTTTGTCAAACAGACATGAACACACATGAATCTAAGTTCGTCCGGTCCCCACTCAACTGATTTATGGGCAGCTTTAAAGGAAACCTTCTGTGGGAAGAGCACAACTTTGCACACTGGAGTCTGGAGTTACTCTGGGCAATTCTTCCTTGCAGATAAAAAAATGGTACTCCTGGGCACAAGACCTGTGTAGGCAGAGCCAGGGTTGAAACTAGGGGGGGGGGGGGGCATGTGCCCCAGGCATCACACTGAGAGGGGCACCGCTGTTGGGAGTAGTGATAGCAACATTGCTATTGTCAGCCTAGCAATGGAAGTGTGGAGGAGAAAGCTGGGAAAAGGTGTGGGCTTTGTTCTCTCTCCCCTTATTCTTCCTGCCAGTGCAGTGCTCCTGCTGCCTGTACTGTTCTCCCATATAGTGGCAGTCTGGAACTTAATCTCACAGCAGCCCCTGCTCACGTCTTGCATCCATGAGAGCTGCTGAATGGTTAAGTGTGAAAGTGTGAGTGGTGGAGGATGTTGTCTCACTGTGCATTGTGCAGCCTTCCCGGGGATGTTTGTGTGTGAATGAGGAAGAAGCGAGTCAGGTAAGCCCTTGCTAAGGTGGGCACAGCTCGTCTTCTTCTAGGACCAGGAGTAGTAGAGCAGAGAGCGGTTGATCCTTCACTGAGCTCTCACTACACAGAACTGATCTTTCAGCTGCAGTAATGTAATGGGGGACGTTGAAGCAAGGGGGACACTGATGTTAGAGGGGGGCATTGATGTAAGGGGGGCATTGATGTAAATGGGACACTGATGTTAGAGGGGGGCATTGATGTAAGGGGGGCATTGATGTAAAGGGGACACTGATGTAAGGTGCCCATCTGTACATAACCCAGCCCCATGCATTATTTATTGTAATCAGAAAATTGGACATCTGTTTCATTGCAAATTTTATTACAAATTGTATATATTTGTTACACCAATAAAAAAAGCAGGCAGGCATCACCTATATACAGGCACTAGATTTTATGTACAGTATATACACATATTCTCAGAATGAGTGAGTAGAATACATATTTTTAAGCATTTCAACTTGTCATTTGTTGTTATTGTATTTTTAATGACATAATAAATACAGCTCTATATTTACAAATCTCATAAAAAATTATGCATTTTATTTAAATGTTACAAACATCTAATCACAATATTTCAAACATGCTTATAAAAATAAAACCTTGTGTCTATTTATATAGAGCTTGCAAATAGTTATTTTATACAATGTACTACTAGTACAGAATTGTCCTAATGTCAAAGAATCAAATATCTGCTTTGAATTTAGGACAGGATTATAGAAACATTAATAGGTCTGTGGCCACTATCCTTTCTATGTGTTATAAACATGTATTTTGTTGTGTGAGTGAATTTCAGTATTGAGTATTGTCTATGCAATGGCATCTAATGCCTTGTATACACGGTCGGACTTTTGACTGTTCAAAAGTCTGCCGTGAGTCCGTCGGAAAGAAAGAGAGGTTCTCTATCTAAGGTCCGTTGGACTTCTGACTTCTGACAAAAAAAGTCAGATGGAGGCTACACACGGCTTGACTTTCCGAGAAAAAAAAAATCCTGTCTGACTTTTTTTTTTCTCGGAAAGTCCGGCCGTGTGTACAAGGCATAAGACAACATGTGGGGGCTTACAACTACTTTACAAGAGACGTGCTGCACATAGAAGCAATCATTTCACAGTTTCCAGTGAGCTACAATGAAATGAGGTGTTCAACTATGTACAGAACAGCCAAGGTATGAATTGAGAATTGATTATGACAGTTCCTTTTATACACACCATGTAGGAAAGGTGAAACATTTTTTGATTCCATAATTCCATAATTAAAATTACAAGTTTTATTGCAACACTTGTGTCTGCCTTCACTGAACTTCATACTATATTTTAAAAGGAATATTACAGCCAGGAAATGTATTAATTACAAAATATCATAGGGTTGTAACAGTTTTCTTAAAGGTCTCAAGACAGTCTGGCAACTGTATATTTGCTCTGTTTATTTTACATCAATAAAAAACTCTTTTGTTATAAAAAAAAAAGGTCTCAAGATATTTAAAGTAGAATTCCAAGTTTACTTTGATTTTAAATAATTAATTTGGGCCAAGCTGGCACAAATAATTTAAAGTCAAAGTAAACCTGCAATTCTACTTTGCCCCTAAATGTAGTGGGTTGTGAAATACTTCAGTGAGAATAAATATATTGCTTCATGTTTCTCTATATATTGCCATATGGGGTTATTTACTAAAACTGGAGAGTGCGAAGTGTGGCGCAGTCTTGCATAGAAACCAATCAGCTGCCAGGTTGTATTGCCAAAGCTTAATTGACCAAGTTGAAGTTAGAAACGGATTAGCCTAGTGCTTACAGCACAGCTGCACCAGATTCCGGGTGCTCCAGTTTTAGTAAATCTCACCTCTTGTGTCATAATTTGCTTTGCCATTGTGCTTCCCTCTCATTTAAATGGAGTGACTACTCTTTTTAAATGCACGAACACACAGGCAACTGGGAAATGATAAAACAAACTACATATTGTATAGTATATAGTCCCAAGTGCTTAATTTATATGTATTCACATATACCAGCGCTATATCAGTTGATTATTAGCCAGGAAAGGTACTTTTACATCTTTTTTTTTATTATTAAAATCACCTTTATATATATATGGGCCCTTGGGGCGAAAAATATGTTCACATGAGGGCTGCAATAATATCTTTGTGGTTCTCCTACATGTCCTATAGACATTCAGCAAAGATTTATTACGTTTGGTCTTATCTGTGCACCAGCATGAACTGTTTCAGCTCTGCCTATTTAAAGCCACAAATAAGAAATGTCGGAAAGGCCAACTTATTATATATATTTTTGCCCACAGAGTCACTATCTGGCCACAGTATAGTGATAGATTTGTAAGTAATCCCCCTAAAGCCTTGTACTCATGATGATATTATCGGACAAATGATTTTCTTTTTTTTTTGCATGCTAGTCTCATATCAAAAATGAAGAGGTACAAAAATTTTATGCAACAGAATAAAAATGTTGAAGTTATGTAATGTTTTGCATTGTATTGTATTTGTGGATGAAAACTGTAATGATTAAATAAAAATCGGACTATCTGGTATCGTATGAGAAAATTTTTTGTGTTTTGTCCCTTCAGAAAATTTCAAACAAAAAATGTGTGCTAACAATCAGATTATCGTACAATTGCTTTAAAAGCTGTATTTTTTCGTAGGATTTTCTGATCATGTGTACGGGCTGTAAAGCACAGATGAGTCCTGTTTAGCTTAGTGTAAATAAACAAGGCCATGGATATGTATGTCCGTGTACACATTTGGTGTATAGTCTCTTCCTTAGGGCCCTTTCACACCAGCGGACCGTATGTCTGTTTTTTTATTCATCTGTTTACGGATGAAAACGGGACATACATGTATCCCTATGGGATAGCGGGTGTCAGCGGATGAAGATCCGTTGACACCCGATCTCATTGGTGTCCGCTATGCTCCGATTCTGCAGACGGAGGAAAATCCTATTTTTCCATCCGTCTGTGGATCGGGTGAACATGGACAGACGGCCCTTGTTCATCCGATCCCCCCATAGGAGAGAGCGGAGATCTGACAGGGCGGTCCCTGCACAGTGTGCAGGGACCGCCCTGTCATCTGCTGACTCAGCGGGGATCAACAGAGCGATCCCCGCTAAGCAAGCGGATAAGAAAACAAATGAATCCTCGCGGGATCCGTACGTCTGAAAGTGGCCTTACTGGTATTTGGGGCTATGATCACAAATGTGTGACCAAACCTGTTCCATCGGTATGACTGCTTAAAATAGCAATTCTATTTTATGATATAAAATCATATTTTCCCCAAAGTAATACATTTGCCTAAAACATAGAACCTCGGAGCACATACTATATGTTGGTGCCAAAATGAAATACTCCTTAAAATGATTGCAATCATTCAAAGGAAATGTTGCAGAGTTTTCAAATTTGTGAAAATAATTTTTCTGATGGCTAAAATTGTTTATTTTGCCTCATATCTCAGTTAATAAAACATGATTTCCCAATGCAGTGTGTAAAATTACATTCGTCTTTGCCAGCATTGACTTAGTAAATACCATTCTCTGTTATGCCTTAGCTGCTGCTGGAAAGGTTGTGTTACAACTTAATAGTCCTAATCCAGTATTTCAGTAAAACTTGTTTTTCTATCTGTGGTTTTCTCTAAAAGTGTCTTGGCCAGTCTTGACAAAGTCTAGGGCTTCATGTGTTAACCATTAATTGACGGATGGTTTTCCGCTGCAAAACTAATTATATATCTCTGAGGTTCAGTGAAAATTCCTGGATAAATAAAGGACTGCTGAAACCAGCTTCTAAATATTTTACAGATTCTATGGAACTTGAAATTAGATTTGTGCAGTTCTGGAAGATCAGGCTCTTGTGGGATAAATGATACCTTTAAATTCCAAATTAAGTTTTCAAGTACATGGACAGTAGCAGTTGTAAAAAAAAAAGGTGAAAAGCAATGCTGCAATCTCAATTATATATAAATATATATAATTGAATCACTTGAAATGTTTAACTGAAACAGAACTTATACTAAAGATTACAGCACACACCAAGCCAGTTAAAATCAACCTAAATAAACACATTTGTGCAATGGTCTACTGAGCCTTTACTTAATCCAAACTTGTTTATGGAATCCTGCTTGGAAGGCATGCTAGCCTAGTTGGGGAGCTGCAATAGATACAGGATTAAGATAACCACTGAGCTGGCTTTATTATACCCTTTTATCTTTGTGTTCATACTGTGAGGTCATCCAGGTGAGCCAAAACAAATGAAAAGGATTCAGCTTGCTCTCACACAATTAGAATATGCTCATTCAAGTCTAAGGGGATATACTAAAGCAATACATGAATGTATGAAATTATTTTTGTAATCTCCGGTTCAGAAATTCCTGACCTCCCACAAATCAGCACAGCAGTGATAATAAAACTGTAAGGATATTTTCACAGTCAGTTTACAAACCAAAAGAGATGCACTATATCTTGTTGGCTTGCATGTAAGTGGCAGCAATTACAGGCCAAAAATGTTGAAAATGGTAAAGTGGCTTTTAGAAGAACATAACTGTTACATTTTTGGAGCTAATGCGAGTGCCCGGTGGGCTCAATGACCGCCAGGCACCCGCGATCACTCGTGACACAGCGAGAACCGGGATCTGTGTGTGTAAAGACAGATCTTGGTTCTTTCAGGGGAGAAATGACTGAACGTGCGTTCATACAAAGTATGAACAGCGATCTGTCACCACCCCTAGTAAGTCCCACCACCCTTCAGTTAGAACACAGTGAGGAAACACAGTTAACCCCTTGATTGCCCCTTGTTTTAACCCCTTCCCTGCCAGTGACATTTTTACAGTAATCAGTGCATTTTTATAGCACTGATCGCTGTAAAATTGTCAATGGTCCCAAAAATTTGTCAGATGTGTCCGCCATAATGTCACAGTCCTGATATAAATCGCAGATTGCCGCCATTACTAGTAAAAAAATAAATAATAATAAAAATGCCATAATTCTATCCCCTATTTTGTAGACGCTATAACTTTTGGGCAAACTAATCAATATACGCTTATTGCGTTTTTATTTTTTTACCAAAAATATGCAGAAGAATACATATTGGCATAAACTGAGAACCTTTTTTTTGGGGGGGGGGGGAAATGTGGGAAATGTATTTTAGCAAAAAGTAAAAGACGTGTTTTTTTCAAAACTGTTGCTGTTCTTTTGTTTATAGTGCAAAAAATAAAAACCGCAGAGGTGATCGAATATCACCAAAAGAAAGCTCTACTGTGGGAAAAAAAGGACACAAATTTTGTTTGGGTACAGCGTCGCACGACCGAGCAATTGTCAGTTAAAGCGACGCAGTGCCAAATTGTAAAAAGTGCTCTGGTCAGGAAGGGGGTAAAATCTTCCGGGGCTGAAGCGGTTAAAGCTGTACTCCAGGCAGGAATAATGCAATATGTTAACAAGAAACATGCTGATAGGATGAAAGAGTAGGGTGATAGAAAGCTTAGCAGTCTGCTGCTCCACTTTCACAGTCCAATGACATGTGGGTATGGAGTTGGGTGTATGGGATTGTACTGTGTTTTTTTTTTTTTTTGTGGTTGAACTGGATGGACTTGTGTCTTTTTTCAACCTGACTAACTATGTAACTATGTAACATGAGGAACAAGGCCTAGTTAAATTACTTAAAATCAGGTCCCCTGCACTGCCATACAGGGCTGTGTTGTGCGGCAGAGCTGGATGGACAGCAATATAAATCCTTTGGCAGGTAAAACAGCTCTATATACAATATGTATTTTATCTAGGTACCTGAGCTGTATGCCTGGAGTCTCCATTATGTCTACGTAATTTAACATAAATGAAACATTTCTCAGTAAACAATAGTGTAGATTTCTGGGCAACAATATACTAGATATTAAGACATCTGTCCTGCATAGAATCACTGCAAAGGATCTCTGAAACCTTGGCTATAAGAGCAGGTAAAGTCTCTTAATGTAAGAAATGTTCTACATATTCTGGAGAATATAGAGTTGTAGATATTATTGTAAATTTCCTAAAAAGAAAGGTTTTTAAATGTTTACATTTACAATTTTGGAGGGCACGCTAGGAACAATACTAGGTCACTTGGAAGCTAACGGGGTGTTTCCTAGGCATTCAGTCAGGGCTCTTTTGGATCAATTAAAAGAGATAATTTTGATGGGAATACAAGAAAACTCTTTGAAATATTATAACCAATTCCAGAGCTTTATCCTTTAAAGAATGTCCAGCTAAAACAGCACTGTTTGTTATGGTTCAAGGAAAAAAAGATATTCAACTGTTTTTAATAAGTGTAAAGAGGAATGTGCAAACTGTACCCAAACCAACCAATTATAAACAGCCTTTCCCTAAATTTCAATACAATAAACTGCAGGAAATTCATTTGCAATTGGTTAGCACATGTTACTGCCCATTACTGCTTTTTGTACCACATTATTAAATAGATACAACTGCAACAAAGAACATACTGTTCATAAGGCTATCTTTCAAACACATTTTAACATTTGTTGTTTTATATAGGGAGGATAATGAAAGATAATGTTTGATTGGTTACTGCGCTTTATGGTTTGCCTTATTAAATAAAGGCATTTGACATTCCCCCAATGACAGCAAATATTAAGAGACTTGTGGTCATTGTAAATACCAAAACAAGTATTGCCTCATCAGTGACAAGGCACATATGCTGCAGATGATAATGTACAGTTTTCAGTCACTCGATACGATGAGGAGGAACTGACCGGTAACTCATATGATATACTGGAACTTGCAAAGGTCACCAGGGCTTGAGTGGAATCGCAAGACTGTTTTTCTGCGTCTTCAGAGTTGATGGAAGCCAGACTTGTTTGACGAGATCTGGTCCACAGCATGTCTGTACTCTTTAAAGTGCCAATGTCTTCCTTGAAGTGTGGATTGAAGAGGATGTATAGGAGAGGATTTAAGCATGCAGGTAAAGGAATAATTAGCAATAGTATCGACTTTATCACTTCTGGACTAATGAATGTGAGATTTAGAAGTGAGGAGAATGACAAGAAGGCCACTGGGCAGTACAATATGCAGTTAGAGAACAGCAGCAGAGCTATATGCTTCACCATTGAACAGTCCCACACATTTTCTAGTTCACCTTTCTCTAGAGTGCAGTACAGCTTAGTATAGGCTACGGTCATTACAAGAAAGCAGAGCGAGTTCAGGAGGACTAAAGCAACCATGAAACCCATAGAGGAGGGGTCACCAAACAGTAATGGGAAACACAATGGAGATGTCCCATAAGCACTGCCACTTAGCAGAGGTGACACCGCAATGACCAGTGAAAGAATGAAGCACAAGACGATAGACAGTTTAACACTTATAAAAGAGGATTTTGATTCAAATTTAGTAGAACATTTTACAGACAATCCTCTCTCAAGTGCAGCCACTGTTAAAAGAAAGATGGAAGATTCAGCAGCAAAAACCGACAGGAAGCCAGTTATTTGACAGCCTACCCCACTTTCCCACCAAGCCCCATACCGAGCAAAGTTTCCAAAGGTCAAAGCATCAATTGTGGCCAGAACACCACTAGATAGGCCCATTAGGGTGTTCATGATGGCAATAAGACCAATCAGAAGCTTTATGGATGGAATGTATGAGAGATGTCTGAAGACAGTTGCAATAATTAAACCGTTGCAGATAAAAGCTAGAAAAACTATAAGCCACACGCCAATTCGGATGAGCCAGCTTCCAAATAAATGATCACAGGGTTTGAAGGGTCCTACAGAAAAGAGAGATGCAGTACATCAGTAATTTGTCAATTTAACTTTGCAAGAGCAGACATACTGTAATTAAATATGTAAAAGATCCAACAACTAAAAAAAAATACCGTCTTTAAGTTATAGAGTAAAGATTCTTATAAAAAACTTTCAAATGATATACATAGTTTATAGAAAAACCTGTAATACCTTATCTATAATAGCAATAAACACCATATTTAAAGATTATATTTTATGTTATATACTTTATTACTATTATTGCATTAAAAAATTCACTATTTACCTGGAGATGGTGTACACTGTACAGTGTGAAGAACTTTAAGATCTTCTTCAAAGTCCAAGAGAAAATCTTCAAAGTCACGGTCATCTGTAGTGTAAATGTTTTTTCTCATTAAATTATTATTAAACCCCTTATGAGGTTATAACTGCAATCAACCATGTAATTGATCCAACATTTATCCAGCATTAAAAGTGTCTACACTTGACAAAATCACACAATTAATGCCATTGCCTGAGTTCTAAAAGCCCCAGTACACCACATGGAAAAATAATATATTTGGCTTATGTCAATGTGCTTATAAAAGAGCAGGCTAAGAATTGCGGAGATGCTGCATCTTTAACTTATATTTAAAATAGTATAGTACCAAAGAATTAGCAAATTTAGGTTAAAGTGTTTGTTACCCTAACACTTCATATTACTAATAAGTGCCTGCTGTACTATGTACTTGTATGAGAATGAATCCTGTTCTCTTTGTATTGCTTCCTTTATGTGAAATTCCTGGTGCTCCTGCCAGTCCCCTTGCTTTCCTAATAAAAACCAACCAAACTGAGCAGGAAAACACACCCTCAGTTTTCTAGCTATGCTGGAAACTCAGTATACTCTCCTCCAATGATCAGACCTGTCCTGACACGCCCCCTCTGCACAGTCATTCACTGGGAAGCTCAGTGTGCTGCTTCTTCTCCTCCCACCAGCTCTTATGTAGCTGAGAACAGAGGGAATGTGATCCCTTATAAAAAAGGGAAAAAAGGTATTTATATATTGTTTTTTTTATATCTGTACAAAAAAAATGTTTTGCCTTTCATTTCTAGTTTAAACTGAATAGGTTGTTTTACAAGGTGATCTTTTACAATCACTTTAACTCCTATGTCTGGTGACTTTCTGAAGGCAATTGGTTGCACTAGATTTTAATTAGGGGTATCAGAGTAAAGGGGGGCGATTACAAATGCACGCCACACTTAATTGTAAAAAAAAAAAAATGAAAACAGATTTATCCTTTTTCTTCCACTTCACAATTATGTGCCACTTTGTGTTTGTCTGTCACATAAAGTCCCAATAAAATACATTTATGTTTTTGGTTGTATTATGACAAAATGTAGAAAATTTCAAGGGGTATAAATACTTTTTCAAGACACTAATATATATATATATATATATATATATATATATATATATATATATATATATATATATATATATACACGAAAATATTAACATTCTAATATCAGTTATTTGCATGAATGCGAATAATACCAGTTACCCATAAAAAGAGATATTCTTCTTTTAACAATAATTAGCACATAGTAACATTTCACAATGTATTTCCCAATTTACCTCAATGAACATATTCACATGAGTAAATGCACAATAGAAAACAATCAAAAACACACTTGTGTAAGGTTCCTGTAAAACAGTTGATTCTCACCTTGTGTATGTAGCATGCCGGCTTCCTTTCGGAAAAACTCATCAGTGCTGCTGTTGTCCTCCTTGCCCCATTGGTTTAATTGTTTAACAGCATTTTCACAAATAGCAAAAGCACAGCACTGGTAGGAGTAAGGCATTTCCATGACCCTAGGATTAGCACAACATAATGGGTGTTACTTTTTTTACAATTTATTTCATCTGTAATATTTGTAGCAAAGCAGTAACTGCTATTACAAATTACACACAGGTTGTTTAAATCATTTTTCCCATTAAGATGTTGCACAACACTTTACAACGTACATATAATCATTCACATCAGTTGGTGCTTCATGAAAAAGCAGACAATCAAATACAACACAGTTTCATATCTGATAAGGCCAATACTTGATTGAAATCCATACCCAACCAATATGTTTTTGAATTTCCTCCTAAACTGATTTAAATAAGATTGATGAAATTTAAAGCATTTAGACCAGGTTGCACATTTTACAAATTATGGCCGCGATTCAGGTACATTGTCGTATCTTTGAGCGGGCGTAACGCATCTCCTATGCGCTACGCCGACGTAACATTGAGAGGCAAGTACTGTATTCAGAAAACACTTGCTCCCAAAGTTACGTTGGCGTATCGTAAATGGGCCGGCGTAAGCCCGCGTACTTCAAAGTAGCAAGGCAGATACGCCGTCGTAAGTCCTTTCTGAATCCGGACCTATAAGTCTATGAATTCCTCATTAACGTGCAAAAGAAATGTATATATTTTTTAAAATGTATCTGTGACCCTTCTAGCTGCTTGTACTGTGAACAAATGTATCCGTAAAGGCTAATTCAACCTTTTTATGCCATGGAAAACTACAAGTTCAATCTTCCATTGTGGCAAAGAAACTCAGATAGCAATGGAGTACAAATGTGACAACACCACCACAATTGTAGTCCACTTATTACTTCCTCCAGCTTCATAAAAGAAGGTCTGAACCTCCAAATGAACCTTGGGCTGGATGAATTGTCCACAGGAGCCTGTGTATTGCACCCATGATGCACTGATTACTGTTGCAAAGCAAAACATTAGTAAATGCACATTATTTTGAATATGGGTACAGTTATTATAATTTTTTTTGAAAGGTTGGATATGCCTTTAAAGGACACAACTAAGGCCCCGTACACACGAGAGGATCCATCCGCTGGAATTGATCCGCGGACCGGCTCCAGCGGATAGATCCCCTGGTGTGTACAATCTGTTTCCGCGGATTTTTATCCCCTGGGGTGGATTTCCAGCGGATAAAAATTTTAAGACATGCTTTAAAATCTATCCGCTTGAATCCATCCCAACGGATTGATCCGCTGGTCTGTACAGACTCACCGGATCAATCCGTCCAAATGAATCCCCCGCATGCGTCGTAATGTTTCGACGCATGCGTGGAATTCCTTATATGACAGCGTCGCGCACGTCGCCGCGTCATCATCGCGGCGACGGCGCGACACGTCATCGCGATGGGATTTCGGCGCGGATTTCGATCCGATGGTGAGTACACTCCATCGGATCAAAATCCGCGGAAATCCTCTCGTGTGTACCCGGCATAAGGCCTCGTACACACGACCGAGGAACTCGTCCTAAATGAAACATCGTTTTCATCGACGAGTTCCTTGTTAGGCTTGTCGAGAAACTTGACAAGCTTTCTTTGCGTACACACTTTCAAGACCAAATCTCGTCGTTGTCAAACGCGGTGACGTAAAACACGTATGACGGCACTGTAAAGGGGAAGTTTGATTCCACAGGCGCTACCCTTCTGAGCATGTGCGGGTTTCTAAGCATACACACGAACGTGTTTCTCGTCGAAAACCAGCCCGACGAGGAACACGACGAGGAAATTGAGACTCCCGACGAGGAAAAAGAGAACTTGTTCTCTTTTTTTCTCGTTGAGTTCCTCGACAGTTTTCTCGATGAAAAACATACACACGACCGTTTTCCTCTGCAAAAAAGCTCTGCCACCAGGTTTCTTGATGGATTCTGTCGAGGAAAACCGTTGTGTGTACGAGGCCTCAGACTCTGAAGTCAAGTTTCCAATAGCTTAGAAACACCTAGTATTTATTTTTATTAGAAGGCTGGAAGTATACAACGTTTCTGCTTCCACTGAAAATATGTTAAAAGGAACTGTGATTTCAGTACCTCTGTTGTGAAATTTTAAGATTAATTTCTCTACTGCACGTATAGCTATAGAGGTGACAGGGGGCTTATTGGAGTATTCCATATTGGTTTAGAGGGAAGGTTGGTTTTAGGAGTTGGGGTAGGCTGTTTTTGGAAGTAAGGGGGAGCATCTTTTGTAAGTAATTTTCTAAGTCCATTCGTTTTTACATGTAAATCAACAACCTTTGACTAATAAATAAAATTTTTAGCAATTTTTCTAAACTCTGTTTTACCGTTTTGAGTTGATTAGATATAAATGTACTCATTAGAGCTTGCTAATTTAAAATTGTTAGGAAATTAGTGGGTATGAAGAGAAATTTCCAAGGGAGAAATCTACACACCTGCCATTTAGTGTCTATGGTCATCTTAAATCTTAAAAGGTTTAATCTACCTATATTTTTCCTTCCATGATCCCTCCCTCATCAACATGCTAATAACAGTTTGAAATAAGACCTGCATATCTTATTTTAGACCCAGCGATGTCACCACTAGGTCTCTGTGCTTCTCTATGTTAAAGGTACAATTGCCGTTCAACTCCATGTCATCACTTTTTTCCCCAGTCAGGTAAGGTAAATAACTATACTGTGAACAGGCTCTTCATGGTGCTACCCTGACAAGACACATCCCATTTGTGCTATCCAAAGCACATTACAAATCTCTATCATCCCCAAATTCATGGAACAAATAGGATGACCTTTGCCACAGTGTACACGTCAGATACAATATGTGCAGACATTTTATGAAACCAGAAAATACAAACAAGTCATAAACACTTTCTGAAATGCAAGAAAAATAATGGCTTTCTGAAAAAATGAGGAACGTGTTAGGTGTTGGACCAAATTCCATTGTCTATACTCTGGAAGATTGTCAGGGTCCATTAAATGTAACCAGTCCTTTTTAGTATGGACTGTATTCAACATCTTACAATAGAATTAATCCAGACACAAAGAAATTTATTGAGCAAAAGTAAACATATTAAGAATGAAATGTTAAATCTACACAAAGAAATACACCTAAATTGGGGTAAAGAACATGAACAAACAATGCTTTAGGTGAAAGCAAGCCAACAGTAGAAGATGCATTCCTTATAAATATTTTATGCTTTTCACTGTAAATACAAGAAAACTCTTTTGCAGGAGTCCATCAGTGTATGATGTAAATAGTTTAAGTCCCTTTGTTTTAAAGTGGGACACAGTACAAGTGAACATAGCACTTCATTTTAGGATGCCATGGTGAAAAGAAAAATAGATTGAGCAGGATATTAATGTTGGACTTATTTTCCAAGTTATTTTTTTCAATGACATAAATACCATCATTGGCCCAGATTCAGGTAGAATGGAGCAATATTTGCGTGGGCAAAGAGCAAAGATTTTTCTCTGCGCCCACGCAAATATTTCCATTTGCCCAGCGATTCACGGAGCAGTAGCTCCGTAAATTGCGCGGGCGCTATGCTAATTAGCCCTGCGTAAGGGCGCCTAATGTAAATGATCCCGCCGGGGGCGGGAATCATTTAAATTAGGCGCGCTCCCGCGCCGAGCTAACAGCGCATGCTCCGTCGGGAAACTTTCCCGACGTGCATTGCGGCAAATGACGTCGCAAGGACGTCATTTGCTTCTAATGGAACGTGAATGGCGTCCAGCGCCATTCACTGTTCACTTACGTAAACGACGTGAAATTTAAATTTCACGGGCGGGAGGCGCAGCTATACTTTAGCATTGGCTGCGCCTGCTATTAGCAGGAGCAGCCTTATGCTAAAGGCGCCGTACGGAAACTCCGTTCCTTGCGTACGCAGGGCCCGCGCAACTTTTGTGAATCGGTGGTAGTATGCAATTTGCATACTACACGCCGATCACAAAGGCCGCGCCCCCTAGCGGCCAACTCAAGAATGCAGCCTGCGATGTGAAGGCATAAGGAGGCTTATGTTTGTCACATCCTAGGCTGCAGTCGGTGTAACGAGGTTCCTGAATCAGGAGCACTCGTTACACCGGAGCAAGTAAGCACTTGCGCCGCGCAACTATGGTTGCGCGGGCGCAAGTGCTTCTTGAATCTGGGCCATTGTCTACCTACTGTGCCAATTCCAAGTCCTGGTTAGTACCAAATGAACAATCAGTAACCATCACTTACTGACAGCATAACTTGCAGCTGAACAATAGGTCATCTTACATTTCTATGCTGTATATATACTGGAAGGCTGCAGCTACTCCAATAATTAGTAACAGTGTATGTACGGTTATATTCTAGCCATGCTTTCTGTTGCTTACTTTAATAAATTAAATCTACTGACATCCATGGGAAACTGTCATAAACCAAAATACCTTTGTGAGATCCCTCAAGACTGCCACTCTCCAGTTCAGGGGACGGCAACCTACAGGCCGCATTCGGCCCGCCATCGCTAAATGTCTGGCCCATCAGTGCACGTGATAAATTCAGGTGCACTCGGGCTGTGGACATTTTAACCCTGGTCGGCATTCCCGGGATAACAACGGATGCGGCTAAGAAGCAAGCCGGTCGGCTGTTATCCCAAACAGCGGGAGGGCCCGTCCGCCGGCCGGTGACCCGAACAAAGCCACAATGGGCTTCGATCGGGTTTCGGATCTAGTAACCTGGAAGCGATGTCATGACATCACTTCCGGTTTACAGAAGACTTAAAGGCACCAAATAAAAAAAAATTACAGTATTCAAAAAATAGCCAAACTTGGTGTTTTGAATTATTTTAAGTGCAAAGGATGGATCTGGGTTCTTATAGACCCCAGATCCCTCCATAAAGAGTAGCTGCCACTGCCTATTTCTGTCACAAGGGATGTTTACATTCGTTGTGACAGCAATAAGTGATCAGATTTTTTTTTAATGGTAAAGCGTAAAAATAAAAAGCGCCCTATTCCTCCGCACTCGCGTAAAGAAGCAAATGCATACACGTAAGTTGCGACCGCAAATGTAAACAGTGTTCAAACCACACATCATTAGAGGAAGAGCAATAATTCTTGTGCAAGACCTCATCTGTAACTTTAAACTGTTAACCTGTATACATTTTTATAGCGTCACTTATGGAGATTTTTAAGTACTGTAGTTTGTTGCTGTTCCACAAGTGTGCACAATTTTAAAGCATAACATGGGGGGCTGTGTGATGTGCAGGGGGGCTGTGTAATTTAAAGGGGTCCAGAAGTACGGGGGCTGTGTAATGTAAAGGGGTCCAGAGGTGCAGGGCTGTGTAATGCAAAGGGGTTCAGAAGTGCGAGGGCTGTATAATGTAAAGGGGTCTAGATTATTATCTTCATTTATTAGCAGGTGAATGTGACCCTTCATGCATTTACATACATTGAATATGGCCTTTAAGTGGAAAAAGGTTGCTGACCCCTGCTCTAGTTCATAGAGTGCATATTTGTTCTTTCTGCAAGGTGAACCTATGTACAGTATTTCACTGTCTTGAATTTAGTAGGCAGCGCAGGAGTAAAAAAAAATGCAACTTTGTCTGCGGTTTCTGACTACTTATTTTGCTTTGTGACATATTCCCTTTAAAACAGGGATCTCAAAGTACTGGCCCACAGGCCATTTAAAAATGGCCCGCAGGACTGATCCACCAGGATACTGATACATTTTCTGGTGAGCTGTGGAATGCGGGCCGATGAAAGCCAGTGCATCGACAGTTTATTTTTTTTATTTGATCCAGGGGTCTCCAAACTAAAGGACCAGTTTACTGTCCTCCAGGTTTTGGGAGGGCCAAACTGTAGTCAGTGGAAGCAAGCAATTCCCCATCATTAGTTTCATTGGGAATAACATTGCCCCTGGTGGGTATCAGTGGGAGGAATAGTGTCCCATCATTGGGTTTAATTGGAGAAAGAGTGCTCCTTTTTAGTATCAGTGGGAAGAATAGTGCCCCATTGGTAATGTCAGTGAGAGGGATGGTGTCCCATCATTGGTGTCATTTGGAGAAGCAGTGCCCCAAGGGCCGGACAGAGGCAAGCAAAGGGCCACATCCGGCACCTAGGCCGCAGTTTGGAAACCACTGATTTAATCTTTTGCCGAACTGGCAATAAATTAAATAAAATATGTCTCTGTGGATGTGAGGACTAACCTTTAAGCCCTGGTGGTCCCATGAAGGAGCATTGTAGTCTGCACCTCTGGAGTCAGAGCGTTGCTGTGTTCTGACTCAGATAAATGTGCGCCGGAAATTTTTATTTTTTTATTTTCAATCCAGAGGTGCATAAATCGCTCGTCCGCTGGTCCACCAGGGTGTAAAACTGTTTTAACCCCTTAGGTAAGAAGGAGGGGCTAACTGTTAATGAATATCAATATATTAAAATGTTAAATAAATAATAACAAAAATATGAATTATTTTATTATTCTTTTTTTTATTAAATATGTATGTATGCAGCCCCCATGGTATATGAAAACTTGTCCAGTGATCCTCAGGTAATTTGAGACCACTGCTTTGAAAAAAAGTAAATCGCTGTGGCATAAGTAAATGAGTTACAATACTGGTACAAATAAACAAGTATCTTTGTTTGCTAAATGCTTTTCTTTTTATGTGTAGCAAAATGTATTCTGTATATTGTTATACTTGTTAGCTATTGAAACCCAAATGGCATTATGTGATTATAAGTACAGTAGTAAGATGTAATAACAATAAAACTACAGAGCTGATATCAAGGAGCTAGTTTGTCACAGTCACCTGTGTGCAGAAGTTCACACAGCGGTTATACACACAGTTTGCCAATGCTAAAGAGCTGAAAACAATATTTACTTATTTCACCACTGGGAAATTGAAGTAAATGGCTATGTGGAATGTATTCAGCATTCTATCATTTGGCTTTGAGTGTCTGTCTCTTCACAACACATTCTTTACTGCCTTCTCTTTGATTCTTCCGTAGCTATGTGACTTTTATTTGCCCTTCTTAATTGCGGTTATTTTATGTAATCTTTTCTTTTAAGAACTCTTGCAATTATGGTTCCACACTCATATAAATCTACTGGCTTATCTTTTACATGTTTTCAGCAAGTGGCTGATTTAGTGTCCTATTATTTATTTAAATGTACAAAGGCACAGAAGGGATGTGTCACATGCATTGCATTCCCTTTCTGAATTATGGGGGGCATCAGATAATTGCAATGAATGAACACAGGAAACAATTATTCTGCTTTTACAACCACTCCCCTCTCCCTGTACAGTTAGCCTTACCATTAGAACATTATTTATACATGGAAATTGGTGGGGTATCATGGGCAATGTGAACAGAAGTTGTTTGCTAGGTTAAACTTATCATTAGATATGTTGTTGTTCCTAATTCAAGCAAAGAAGAAAAGGGAAGACAATAGCTTTGATTGTAGTGAAATATTTAGGGTTTTTAAAATCACACACTACTCAAGCCTAATATGGGTGAATAAATAATTTTATTTTGCAGAATTAAAATGTTACAAGTCCATTAATTTTGCAAAGTTCAAACCACAGCGGTGGCTTAACAACAAACATATTTTTATCTTTACCTTAGTTTGCGTGTTACTAAAGAAAATACAAAACTAAAAAACAATTTCATTTTCTTTACAGTATTCTTCCCAAGGCATTATCAAGAGCCCATCTAACTTTTTTCATTACTAGATTGACAGCTGAATCTTATTTCCTATATTTTTTAAGTAATTTCCTGTTCTCTTTTATACTACCTCATCCTTCTTATGGCTGTATTATTCTCTAGAGAAAATGTGTTCCTTTTAAGTATCTGTTTGGTCGTTAAGGCTACAAACCTTCCACCCTATTAAACAGCATTTTAATTTCTGTGATAGACAGGCCCCCTTCCGAGGTACTTGTACATGCCTATGAATCTATTATCTTTGGAAATATTCTCAAAGCTCTACCTGGTCACATCCTAAATGTCGTAACACTACTCAAGCACAGCATTTAAGTTTTTGATTGACTTAACTGAACAAAAATCATTAACCACTTGATCACTTTGGTGTGCAAAAATGAGAACATAAGCACTGTGAATAATTTTACAAAGCATATATAATATGAGCTCCGAAGTTCTTTTCAGACAAGCCTGTTTCTTTGCCTTGCATGGGACAAAGCACAGGTTCACTTTATGTATTCTGTATATTGTTATACTTGTTAGCCATTAAAACCCAACTTTATCCTAAACTCTCAGAACAAAATCTTTGAGAAGTTTCTAATGGAAGAAAAGTTGAACCATTTCAGTTACACTGCTAACGACTTCACTTCATGGATTTCGCATGTAGTCTGTACTCTGAGAATAGAGCAGTGGTTGTCAACTTATAAGATTTGGGGGGGGGCCTCGACTGTGGTCCTGTAACATCACCAAAGGACCACACATAATATTCAGTGCATTAAATGTCTATGGACACACAGCAGGAGATAGTCAGAGACTGTTGCTATGCTACAGGCGCCGTTGTTAATTTGTTGACATGCTGTAGGACAAACACATAGACTGGAGACAATGGTACAAGACACTGCTAGAGATCACTGTCATTGCAATCCATTTAAAAATCTGTGTTTCCAGTACTGACTGGAAATTTTGGGGCCACCCAACAAGTACCAAAGGGCCTCATGGGGCCCTTGGGCACCTAAGACTGCTATTTTCTGATAGTAAGCTAAAGTCTAAAACTCAACCGCTGTAATGCTATATTCAGGTATATTCAGGTAGCGGTATAACTGTATAACACAGCAGTAACAGGGTGACATTTATTTTTTAATGATCATTTCTATCTATAACAAGAAAGATTTATTTTTTAAGTATTTAAAGCCCAAATTTTTATTTTTAGGCATGAGTAGTCAAGGGATAAAAACAATGTCAAAGGCTTAATTGAAAAGACAAGTTTAGAAAGCATCCACGTAAACTCTAACACCCCAGACAAGCAAATTACACCACTTTCTGTAATATTACCCAAAATTCATTACACACAGTTAACCTAATACCAACATAATAAAAAAAAATCATAAAAATCTGGATCATAAACCAGATTAAATCCACACATCCATCACTCACACGTCACACAATAATTATATAATTTAATGGCCTCAGTCTGCTTCCCCAGCATGCACCCACATAAAGCAGAGCCCTGGCCGCCATAGATTAATAAAACATTATTCAGCAGATGCTAAAAGACCTCACTCTCCTCTAAAAAATAGAGGTAGCCCTGACCCTTTCTATACAGCACTTTAGTGTTCCAAATACTTGTAATTCTCCACTACATCCACTCCTTGGATCAAGACGGGGGTCACCAGTGCCTTCCTCCTTCTCAAATCTACAACTAGCACCCTTTTCATTCACATTTAAGTGCAGATGATTATCCTCACAACATGTGACAAAGTTCTCCACCACAGTCCTATACGCAGTCTCTTCCCCATTCCTGATACATCCCACTACCATAGAATGGACTCCTGGATTCCTTGATTTGGAAAAGACTAGTAATTTACACTCTGAGGCATATCTTTCCAACTGGAGAATTGAACTCTTATGACTTACTGAAAGAAGAATTTGCCCTTCCTACCTAGTATTTTTTCAGATACCTACAATTGCAGTATGCCATTAGGACCCAATTTCCCCAAACACCTATCCTCCAACAGAACTCATTAGAATCTCCTCTAAAGGCTTCCGATCTTGACAAACCCCTTTCTTAAATTTATGCCTTCCACATAACTCATTACAGAGCTAGGACCTCTCTACTGTTCCAGACGTAGAAAACGGATATCAATACCCTCTCTGAAGAGGAGTGGAGAGATGTGGTAGCTCAGGATACTAAATTGATGATATCTGCTAAGGATAAATTGATCCACTTAAATTTTTTATATAGGATATATTATACCTCTCAGAGGTTGCGCCGTATAAATCCCATTCATGCTTCATTCTGAAACAAGTGTTTGAATGTCGCTGGCACTTTTTATCACATAGTGTGGAGTTGCTCTTTGATTTTTGATTATTCTAAGCAAGTTACATCCAGGTTGGCTAAGGCCCTTAAACTATTGCTGGCTCTAGATCACCCACCCTCCTACAATGTTTGGTGCTCATCTATTAGATCTGTGCTCCCCTTATACCAACTGACTTATATGAGCAGAGGTTGTCCAGCCAAATATGATACAATCTGGTCTGCATGGTTAGATTCCACTTGGCCTCCTCTTTTTTCACTCCCCTCTTTCCTTTTATGTGCCTTGAAAACATTTTCGTTAAGATGGTATATACTAGCACTTTTTTCAGATTTTTGTCACTGGACTGTACTTTTTGTGAGGTTCATATAAATTATATTTCTCTGCTTGTATTGCACTAATGTATGATACTTGATCGGTGGTGCTTTGTTATTACTGTACTGAATTTTTAAAAACTTCAATAAAGTATTTTACTGCTTAAAAAAATTGAAAAAAAAATATTTAATGATAGACAGCCTTTACAAAAACACAAGGTGTACAATTTGAGAGAAACATGCCTCTTATCGTCACATACAGTAGAGTATAAAAGTAACTGCTCACTAAGGTAACATGAAATAAATCTGGCAAGACATCACAAAAGGTAAGGCCAATAAAATATGTCGCAAACATTTCTGGCAATATAGTAAAATCTGATTAAAGCCTTAATTTTTGGCTGTTCTTTGCCTGTTGTTGTGAGGTTTTCTGTTTGTATTTTTGTAAATGAAAACCTACCAGTAAAGTGTAAATACCCATACTCTGTTACATTAGTTTATACTTTACAAATGAATAGGAACACTAACACAGGCAAAGAATTCTGAGAACTGTATATTATTAACACATAGGGGGTTATTTACAAAAGGCAAATCCACTTTGCACTACAAGTGCAAAGTGCACTTGAAATTGCACTGAAAGTGCACTTGGAAGTGCAGTCACTGTAAATCTGAGGGGTAGATCTGAAATGAGGGGAAGCTCTGCTGTTTTTATCATCCAATCCTGTGCAAGCTAAAATGCTGTTTTTTATTTTCCTTGCATGTCCCCCTCGGATCTACAGTGACTGCACTTCCAAGTGCACTTTCAGTACAATTTTAAAGTGCACTTTACACTTGTATTGCAAAGTGGATTTGCCTTTAGTAAATAACCCCCACAATGTGATGACTCTGCTCTAGAACATAAAGTCAACTAAAATCTTGAATACATAATGGCAAAATAAAATATAAAATAATAATGCAATGTAAAAAAATAAAGCTATGTGATAAAATGATGCTTCATATTTTTTTAAATATACCTAGGTCTACAAGCAGTGTTTGTAGTGTGACAGTGTGGTACACCATCAAGGCAGGAGTCTCAACCTGGCAGGTCGAGGGGCTCCAGGGGATTTGCTTATTTGGGAATAAACTGGCTTTTTAGTTTCCTCATTTCTTAGAAAGGTCCACTTTGGGACCTGGAGCCTGGGGATTTCTTAGAGATCTGGGTGTGATGAAATCCCCAGTCCTGGGCCCTGATTTTGAGAATCACCAGCACACTGACTGGCATTGCAAGGGAGTAGTCAGGGAGTACATGTGTGCACTGGGAGAAGCCAGAGACAAAAGCCTGATGGTCAGACAAGGTAATGGTCTGCGGGAGACAGACCAGTGTCTAAAGTGGAAGGCCTGAGCAGCAATGCAGTGTGTGTAAACCAGTCTGTATTTTCCTACTAATGTGATCCAAGAGGCTGGATATTTAATCTTTGTGTTAAGATTGAAAACCCCTGCGTGGGTTAACCTGGATGAACATTTTATTTTGTGGAGCATCAAATCCATAGGTATAGTGAAAAACAAGTTCATAAATCCCAAGTGAACAACCCAAAGGAATATATGCAATATATATATATATATATAAAAGAAAAAAAGTTCATAAATATAACACAATAGACAGGCAGCAGTCTTTCCACTGGAGTCTGTAACTGGTAGTGATCCTGTTGTTATGCAGATACTGTCACCACAACAAAGTCATGAATCCATCACCGAAAAGGAGAAGATGGGTACTCTTACCATGAGATGTGAACTCTCCCACCGTCAGTGGTGAGTCAAAACAGCATGTGAGTGATTCCAGCTTCCTCATACGATCATCCAAGGGACAGCTGAGAGGTGTCTCCAGGTGGTATATTGGAAATCCAGCCAATGCTCAGTATCAAAAGAAACTTTGTGGTAAGCAGGGTGAAAGCATGGATAACCCCTCACATCAACATCACACGTGTTGGAACATGGATCAAAGGAAAAAGAGAAAAAAGCCTCCACATGGCGTAGATCAAAAAAGGTTTAATGCTAATAAAAACAGTGTAAAAAAAACACCCTTCGGTGTGTACATAGATAAAATAGTGATCACAAGATAAAAAAAGGGTTAAGCGCAATCGCAGGCAAGGAAACCCGACATGTTTCGTTCCATTGAACTTCAACTGGGGTGTATCCGTGCCCCCAAACACTGCGCTTATATACAAAACTATCCATTACTAATTAATTGGCAACAAGGCTATGTTCCGTCCCAGGAAATGGCAAGTGGTTTGCATCCCAAGCCTCAATCTCGTCTGCCAATCCCAATAATGTAAAAAGACACTTCCCCCACCTCCACTCCATTAGATAATGAGAATGAGACCACAGAGGGTGGGTTTGTCTTACGTCCGCCGTCATGGTCACATGGCAGGCGGAGTAACAAAGCATTTTTGTATAATGCCAGGCCTCCCTTTGAAAGACGGAAGTAACACGGGGCCATGTGTTCTCAAGCATCGTAGAGAGGGCTGGAGGCACACATCCAACAAAGAAATATGCAGTGAGCGAAGATCGTTCACATGACCTTGTGACATCAGACCCAGAAGTCGTAAAGACAATGCTATGCGACCCCCGTGTTTTTCTGACTTTCAGGTCTGACGTCACAAGGTCATGTGAACGATCTTCGCTCACTGCATATTTCTTTGTTGGATGTGTGCCTCCAGCCCTCTCTACGAGGCTTGAGAACACACGGCTTCGGGTTACTTCCGTCTTTTAAAAGGAGGCCTGGCATTATCCACAAATGCTTTGTTACGCCGCCTGTCATATGACCATGACGGCGGACGTAAGACACACCCCCCTCTGTCGTCTCATTCTCATTGACTAATGGAGTGGAGGTGGGGCAAGTGTCTTTTTACATTATTGGGATTGGCTGACGAGATTGAGGCTTGGGATGCAAACCACTTGCCATTTCCTGGGACGGAACATAGCCTCATTGCCAATTAATTAGTAATGGATAGTTTTGTATATAAGCGCAGTGTTTGGAGGCACGTATACACTCCAGTTGAAGTTCAATGGAACAAAACATATCGGGTTTCCTTGCCTGCGATTGCGCTTAACCCTTTTTTTTATCTTGTGATCACTATTTTATCACTATGTACACAACGAAGGGTGTTTTTTGTACACTGTTTTTATTTGCATTAAACCTTTTTTGATCTACGCCATGTGGAGGCTTTTTGCTCATTTTCCTTGTGATGTGGTCCATGTGAGGGGTTATCCATCCTTTCACCCTGCTTACCACAAAGTTTCTTTTGATACTAAGCATTGGCTGGATTTCCAATATACCACCTGGAGACACCTCTCAGCTGTCCCTTGGATGATCGTATGAAGAAGCTGGAATCACTCACATGCTGTTTTGACTCACCACTGACGGTGGGAGAGTCTACATCTCATGGTAAGAGTACCCATCTTCTCTTTTTCGGTGGTGGATTCACGACTTTATAGTGGCGACAGTATCTGCATAACGTTAGGATAACTACCTGTTCCAGACTCCAGTGAAAAGACTGCTGCCTGTCTATTGTGTTATATATATGAACTTTTTTTCTTATATATATTATATATATATATATATATATATATATATATATATATATATATATATATATATATTGCATATCTTCCTTTGGGTTGTTCACTTGGGATTTATGAACTTGTTTTTCATTATACCTATGGATTTGATGCTCCACAATCACATTTTTTTTTTGTTTTTTTTACACATGGTTGGACATGAGTCAGTGTCCCATGATTCACGCTTTATTGTAATATTTGTACTCACCCTATGTGTCCTAACCATATTGTTTATATTTTGACATTGACATTTTTTGGGGGATTTATTTATGATTAGCACTGCACTTGTTCTTCATATATTATTAAAAAATAGAATAGCAAGGATGAAGTGTTTCTTTTTAATGTAGTAAACGAAAATTAAGAAATATAAAGCTGTAAAAGTAGTGCATTATTTTTTACAATTATATATGTAAAGTGTTTAGGAGTAAGAAGGTTAAAAATGTTCAAATAAAAATGACATGATTAAAAAAAAAAAAAAAAAAAAAAAAAGATTGTATTGATGCCATAATTGCATGTATTTGGTTAATATTTGTATTTTACTTGACCTTTTACAAAATAAATAAATTACAAAAAAGGTTGATATCTCTTCTTGGTCATCCTTCTTGTATGATTAACAAAAAAATGTAAGTACTCACCTGAGTTTTGGAAAATGCTCTGCAGGGATCAGTTCTTGTAAGGCGGAATTTCCTGTCAGTTTTAAATGAGTCAAACCATGCAGCCCAGTGACAGGAAACGACACCAAATGGTTGGACGACAGATCTCTGAGGAGAGAATTAAGTAAACCATGTCACCAACATATTTCTATATTTACGTGTTTTCTAAGTTAACCCTTAGGACCATCAAAAGTCCAAATGTTCTCCCAAACACAAAGTGTGGCTTTAATAATTAAAGTCACACTAATATTACACTTGTGCTACTACCTAAAAGCATGTCAAGAAAAACCTGTTAGTCCCCAAGGAATGTGGATTAAAAAACTCTATTACAGCAATACTACAACAAAACCTAGACATTCACAATAAATTAATTTAAGCACTTTTTTATTTTATTTTAGGGTATTTACTTTAAAAATTGCAACAATGGGTCTAGATATTAAAACCACATTTAAGGTGAACCCCCTAGCTGGAATGCAACACATCTTTTAGTTTTCCATCCTAATTTCTGCTCTTGTAAAAACTATTTAAACAATTTATAGTGATTGTAAAAATGTGAAAGTTACTTTTCAGTAACAAACACCAAATACGTGTTGTTCTGATGTTCTGTTTTATTAGGAGATTATGCTGGGTTGTAGCTGAAATAAGCACACAATGTAAGCGTGAGAAAAATATTGTTGCCAAAAGTCACTGATCTACAGATGTAATTTCTCTTTCATAGCACCTTAATGCTCATTTACAGAACACGTTTTGTATATTTTGCACTAAAAAAAGTTAGCAACGTAAGTAAAGGCTGCCAGTGGGTAGCTAATGTCTGTAACAAAGTAGTACTGAATGCTACTAGTAAACAGTCCCTCTTGGCCAGGCTAAAAATATGCAGTATAAGTGTTTTATTTACTTCCTTTATAAACAAGCTGTCTGTAAGAACAAAGATAAAAGTAAAATCAGGATTTGTAGCATAGATGCACTCTATACATTACTAACACAGCAGTGTACATCTCAGCTCATTCTCAGCATGTCAGGAATAGAGCTGAGGACAACACAACCCCTGACCATACGCCATGGAACCCAAAATAAGCAGAGAGGAAGGTGACAGCGGATAAAGCAGTGACTGGACCATTGACCTGTCATTGCTGGATGACTGCACACTAGGAAGCATGTGTGCCATGCTGTGGATACTTGCACATTATAGCACGAGTTTACCTCTATAGAGTGTTCCGCTTTAAATAAAAAACTCATAGAAGGTCCTCATTCCACTGCAATTTTACAAAACGCAGATACAACTTGTTCTTGTTTATTTCATCAAGTAAAATAATGTGTGGGAGGCCAGCTCCCAAGAAATAAATGGTTGTCTAGCACTTGTCTATATGTTTCTTTACCAAAACAACTCTTTCTGTTCAGATAATGAATGTGGTTGGCATACCTTGCTTTTGTCTTTATGACTGACAGCTTTTTGATACAAGTACCTAGACTGTACTTTTTTACATCTCTGTACGCCAAACAAAAATGGCATGATTACAGCAGTGAGCTTGGGTGAATTTTAAGCATGACTGGAGTCAATTTACTTTGTGAATTATTGCCTATAGAAACTGACTAGGCTGAATGGACTTTTACGTTTCTGCAAACCATTTCTGCAAACCAGTGCCAAATAGCTAGCCTTGCATGACCCTCTTGAAAAAGTCACTACTTTGGGAAAGGTTTTCTGTTATATTTTTCTGTTTATTGTAAAAGGGTGTAGTTAGGGACTGGTGAACATATCATCGGAGATATGAAAAAGCATACAGTGACCTTAACCCCTTCACGCTAACGTAACACATATATGCAGCCTCACTGCATTGACCTTTTTTACATATACTGTATTTATTGGCATATAACACTCACTTTTTTACCCTGAAAATAGAGGGTAAACTGTGCCTGCGTGTTATACGCAGGGAGCTGTGGAAAGTTTTTTATCCTGAAACTTCCCTCTTAAAGTTAGGGTGCATGTTATACGCCTCTGCGTGTTATACGCCGATAAACAAGGTATGTGTTTCTCTTCTTGAAATAAAAATAAGCCACTGGTAGCAGCATAGGACAGCCCATTTTCTGTCTTGTGATAGAAGACAATTATCAGGTTAGGGTTCATGAGACTAATCTGGACTATGTTGTGCATACTGTATTATCTATTTGGTAGCTGTACACTGGCTCTGATTGAGCAGGAATGAAGTGTTGGTAGCATTGACAATCTGCAGTATAAGTGTAACCTTTATGCCACGTACACGCGACCATTTTTCATGACGAGAAAAATTCTAATTTTTTTAATTGGTCGTGAAAAATGGTCGTGTGTAGGATCCAGAGCAATTTTCTCGACGAGAAAAATGGACGTTAAAAATTTAGAACCTGCTCTATTTTTTCTCGCCGTTTTTCACGTCGTGAAAAATAGTTGTGTGTAGGCTTTAACGAGGGGGAAAAAAACTCATGCTCAGAAGCAAGTTATGAGACGGGGAAATTAGCATAAGCAGCATAAGCAGCCCAAAGGGTGGCGCCAGTCAAATGGAACTTCCCCTTTATAGTACCGTCGCACGTGTTGCATGTCACTGCGCTTTGCTCGAGCATTATTTTCACGAAAATGTGTATGCAAGGCAGGGTTGAGAGGAATCACGTCGAGAAAAACTTTGTTTTTTTCCATGACATGAATAACGGTCGTGTGTATGCGGCATTAGTGTCCTTATATATAAATACTTTACAATTACAAGTGAAAATGCAGAAGACAGAATAACAAAATGCTTTAAAAATTACTTACAATTTGATGAGAGATGGTAATGAGGAAAATGATGTTGGGTGAATGTACGTTATTTTGTTCCATGCCAAGTCACTGGTTGCAAAAAAGAAAAAAAGAAAATTCTTATACATGTGACATGTATTAGGACCATGAATTGATTTGCTTAGTGTTTACAGCTAATAGTGACATTTAGCATGATTTAAAAAAAAAAGTTTACTGAACTGTAACATTAATATGGTCCATAAACCAATAGCAGATTGTGATTTGATAATGCATCAGATAATTTAAATCTACCTTAACAAAGTGGATTATCCATCTTAAACCTCACAACATTCTTTACTGGAACAGTAATCCAAAGTTTCAAGTACTGTAAAAAGTGACAGTATAATGGCGCAGTCTGCCCCGTTAAATCTAATCATTCCGTTTATTACGTTAAAAGTTTATTCCAATTTTAGTGAAGTGAATGAGCTGTGTTATTGTGTGTGTGTATGTGTGTAGGATGAAGGAGAAATACTTCTGTTGTCTTGGAAGTTTTTCTTTTAACTTTTTATGAATATGTATGATGTTTTGTCGCATCTCCTCCATGTAAAAATAGATAATAAACGAATCTAAACAGAATAAGTGCAAGTAACATGGTTTCCCTTTCCCTCATTTTACACAGTGCAAGCTACATCAAATTTATTTGGTCTCTTGAATTGCATAGAAAAAGCATTCACTGTACAGCGCTTTGTGTTTACTTTAATTATAGTTATTTAAACAGCACAGTAAAATGGGATCAAACAAGCAGGGGATTTGCAGAGCACTTACAGGGATCGCAAGACAATCAGCTGCTGAAAGGTAATGGATCTGATTTCATTGATTTCATTATGACGAAGATCACTGAAATGACAGAGAAATGATAAGTAGATTGTAGAAGCATGAAATTCCATAACAAACCTTTCTCTACCATCAGATCACCTTTAACCCAAACATTGTAGTATTAATGGGGTTAAAGATGTTATGTTTGAAGTGATATGGTGTAGAAGGCTTAAGTAAAAAACACCTGCATATGTAATACATACTCACATCTTCTGAAGTCTCTGACAGCCAGAGAAGCTTGGCAAGTCCTTGATACGATTATACGACAAGTCTCTGAAATAATAAACAGTGTGTTGAAGTACAAAGAGGAAAGCATTACTAGTTAATTGTAAAACTGAAAGCATAGCTAAAACATGCCAATAGTTCAGAAGCTTTGAACATCAATATAAGCATGAAGTGTTGTCAATTTATGAAACAGATCACTGACATTCTCCTGATCTAAAGTGGAATTATGCCTTTCAACCAAGAAACAAATCAGGGCCATGTAGGAGCTCCAGGCCAAAGTACGTAGCAGGATTCTATCTATAAAAATAACCTCAAATAATGTGGTAGTATTATGACTCATAACTGAACTAACTGCACTTCCATTACAAACAGAGAAAAGTTTGTAGACGTGACTAGTAAACCATAGCCAAAGACTAAAGCCCTGTACATACAGGCCGAATTTTGGTTAAAAAAATAACATACGACATTCAGCCAATGTGTATGTCGGTCTGTCTGACAGAAGCCTGCTGTTCGGCTGTCTTCTGTTGGACATGCATGCTGGAAAACCAGCAGTTGACCAACTTCTAATCAGCGCTCTCAGCCAATAGCAGAGAGCACTGATCAGAGTGTTCTGGTGGGGGGGCCTCCCCCGGTCAGAACGTAACAGCTCAGCGGGGGAAATCACTGAACTAATCTAGCATGGTTAGTACAGTGGCTCTGACCAGAGCGGACAGTGTGTACCTGGCTTTAGGCAGGCCATATTTTAACCAATGTTCTTTCCTTCAACCCAAGGTTGCTCTATTTCTCCATCAACACTGAATCCCTCCTGTGGAGCTATTGTATTTTGATAGTGGGAGGTTTCCCAGCTGTCAGAAAAAAATTATCAATGCTTGCAACTATAGCAACCAACTATAGCAACCAATGATTGCATGAAAAAAATCCAACAGGTTGGTTTTACTGAAGTCGATTGATGGATCAACTTTAGTACAACCAACCTGCTCACATATGGATCAAAATTATATTTCTGCTGAGCTAAATTTTGTTCCAACTATGGCTGGCTTAAGGTGGCCCATAGACATCAAAGGGCACTAGGAAGCACAAGCATGATTCCAAAGACATCAGGCTCTGAGTCTACAGGGTCCCACCGAATGCTTTATGGCTTGGCTGAGCTTACGGGCAACTTCTCTGGAGATAGGAGTGGTGCAGAGTGCAGGATCTGGCATTAGCTTATACGTTTTTTGTCCTTGTGTTAAAGCTTTCTGAATTAAAGCTAATGCATTAAGGGGCGGTAAAAGCCCTGCCCATAATACAAGTGGATTCCTGTTGCAATCCAATTGACAATGCAAGCTGTGGGAGTATATACTATAACAAACTGGAGTGCAGGAAGCCCTTTGCATATATAGGGCCTGCTCCACGTAGCGTGGCGCATTGTTCCGTCCGGCGTAGCGTATCTCAGATACACTACGCCACCGTAACTTACAGCGTATTTTCCGTATCCTCAAAGAATTTGCGCCGTAAGTTACGGCAGCGTAGTGTAACTGTGTCGGCGTAAGGGCGCGCAATTCAAATGGATGAGATGGGGGCGTGTTTTATGTCAATACGTCTTGACCCGACGTAAATGATTTTTTTTCTGAACGGCGCATGCGCCTTCCATGGGGGTATCCCAGTGCGCATGCTCCAAATTAACCCGCAACAAGCCAATGCTTTCGACGTGAACGTAATTCTACGCAAAGCCCTATTTGCGAACAACTTCCGCAAACAACGTAAAATTTTCAAAATTCGACGCGGGAATGACGTCCATACTTAACATAGGATACGCCTCATATAGCAGGGGTAACTTTACACCGGAAAAAGCCTTACGGAAACTACGTAAAAAAATGCGTCGGCCGGACGTACGTTTGTGGATTGGCGAATCTAGCTAATTTGCATACTCGACACGGAAATCGACGGAAGCGCCACCTAGCAGCCAGCGTAAATATGCACCTTGGATCCGACTGCGTACTAAGACGTACGCCAGTCGGATCTAGCCCAGCTTCAGGCGTATCTTGTTTTGTGGATACAAAACAAAGATACGCCGGAGCAAACTAGAAGTTACGTGGCGTATCAATAGATACGCCGTCGTAACTTCTTTGTGGATCTGGCCCATAATGTGCACAGTATTGGCTATTTTATCTGAAAATGGCATATTAAAATAATATAAATATATTATATATACTGTATATTTTACAATTCTAACACTCTAAATTAAAAAATGTAATGCCTTACTTAGCTGAAAATGTATGCACATTACTTTCTCAAATAATAATCTTGAAGTGCATAATAACCTTAAATACACCTGTCTTAATTGTACTGTCCTGTTTAAGCACTTCCCATCCCGCTCTTAGTCATATGACATCCACAGAGGTAAACTCCCATCCCACGCGGGAGTAATATGACGTCCTCCGCTTCCTGCCGGCATAGGGGATGCGCCCGATGCATTACCAAGGAGCTGATGTGCATGCCTGTTGGCTGTGATGTCAGCCAGGCACCCACGATCGCTTGTAAAAGAGCAGGAATGTGGATCTGTGTGTGTAAACACACATATCCACATCCTGTCAGGGGAGAGGAGACAGATTGTGTGTTCCTAGTATATAGGAATACCGATCGGACTCCCATCCCCCAACAGTTAGAACACACAGTCAGGGAACACAATTAACCCCTTGATCACCCCCTAGTGTTAACCCTTTCCCTGACAGTGACATTTATAAAGTAATCAGTGGCTATTTATATCACTGATCGCTGTATAAATGTCAATGTTTTAAGAAAAGTGTCCGATCTGTTTGCCGCAATGTCGCAGTCACAATAAAAATCACAGATCACCGTCATTACTAGTAAAAAAAAATAATAATAATAAAAATGCCATAAATCAATAACCTATTTTGTAGGTGCTATAACTTTTGCGCAAACCAATCAGTATACCCTTATTTCGATTTTTTTACCAAAAATTTGTAGAAGAATACATATCGGCCTAAAGTGAGGAAAAATTATTATTCTTAAATTGGAATATTTATTATAGCAAAAAGTAAATAATATTGTGTTTTTTTTTTCAAAATTGACAGTTTTTTTTGTTTATAGCGCAAAAAATAAAACCACAGAGGTGATTAAATACCACCAAAAGAAAGTAAACAAGAAGTACTCCCGCGCTGCCAAAAAACTAAAACTAGGGGGCACTGCTGCAGACACCTAGTAATCTATCCTAAGTAGAAAAAATCGAGAATGAAAAAGTGGTGATGTCTGCGCTGTGTAACAAAGGGGAGGGGGGATTACCAAATAATACATTCTAAATGCGTGAGAATAGAAAGACTGAGCCTTAAATATAACCACTGAGTGATCCAAATAACAAATCACAAATGCAACGTGAAACACAGTGAAATAAATAACACAATATAAGTAAATGGCATAAATACATATAGGAGCCAAAAAACTGGCATAAAAAAACAAACGTGCAAAAAAGTTTATAATGAATGGAGGAAAATAAATAAAAGTCTCTGAATGGTGATCCCAAAGCCAAGTGTTTTCATTCCTCAACACTTGGCTTTGGGATCACCATTCAGAGACTTTTATTTATTCTCCTCCATTCATTATAAACTTTTTGCACGTTTGTGTTTTTTATGCCAGTTTTTTGGCTCCTATATGTTTTTATGCCATTTACTTATATTGTGTTATTTATTTCACTGTGTTTCACGTTGCATTTGTGATTTGTTATTTGGATCACTCAGTGGTTATATTTAAGGCTTAGTCTTTCTATTCTCACACGTTAAGGGCCAGATTCTCGTAGAATTGCGTAACTTAGGTCGGGCGTAACGTATCTCATTTACGTTACGCCGCCGCAAGTTTTTCAGGCAAGTGCTTTATTCACAAAGAACTTGCCTGTAAAGTTGCGGCGGCATAGCTTACATCACCCGGCGCAAGCCCGCCTAATTCAAATTAGGCGGGTAGGGGGCGTGTAGCCTTTAAATTAAGCTTGTTCCCGTGCCGAATGTACTGCGCATGCGCCGTCTGTAAAATATCCCAGGGTGCATTGCGTCGCAAGGACATCATTGGTTTCGACGTGAACGTAAATGGCGTCCAGCCCCATTCACAGACGACTTACGCAAACAACGTAAATTTATAAATTTCGATGCGGGAACGACGGCCATACTTAACATTTATTGCGCCTCATATACCCAGGGGCAACTTTCCGCCGGGACAAGCCTAACGTAAACGTCGTAACTTTACTGCGTCGGCCTCGCGTACGTTCGTGAATTTGCGTAAATAGCTAATTTGCATACTCGACAGGGAAAACGACGTAGGCGACACCTAGCGGACAAAAAAAAATTGCATTTAAGATCCGACGGCGTAAGAGCCTTACGCCTGTCAGATCTAATGGATATCTATGCGTAACTGATTCTAAGAATCAGTCGCATAGATACGACGGCCCAGATTAGGACTTACGACGGTGTACATGGCGTTGCGCCGTCGTAAGCTCTTTGAGAATCTGGGCCTAAAGCCCCGTACACACGGCCGAGGAACTCGACGTGCCAAACACATTGAGTTCCTCGGCGTGTTCAGTCCTGGAGCCGCCGAGGAGCTCGGCGGGCTGAGTTCTCCCATAGAACATGTTCTCTATTTCCTCGCCGAGGTCCTCGTCGGCTTCCTCGGCCGAAAGTGTACACACGGCCGGGTTTCTCGGCAGAATTCAGCTCTGAACCGAGTTTCTGGCTGAATTCTGCCGAGAAACTTGGTCGTGTGTACAGGGCCTTAGAGTGTATTATTTGGTAACCCCCCTCCCCCCTTTGTTACACAGCGCAGACATCACCACTTTTTCACCACCAAAAGAAAGCTCTATTTGTGTGAAAAAAATTATCAAAATTTAGTTTGGGTACAGTGTTGCACGACCGTGCAATTATCATTCAAAATGTAAAAGCGCTGAAAATTGGCCTGGACAGGAAGGGGGGGGGGGGGGGAAGTGCCATGTATTGAAGGGGTCAAGCATGAACATTTGGTGATATTTAACTTATGCTTACGTATACAAACTCACACAGAACTACTAAGCATTTTGGGTTAAAATGTTTGTATATGTTTAAAATATAGCACATTTATGCCTATATTAGGATGTGTAAAGCAGTTATTAAAATTGAATATGTAATATAAAAACGTGTATCTTGGTATGCTAATCTGTGAAGAAGTGAAATTCAAGTTGGTAATTCAATACAGAGAAATGAGAAGCAGCCAATGAAATCCCATCCTGCAGAAACTCCCACTGACTTAGGTGAAAAGCATTCTGTGCTTCATCGGCATCTTCAAAGAGTATTACATTTCCCCTTAAGTGCTCTAATGCTACCTTGCATCACAGAAAATTTACTATAGCAAATAAATAAATATGAGTATTCCCAATTAATCATAGTTTTAGGAGACTGGATATGAGCCAGGTAACAATTTAACACACATCTGGACTGCGTTTACATTGGACATGCTCAATAACCACACTCAGTTGTCATATCAGTGAATGGTTTCAGGTGAATAATGTGAACTTTAGTGTATTGCTTCATGGTTACCTGTTTTTTTTTTAATTCAAACACAGATCTACATTTTTTGTACATGAAACTTTAACGCATGTAGGAAATGGAATATACAAAGACATGAACATCATTGTGCCTGTGTAGTTTCCCTTGGTGGCTGGAGACTTTCCATGAACACTGCTCTTGGTGAGCTTTTTTGATTCAGACCCCATATTAATTGGGGTCACAGCTTGAGCCTCAGTCAGTGATTAGACCACTGCAATAGCACCTCTTGCTGCCCTATATAGCTCCACCTCTGTGTGCAGCAATTTTTCATTTGAACTCTAGGCCATTTTTTTTAGGATAGCGCCAATAAGTATACCATTGTTTCAAAGTTCTTACAAGCTATGGTATTGTCTATTTCTGAGTGAGTGACATTAAACCATTAGGCCATGTTTCTCATGGTTTGGCCTTGTTTTGAGCTTCTCCACCCAAAATTCATCATTCATATATTTTGAAATCAACATAACTAGTCAAATTTTAACAAGTTCTTGATTTTATATTGTCTTTCATTTGCTATCCACTAGGCAATAATCGCTATATAACCAATTTGAGACTTTTTAGCGTTAACTTGGTAACTTAGGACACAAGGTTACTCTGAGAACCAAGGGCCAGATTCACAGTGGAGATACGACGGAGTATCTCAGATACTCCGTCGTATCTCTCAGAGTATCTATGCGACTGATTCATAGAATCAGTTACGCATAGATATCCCTAAGATCCGACAGGTGTAATTGTTTTACACTGTCGGATCTTAGGGTGCAGTACCGCGGCCGCCGCTGGGGGGAGTTTGCGTCGTAAACCAGCGTCGGGTATGCAAATTAGGAGTTACGGCGATTCACAACGGATTTTCGCGTTCGCTACGTCGCCGCTAGTCTAGTTTCCCGTCACAAAGTTAGTCGTCGTTTTTGGTGCCTTAACTTTACACAGCAAACGTATTGCTGTTTAAAGTATGGCCGTCGTTCCCGCGTCGAAATTTAAAAAATAACGTAGTTTGCGTAAGCCGTCCGGGAATACGGAATTACGCTACGCGCGTCGCCGTTCAAAAAAATGACGTCACGGCGCGCAAAGCACGGCGGGAATTTCGAAACGGAGCATGCGCAGTAGGTCCGGCGCGGGAGCGCGCCTAATTTAAATTACACGGGCTTACGCCGAAGGCCGCCGGCGTAGGTTTTCATTGCAAGTGCTCTGTGAATCAGGCACTTGCGATGAAAACTTGCGGCGGTGTAACGTATCTACGATACGTTACGCCGTCGCTAGTCTACGTAAATCTGGCCCCCAAGTACCTTGAATAGACTGAAATTCTCACTTGCCAATCATTTTATCAAAACTTTTTGTACAAGAAATGGAAAAAAATATGTTTTTCACCCATGTGTAGGAGCCAGAAAAAATGACTGGTGCTTATTGATCATTTTAATAAAATGCCTCTATTGTAATTTTCTAGTAGATCTGCCTGTCTATGGCCAGCTTTAGCCCTGTTTTGTATGTTACTCGCATGTTTCATTGCTAAATACAATACTTTTTGGAAGGGTTTGAATTTTCCTTATACAATACTATAAAATGGAACATTAGGGAATAACAAGGTATGTTCATAAAACATGACATCTGGACAATAGACAAACAATGGAAAGAGAAAACTTTTGTGCTATAGCTATTCTGGCTGTATTTTTACTAATCTTCCTAAGTGTTTATGGAGATAGACAAACTTCTATCAACAGCGTGATGGTAAAAGTCCAAACACTAATGACAGAGTAAAATAACGAATATAATAAATATAATCAGAATCTGCACCTAATAATTTTCTCCTTGTAAATGCTCCACATTGTTGGCTCGCGTAGTATCACAATGTGCCCAACATTTCAGTGTGAAGGTTTGTTTCATATTTAGAACATCAACTTGGATCCTGCCCATTGCACATGGAACAAAGTTATAGACCAAACAACCAAGAAGAGTCTATAACTACCACTGTTTTTCCCTTCAAACAAACAAAAAATGTACGTAGAATATTTGTGGATGGTTTACAGCACTCACAGTGGTAATAAAGCAATAAATTGCAAACAGTGTTAATACACCAAATGTCAAATGGAAAAACATCAGATATATTCACCATGATCTAATAGCTGCCATCATAAATTATAATATTTTTTTCCCTGGAGCATTTTAAAAGAAAATAAACCAGTGCACAGACTGAGAGTTTCCAGCTAACTCATGCATGTCTCATTCTTATCAAATGCCGTTTGTAATGATAGATGCACATACTGTACTCTCTTTCTTCTTTCCAGTCCCAGAGTATAAAGTGACTTATCTACAGGTCGTGGTTTATACTCCTAGTAACAGGATAAACTATAATCTCAGAAAATTGTTTCATTGTTTTTGTAGGTTAACTGAACAACTAATGTAGTACAAAATAGTAAGTTTGGCCAGCCAATTATTGTATACAGACTCCCACTGTACTGTCACAAGAAGGCAGGTTCATGCACCCAGTGGCTTCTTTTTCTGCTGTGCTGAGCAATGTGTCACATTGCCCTCGATATTTTCTGTGCTCAGAATAATACTGTAAACTGTAACTGAACCTGCCAGTGCCCTCTCCAAATAGATTTTTATTTTTGTGTAGACAAGTGCCCTTCAAGCATATACATACAGTACTACAATAAGCACTGCAGGACAAATTATGTCAAAACAGGGGCATGTGGCATGTTACTCCAGAGGATGCTTAGCTTAGTAGACAGAGTACAAAACAAGCCAAGGCACACTCGGGTGGTGGCTTGTAATATGAACTACCTTATCTAAACACTAGCATGCAAGGGTCAAATAGTGCTTTCATTACAGAAAAACATTTTTTTTGTATTTACTGTAAATCATTTTTCTCAAAGTTCACCTATGGACACAGGAAGATAGTATTTCTTTAGACATTTGGGCCAAACTGTCACCTTTAGGAGACACTAGCAACAAACAACGTTAAGCCAATTTAACCCTGCCTTCAGCTGCCATACCTCAGTTTGTAGGAAACAGTACTCATGTTAGGAACATCGTGCAGCAACTACTCATGCGAGAGCGCACACTCATGCACACACCACGGTGCATGTGTGCACACCCACAGATCCTGGCACCCGGTGGCTTATTTAAAGCTAAGGTATGCCTAGTCTCATTGCTGGATTGTCTTCGGATCTGATCCCTGCATTCTGTATTCCTGAAAACCTGCTGATTTTGCCACTGATCCGGCTACATCTGATGTGTCTCTTTGGATTCCCTTTACATGCTATGTCTGCTACTGATTCATGTTGCCAACCCTGGCCTGCACTTTTGACTAAGCTTCTGCCTACTGCACTACCAGCATGTTTCCGACCCTTGCCTGTCTCTGACCTAGATTGTGATTATCTGCCTATCTGCCTAGCAGTTACGGAACTCAGCTTGTGACTTTACTGCTTGCTTCTACTCATCCAACCTCAGCATTTCCAATTTCAAGTATTCTGAACCAACTTTTTGGCACCGGTACCCTTCCATTGCCCTAGCAGTGCCTATCTTTACCACCAGGGGTGCTTGAACAGGAATTATGCAAGAGGCCACCCTCATTATTCCGGGCTCCACAGTCAGGTATGTGATAACTCAATAAACTTAAAAAAGCTTTTATAGTAATTACAAACATCTTATTTTCTTTAGCATACATTAAAGGACACAGAAAGATAGTAATTATTTAGCCATTTGGAATGTGCCACAACAGTCTAACTGAGGGGTGAACAACAACCACTAAAATACTCAACGAATGTGGAATCTTGCTAAAAGGTGATCGGAGGAAACAAATAACCTAGCAAAGGCCAAGTTAAAAAGGGGACCAAGGCAAATATGGAAATTGCCATGATTAAAAAAAGGAGGCAAAGGATCAACCGTGTGTTTCAGACCAGGACAGGTAATCACTACTAAATGGAAACTGCTACCTGAAAAATTATGGACCTCAACTGCAGAGGACCAACAAACATCCACCATGAAGACAAAAGGTGGAATGGTAACAAACTACCTAAACAAAAGAAACCATTAAGCCACCCGCTAAGGTGGTCAACAAAAAATTGAGTTACCGGGGAATAGTCCAAGGCTATAATGCCTAACTGACTAAATGGAAAGGAAGGTTGTATAAACAAGGTATGTCCAAACAAAAAGACCAACCAGGTAACAGCAAGAAGCCTAGGTTTATACTCCTAGTAACCTTAACCAAACAAAACAACTAAACAGGTAATGGCCATTGGATTACGCAGACACTTCTAACTAGTTCAGGGAGCTAGGGGTCAATAATATGAACAATTTGCCTGATAGATACAAAATCTCTCAAGAGATATGTAAGGGGGTGACAGTCTTCGAAATGGAGAGATAGAAGAAACCACAAATTTGAAAAGAGAGGGGTAGAAATCCTAAATCCATTCAAAAAGAGAGGGCGAGGTGATCCACAACATCAATATTTAAAGGGGTGACTGAATGAGGAAAGTAAGAAAGAGACCTTTCAACTCACACCCAAAGGTCTATCAGTTTATTAAATATATTTTTCTCCCATCTTCCACGCTCGCAACCTCCTGGGACAAGTCACATGTCCCCAGGCTGTGGGTTCATTTAGAAAGCACAGCGCGACTCAGGCCCCGTACACACGACCGAGTTTCCCAGCAGAATTCAGCCAGAGGAAGCCACTATATTCATGGAAGCCAAAATGGTGCACCTAGTACTGGAAAGAAATTCAAAATATAACTTGCATTGGACTATATTACATTACTCCACGCCACTATATTTATGGAAGCCAAAATGGTGCACCTAGTACTGGAAAGAAATTCAAAATAGAACATGCATTGGACTATATTACATTACTCCACGCCACTATATTCATGGAAGCCAAAATGGTGCACCTAGTACTAGAAAGAAATTCAAAATAGAACCTGCATTGGACTATATTACATTACTCCACGCCACTATATTCATGGAAGCCAAAATGGTGCACCTAGTACTGGAAAGAAATTCAAAATAGAACTTAACGCAATGAAAATCTAACCACTGACATACTGTAGATTAATATGTGTGAGATAGGTCTGAGAATGCAGGTAAGGGGAACACCATCTCAGGCCTCGTACACACGACCGAGTTTCTCGGCAAAAACCAGCAAGAAACTTGCTGGGAGATATTTTTTTGCGAGGAAACCGGTCGTGTGTACATTTTCCTTCGAGGAAACTGTCGAGAAACGCGACGAGCCAAAAAGATAGCATGTTTTCTATTTTCTTGACGGGAATGGAGAAAATTGGCTTGTCAAGTTCCTCGACAGCCTAACAAGGAACTCGACGAGGAAAACGATGTGTTTTGCCTGCCGAGTTCCTCGGTCGTGTGTACGAGGCTTCAGTATTGCAAAGCCAGCTAAGCCTGGGAACATACTGAGTGACTGCGTGCCCAGATTCCTGGGCAGTCTTCACCAGTGAATCTTTGTCCTTAGTGAATGCTAATTGGAAATCTGAATAGAAGACAACATGACTGCACTGTGTACAGAAAAAGAAAATGTCATGGTATGTAGAAAACACTTTTGCAGTCAATGATTTTCATAAACAATGAGCTGCAGACAAACAATATGCCTCCAGCAAATGAGCAGTAGTTGAGTGCTCTGCCTCATGTGCTGCTGCCTTTCCCTCTTGTAATTAATTGGAAGATAGAGCAAACGTTGTCCTTTCATGGCTGCACTCAATATTCCTTGGACCATTCACTACCTTTGAACCGTAACTTAACAAGCTCAGACAGATTCCATAAAAAGATCTCCCGCCCTCTGCTAAAACATTGCATGCTCTGAGCTGGGTGAAGAATTTAATGTAGGGCAGATATGCCAGCAAAATGAAAACTGTTAAATTCCTTTCTAAAGTGTACAGATAATGTGCACTGAAATCGGACCCTCTCCTTCTCCCATAAGACTCTGTGCTCACAACATGAACGGCCAAGCAAACAATGAGATCAAAACAAGTGTCAGTTTCGTGGCAAGCTCAGCTCTGGTTCACATGATTTATTGTTTTTATTGGTAGCAAATACTTTTCCTTTAATAATGGTTTTCTGAATGTTTTTTAATAATCATATATACTAATTATTCAAACTTTTTTTATCTTTTCTTTGGTCAAAAATGTTTGAATGTTATAAGCAGCACATGGTTTTGTAATGACTGACAGAGAAATCTTTGGAAAGATTGCAAATACAGTAAAACATTGGATTACAAGCATTATTTGTTCTGGAAACATGCTTGTATTCCAAAGCACTCGTATATCAAAGCAGCACATTTCCGTATAACAATTAATGGAAACTCAGATTATTCGTTCCACAGTCATTTATTCATAAGTCCTTCAGTTTATAGTCCATATAAAAAGATTATAGCAATGTGATGATTTGTGTAACCATAAAATGTCCATCCACAAATGGAAGCCTCCACAAGGGGATTAGAAACAAAATCCAGCAGGAGCTACAGAGTATAAAAGAGAAGAGAGGTCCTCTAAGTGTAGCAATATGATTACATTTAATGAAGGTACAACATTTAGCAACTCACATGGTTGATGATTAAAAGAGGCACATCTAGGTATGCAGGGATCTGGGGTAAAGCTGTCCACATAGACCGTCCTCCGCACCGCCGGCTCTCACTGTTGTCAGTCTGCAATCGTGAACAGGAAGACTACCATGCAGTATAGCGATCTGAAAGCGAGACTTGAATCGCTCGAGTAACGCAGCGTGAATGGGATGATGTCGATGGCGGTGTGGGGGATGGTCTATGTGGACAACTTTACCCCGGATGCCTTCATACTTAGATGTGTCTGTTTTAATCATCAACCATGTGAGTTGCTAAATATTGTACCTTCATTAAATGTTACCATATTGCTACATTTAGAGGACCTCTCTTCTCTTTTATACTCAGTTGTGACGTGACGCTACTTGTATATCAAGACATCGCCTGTTTATCAAGTTAAAATTTATAAAAAAAATTAGCTTGTCTTGCAAAACGCTGTCAGACCAAGTTACTCTCAATCCAAGGTTTTACTGTACTGCATATTGAAAGATTTACAAATACATTGTAATTTGTAAATATACATATGCCTTAAAGTGATTGTAAACGACCACAATGTAAAACAACCCATTCAGTTTAAAATAGAAATGAAAGGCAAACATTTGTATAATTATATATATAAAAAAAACATAAAAAAAAACTTTTTACCCCTTTTTATAAATGATCACAATACCTGTTTCATCTATTCTTAGCTGCATCAGAGCTGGGAGGGGGAGAAGCAGCAGCACACTGAGCTTCCTAGTGAATGGCTGTGCAGCATGGGGGGGGGGGGGGGTGTTAGGACAAGTCTGATCATTGGAGGAGAGCAGGCTGGGTTCTCTGAATAGCAAGAGAACTGACCACAGTGTGTTCTCCTGCTTAGTGTGGTCATTTTTTTTTATAGGAAAGCAGAGGGACCGGTAGGGACACCAGGGATTTCACATAAAGGAAGCAATACAAAGAGAACAGGATACTTTCTCATACAAGTACATGATACAGCAGGGACATATCAAGTAGATGATGTGTTAGGGTAACAAACCCTTTAAGTTATATATTACAGTCAATATTAGGTTTAACAAGCCAACTGTAGGTTATCCTGGTAATAAATCTATACGATCTGTCATTATAAGAGCCCCGGGCCTAGTATTCTGCTTGTAGATGTCTGATATTTACACTAAAGGCAATGAGAGGGCTTGAACTATGCCATTTACCATCCAATATAGCCAAACGACCAAGCTGCGATTTTACATGAATCCTGTGTCTAAAGTGAGGTTCCAGTCAGTATTTTTTTTTTGCTTGTATTTGACTAGCTAGCTCAGTGACACTGGAGAGCAGAATGAAGGGATACTATGCTCATAAAAGGAAAACAACAGCAGCGGAGGTCTGTCAAACTATGCACCCCACGTTAAAAATGCTGGGGCCGCACTTTCTAATAATCCCCCAAGTTTTTTTTCCCCCGGGCCTCCCTCTCTATTTCCTTTGTTGGACCGGGGTAACTTTTTAATTGTCCTACTTATATGTTTCAGTAACGTTAATAGATAGATTTGTTCCAATTTACGTTTTTTTTTGGTATGTGTTTCTTGTTCTGATGCTTTGTTTCCAATGCATTTGCTATGTATGTTCCAATGGAAACTGCCTTTCTTTCCTAAATAAAAAACTCTGAGAAAAAAAAAATGCCAGGGTCATGAAGCAAAGCACTGTAGCTGGTGCATGTATACAGCCCTGCCTAATGCCTTGTACACACAATAGGTTTGTCTAATGAAAACGGTCTGATGGATTTTTCCATCAGTTATCCAATGAAGCTGACTGATGATTAGTCGTGCCTACACACCATCAGTTAAATAACCGATCGTGTCAGAACGCGGTGACGTAAAACACAACGACGTGCTGAAAAAAACGAAGTTCAATGCTTCCAAGCATGCGTCGACTTGATTCTGAGAATGCGTGGATTTTTAACCGGTGGAAGTACCCACAGACGATCGTTTTTTTCTATAGGTTTTTTATCCATCAGATAATTTTAAAACAAGTTCCTATTTTTTTAACCTATGGATAAATAACCAATGGGGCCCACACACGATCGGTTTGGTCTGATGAAAACGGTCCATCAGACCGTTTTCATCAGACTAACCTATCGTGTGTACGCAGCATAACTGTACTCTTACAATTCAGGAAAGTGGTAAAATTGCAGATCAGCTGTTTTTATCGCCCCCTGGTCGCCCATCTGAAATAGCCCTGAGGCCCCGTACACACGAGAGAATCCATCCGCTGGAATTGATCCGCGGACCGGGTCCAGCGGATAGATCCCCTGGTGTGTACAATCCAGCGGATCTGTTTCCGCGGATTTTTATCCCCTGGGATGGATTTCAAGCGGATAAAAATTTGAAGACATGCTTTCAAATCTATCCGCTTGAATCCATCCCAACGGATTGATCCGCTGGTCTGTACAGACTCACCGGATCAATCCGTCCGAATAGATCCCCCGCATGCGTCGTAATGATTCGACGCATGCGTGGAATTCATTATATGACAGCGTCGCGCACGTCGCCGTGTCATCATCGCGGCGACGGCGCGACACGTCATCGCGATGGGATTTCGATCCTATGGTGAGTACACTCCATCGGATCCAAATCCGTGGAAATCCTCGAGATCCGTTGGACCGTATCCGCGGATAAATCCTCTTGTGTGTACTAGGCCTAAGAGAAGCCTGGAGTCCCAGGACAGATGATATTTCCATCTTATTAACTTGCACTTTTTACTTTTAGAAGTCAAGGTCAGCTGTCCTCTGGTAAGTGAATTTTATGTTGTTTCTGGTAGAAATATTTATATCTTCCTTTAAAATTTTCAATTCTTTACATTTAAAAAAGGTATACTATATAAGATCTAGATACAGACCATTTTCACCAGACAGGCCTATCATCATAAAATGGTATGCTAGATTTGAATTAAGTATAAACATTCATGCTCTTTCAAATATCACCTATTAATTATGTTTATTCTCATCTAACACCTAAAATCTATGGGCCAGATCCACAAAGCGGCCGGCGTAGTGTATCTCAGTTACACTACGCCGCCGTAACTTACAGCGTATTTCCCGTATTCTCAAAGAATTTGTGCCGTAAGTTACGGCGGCGTAGTGTAACTGTGTCGGCGTAAGGGCGCACAATTCAAATGGATGAGATGGGGGAGTGTTTTATGGTAATACGTCTTGACCCGACGTAAATGACGTTTTTTCTGAACGGCGCATGCGCCGTCCGTGGGGGTATCCCAGTGCGCATGCTCGAAATTAACCCGCAACAAGCCAATGCTTACGACGTGAACGTCATTCTACGCAAAGCCCTATTCGCGAACGACTTACGCAAACAACGTAAATTTTCAAAATTCGACGCAGGAACGAAGTCCATACTTAACATAGGATACGCCTCATATAGCAGGGGTAACTATACGCCGAAAAAAGCCTTACGGAAACGATGTAAAAAAATGCGCCGGCCGGACGTACGTTCGTGGATCGCCGTATCTAGCTAATTTGCATAGTCAACGCGGAAATCGACGGAAACGCCACCTAACGGCCAGCGGAAATATGCACCTTAGTTCCGACGGCGTACTAAGACGTACGCCAGTCGGATCTAGCACAGCTTCAGGCGTATCTTGTTTTGTGGATACAAAACAAAGATACGCCGGAGCAAACTAGAAGTTACGCGACATATCAATAGATACGCCAGCGTAAACGCTTCGTGGATCTGGCCCTATACCTTTACGTAAGTTTAACAACCCAAGCTACCCCCCTAAAATCTATTTCTAATACTAAACACCAACATCTTTCAACATTTAAATTTAAACCGTAAACTAAGCAAAACATTTTTTAAATAAAAATAATGTATAAAAACTTGTTGTCTTCACTAAGCATAATTTAATCCCAAATTACCACATAAACAATTGGCCTGATACATTTCTTGATATGAGAATTTCAGTGCCCAAATCTAAATGCTGCACAGAAAGTATTGCAGTGCTGAAAAATAACGATCTGTCATCGCTGGACATATTGGTTGCCAAGTAAACACTGAATGAGCAAGACAAATGTTGGATGATGGCAGGCATAAAACAATCTAATCTGCTAGAAAATCAGCTCAGTGATACAACAGTACATAGTAACACTTACAGCACTTGAAGGTTAGGCAATTGATCACAGATAACATTGGGAAGACTGACCAGTTGCGCTCCTGTCAAAGTTCTGTAAAATAAAAAAAAGTCAATCTATTTTAATCACATCATATATACAGTAGAGTGGCACTAATATTGAACACAATTGCTGAGCACTTACAGACTTTCCAGGCTTGTGGTTCCAGTGAGATCAGGAAACTCAGTGATTTGAGAGGCTCCGTTAAGAATTCTACAAGAAAAAGTATATAAATTCAAGTGCCGATTCTTTAACAAAATGCAGGCAAATCAAGGAAAAATGGTTACATTAAATATTTTATTGAAAATGGCTATATTATGTTGGCAGGTTTTCTCACAAACATAAACTCTTATGAATAGGGCGATTAAAGCTGAGAAGCAAGCTGAATAAAGCTTAGATTATTTTGCTGCCATTAACAAAACCATAATTTCCAAAAATGTTAAGAAAAATAGATATTCTTGTTAGATGACGATAGCAGTCTACCAAGGGTTTTAGACCCGGTTCACACTGGGGCGACTCGTCAGGCGACACAGCCGCCTGACAAGTCGCGTCCCATTGTAGTGAATGGAACCGTTCTAATAGGAGTGACGCAAGTCGCTCCGACTTAGAAAAAGGTTCCTGTATGACTTTGGGGGCGATTCGGGGCGACTTGCATTGACTTCAATACTGAAGTCATTTTGCAAGTTGCCTCTCAAGACGCCTTGAGATCGCCTTGCCGAGTCCCCCCCAAAGTCGTGTCGCCTGTGTGTGAACCGGCTCTTATCATTTGGATATAAATAAACAGGTGCTCCTGTATATAATAACCTCAGATTTCACACAAGTACAAGTACATTTACATCCGGCCATAATCTACAGATTGCATCTAGCCTCTTAGTAATGTCTAAAAACCCAGAGCTCTTACAAGATGTGTTGGATCGTTCTTCAGAGAGCATTTGACAGGTGGCGAGGAGGCATTATATTGCCTTTATCTGTTACCAACACCATTACTGCACTGTAAATATATAAACAAATTTATCGAGAACTGCTTGCCTCCTCCTTTACTGTTTGGCCTCATGGAAATTCCTCCTTCTGTGTCCCACACCTCCATTTTCACAAGAAAATTTTATTGGTTGCTGACATCTTCTTCTTTGTTCTGTGATGGCCCACCATGACAATGCTAATGCATATGCAGTATGGCAGCAGGGCACCTTGTTATTAAACAATACCAAGCTGTACTAGATGCATGTGCCAGAATTCTTTCGGTGCATAGCTTTATGAGATCTGGCACATGCATCGTATGTGGTCTGGTGCTTGTGATCTGCTGCATGCTAAGTATTGTTTAGTACAAGCCTCCCAAAATCGTATGGCACAAGGGCAAGACCAGGTGAGATTTTCCTGAAGCACTGGCGACGGAGACTCCCAAGGGTGCACTGGGTATATCACCAGTGCTTCAGTAAAATTTGGAAGAAGAAAAAAAATGCAAGTTTACCAAAAATGTTTTGTTTAATAAATTACTTATCTTTGGGCATGCATCATAAATGTTTTTTGTTTGAGAGGGTAGAGGTCTGGTTTAACCACTTGAGGATTTAGAATTTATAACATACATCCTAAAACACTTCAACATTTTTTTTAGATTGCATTCCTTATGCCGCGTACAGACAGTCGTTTTTTGTGATGAAAAAAAACGACGTTTTTGAAAACGTAATTTAAAATGACCGTGTGTGGGGAAAACGTCGTTTTATATCTTCTGAAAAACGACAAAAAAAAAATTCGAACATGCTCGAATTTTTTGTGTCGTTTTTCAAAACGTTGTTTTTTGTGTCAATGAAAATGATAGTGTGTGGGCAAAACAACGTTTCAAAACGACGTTTTCAAACCCGCGCATGCTCAGAAGCAAGTTATGAAGCTAGCTTCAATGGAAAAGAGTGCCGTCGTACGTGCTGAACGTAACCGCGCTTTGCTAGAGCATTTAAAAAAACGATGGTGTGTAGGCAACGTCGTTTTTGAAAATGAAGTTTCAAAAACGTTGTTTTATTTCATGATTCAAAACGTCGTTTTTTTTATCACAAAAAACGACCGTCTGTACGCGGCATTACATCCAGGTGTTCTTCCCTTGCCACTGCCTACCCTGTTGCTAATACTCAAAATTATTGGTTAATTAAATGTCAAAATACAGCAGCTGCTGTGTAAAATTACACTTTTAACTAGTCCGCTGGAGTCATGGTTTATTAAATAAACTGAATGAATGTATTGTTTCATTGTATTTGTTATTTCATTCCTATGTAAATCAAAGGTGTGATCTGCATATGACCTTACAACTTTTTTCTTTATTTTTTTATTAATAAAATGTATTTCTATTTAACCCTAAGTTAACCCTAATCAGCCCTTATTATTTCATCCCCCCTGTCCACTTAGCTATTATTTTTCTGCAGATTTTTTTTCATTTTCATTAATTTTATTTGTTACTTTGTTCAGTGTCACAAAACAAGAACTAGAATGAAAAAAAAAATGCTGCTTTTTCTGTTTTTTTTAAACCAGAAACATTATTTATTGTCCTTTTGAATTGGACAAAAATTTCCATAGAAAATAAAATCATTTTTGGAATAAATAAATAAATAAATAAATAAATGTATATTTAATTTTATCTGAAGTAATAAAGTTATCGCTAAATAAACACGCCTATTGTGGTAATGTAAAAATTGCTCTGGTTAAATAATGTGAGCTATTAGAACAAAAAGAATAGGCAGAAGTATTTACAGTCTGTGAAAAAAAAATATATAAGTATATAGTTATATCTATCTATCTATCTATCTATCTATCTATCTATCTATCTATCTATCTATAGATATATATAGATATATATATCTACGGTATATATATATCTATATATATATCTATATATATATCTATATATATATATATATATAGATATATATATATATAGATATAAATATATAGAGATATATATATGTATATATATATATATAGATATAGATATAGATATATAGATATATATTGTAATTTATTTCCTACTAAGGTTTCTAGCATAAAGTTACTTTTTTCACCACCTTTTTCTTTCCTCAGACAACAGTAAGCAATCTTTATTTCATTATACTTGTTATCTATACACGGACATCCTGGTTATGTGGGAGGTGATCCATGTCTAGAGAGAGAGAAACATTCCTGACAGACGTGTATGTTACATTTACAGCTATTTATTTTATATTGTCCTAAAAACTCACAGCGTTCTGAGCTCAGGCAAGTGCTGAAATGCAGATCTCCCAACATGTTGAATCGGGTTGTCATAGAAATGTCTGCAAAAAAACAAAATTAAACACCATTTAAATCACACAAGTAATCATATCTATAATTATAGTAAATCTCCTTTCACTGCAAAACATTCCTTTCACTTAATAGAGTTTAGGTAATAGCAGGTATTTTCTTTAAATCCTTCTGTGGATTCTAACATCTTTTCTAGATTTTCATTAATTAAAGAGAATCATATAAGTTAAGCAGTTTTAGTACACCATGGGGTTGATTTATTAAAATTACAGAGTGAAAAATCTGGTGTAGCTCTAGATATTATTATTATTATACAGGATTTACCGTATATAGCGCCAACAGTTTGCGCAGCACTTTACAACATCAGAAAGAAACAAATCAGCTTCCATTTTTTTTTGTCAACGCTTAAAGTGGATGTAAACCCCCAAAAAATGTTTTTGATGTCACAATGTAGAGTATAAGATTTCCTATCATCTGTGCCCAGTCTTGCCACACAGAGTTAATCCAGCTCTGAGCAATCCTCTTTTATTGTTCAGTGAAAATTAACAGACTTCCAGATAAAACCCTGTCTAAATACAAAGTCCATTCCTCTCTCCTTGCTTTGAGTGACAGGTTATTTACATATCTAGCTTGGACATGTTTATCATATGTTATGTTATGTTTATCATAATATGAGGTGATCCACAGTATAAAAAGTGAGAAATCCACCCCTCCCCCACATAACACATTCTGGTAATATACAATGAACTAGGAAATCTTATACTCTACATTGTGACATCAAAAAATATTTTTTTGGGGGGTTTACATCCACTTTAATGTAAAAAGCTGAAGTTAGAAGCTGATTGGCTACCCTGTACAGCTGCACCAGATTTTGCACTCTGCAGATTTAGTAAATCAACTCCTATGAGACCACCAACAAAAAGAGCTACAGTTGGAACTAAAAACTAAAAGACCTTGTTGCAACATTTAAAGCAACTTGGTTATATCAGCAAAACGTATGAAGCAAGCACATACCGATAAAATAAGAGAGGCAATACTCTCCTTTTGTGCTGGCTGCTCTGTTGAACTCTGCTCAATGTATGAAAAGAGAACACCTGAACTCCACTGGAAAACCTCTGCATTGCAAATGCAGAAGCCTCAGCTGCACACTTTTGCAAATATGGGGCAGTTTCATTAAAAATAAGTAAGAAAAAAATAAATAAAAATGTTGCTTATAGTCATCAAATATAATTCTTGTCTCCATAAAATGGAAGTGAAGAGTGCTAATGGTATCATCTCCTGTTTTGTTCAGATTTCCTTCTATTTTTCAAGCAATTTCTACTGTGGAATCTATACAAAGCCACAACGGTGTCAAGCTCAAAACACTACAAACTTGGAGATATCTAGAAATTTGGAATAACCCTCCAGAAAGGTACCGCATCCTACATACGAGTTTTGTTAAACGTTTAGAAAATTTGCTTTCATTAGTCCTACATTTTAAATAACCATGCTAAAGTAGAACCCTTCTTTTTTTTGTGCTTTCTTATCTGCACTGAATCAGCATGTTTTCCTTGTGTTTTTATGGGTTTTCTCTGGGTAACTCAATTTAATCTCCATGCCTCAAAAAAAAGCATTGGAAGATTCATGGCCACCTAAACTGGCAATGAGAAGGGTTCATTAAACTGATGTTATGTTATAAAAATTATGATGTTGGTACATCAAAAAATACAGAGCTATCAGGCAAGACACTACATTAAAGCCCTGTACACACGATCAGTTTGTCTGAAGAAAACAAACTGATGGACCGGTTTGTTTTCCATCGGTGAAAAAAAATTAGAACATGTGTTAAAATGTTCCTATAGATAAAAAACTGATGGAAAAAAACGATCGTCTGTGTGGAACTCCATCGGAGAAAAATCCACGCATGCTCAGAATCAAGTCGTCGCATGCTCGGAAGCATTGAACTTCATTTTTCAAAGCATGTCGTAGTGTTTTACGTCACCGCGTTAGACACGGTTGGATTTTTGACTGATGGTGTGTAGGGAAGACTGATGAAAGTCAGCTTCATCGGATATCCGACGAAAAAATCCATCGGATTAGATTCCATCAGATACAGGGCATAAGACTTAAGCTGGCTATAGATGGATCTAAATTCAGCATGTACGACAGGGACCAGATGAATTTCTATCTATCTATGGCTTTTTCTATTTAAGAAGTTGAAGAGTCAATGTAGTAATCAACTCTTCTTGATTAGAAGAAGTCCCGCTGTCAAAATACAATAGGGCAGTGGAGAGAAATACCACCTCCACTTCGAATGTGTAGATGGGGCAAATCCATTTGTTTTATCTGGCTGATCAAAAACAAAAAAGGAATAATCTTTGACCAGCTTAAGCTGTTCGGTTAAAATTACACAATTAAAAGGTTTTATTGTAAAAGGGGAAAAAATATAATAAATGGCTAACATGCTAACTATAGAAATAACACTGCAAGAAAATTTAACTAGGCAATACTTTTTCCAGCGCATATGTATGCATATTCCTAGTACCTTCATCATTGTATTATATGCATGGGAACGGCAATGTCTGTGGTTAATTAACATAATCACCAATCACCGGAGAAACATCAGAAAAACCACTATACCCAATTATGATGTGACTAACCATAATTGGCTTTATTCATGTCTGTTTCAGAAAACAGACATTCACTAGGTGTTAATTGAAAAATGCACATTGTTAGAGGTAATGCCCAGACCTTGCTGTCATTTGATCAATGCCAAAGACCCTTTTTTTTTTAGGAATGTTCGTATTACGAAAAGAGATAGACTGTATATTTGGGTGTTCTGACCCTTGGGTTAGATGTTTAATGTTTTGTGCAATTTGGCATGTGAATTTTAATTGTCTTCTTTGATTTGCCAGCACTGTGAACTGTTTTATGTCTTGCTCAATTGTCCAATCATTCCAGTGTGAAATGTGGTTTTGGTTACAGGATTATAGGGCCACACTGTGGTAAAACTTTGTTTTTGTTGTTTAATGGTTCTTACTATTTGAAAAAACTGTCTCGGTACTCTTCATTCATAGTTTATGGCTTGTGTATGATGGGATTATGTCAGGCTGGGACATGTCAATTTTATTTCCTTCTTCCTTTTTACACTATACTCTACTTCCATTGATGCAGATGTTTCAGCTATTTCATATTCTTATGATAAACCCACCTAGATCAAATCTGTGCAGCAGCAGACCTAAGCTGCCCATAGTTCAAATTCACTCATGGATCAAAATTCAGCTGGTTAAGCAGGGACTAGTGAATATCAATCCATGTATGGCTGGCTATTCCTGCTTGACAGAAGTTGATCTAAATATCGACTTACCTCAAACAGGACTGTTGGCTGCAACCAAATGGCGGCAGCCGCTAATCAGTGTATTCCGACAGCAAGATAGTCCCGCTGTCAGATTACAATGTCACAGTGGGGAGGATTCCTTCCATCCACCTTGCTTGTGTGGATAGGGAAACCTGTTTTTTTTTTCATCAGCCCATAGACTGATCAAAAAAAATGTATATGGACAGCCTTACTCATGTTATTTATATTCATTACTATTCAACTTACTTATGGTGGTAGTATCATAAAACCGATGGAAAAAAAAACGTTAGGAAATTCCTATCGTCTGTGTGCAACTATGACGGAGAAAAAACCCACGCATGCTCAGAATCAAGTCGACGCATGCTCGGAAGCATTGAACTTCATTTTTCTCGGCTCGTCATAGTGTTTTGGACGGTCGGAATTTGGTCTGACAGTGTGTATGCAAGACATCTTGAACGGAATTACGATGAAAAATTCAATCGGATTTTAGGCCATCGGAAATTCCGATCATGTGTACGGGGCATTAGAAGAGACAAATCCTCAAGCATATATTTAGGAGAATCACAAATTAAATTTTCAGATTTGCTGATTTTTTAGACTGATTCCATGTCATTCAGTTACCGGTAATTCTAACAATTAAAATATCAGCAATACAATACAATAGTTGGCAGAACACAGTGATTTAAAAAATGTATATGTAAAATCATTACAAATATTCACGTTGATAAAAAGAATTGTAACCTTACATAGTGATAAGTGACGGGTTGCCAATAAATGCATGTTCTGGGATCGACCTGATATTGTTGCTGTGGAAGCCCCTTAAATAAAGAAAAATAAATATATCTACGAATAAGTATGATAAAAAAAAATGTTTTAGATAATTTTCTACTGCAATTTTGCATCCATATTATATTTGAAGAAAACATCTGAACACATCACAATTGCCTTCCAATATATTCTAAACCGAGAATTTCTTTATTCTTTACTGTGTTGTACCATAATACATTGAGGAAGCAGCATAGCTTTTTTTTTGCTCAGTGCATACTACCTAAAACTGAACAATAACCATGTATGGGATTGTATTACAAGCATTTACAGAGTATTAGAATGGCATTTCAGGTACATTTAGTTTTTCCTTTAATTTTGAAAGCACCAAGTAAATACACCTTAAAAAATGCAAAACAAACACAATACAGAAGAGGAAAACATCAGGTGTGAATATGTTGATAGTACCTCTCTTTTCTAGGACTTCCTCCACATCTTCAATGCATCTTCTCATGTACTACTGTGTATATTTTCATCTATATTTTTCCTTTCAGGCTATGTTTTACATTATATATAGATGTAATTTAACTTTTTCAGTTATCTTGTCCATTTTTTTCCTGTTATTACCACAATGCCTATTTATCTCCAAACAGAGGGTCAGGGGTCATGCAGCCTCATATGACAGTCAGAGGAGAATGAAAACTTCTCCTACAAACTGATAGAAGTCACAAGACTATATACTGCTGTTGCGAAAAGGTATTTAGCAGTTTATATTTACTAAAATAATTGCATTTTCATGTTCTGTGTACTGTACTGTGAGAGACCAGATATAATGAATGCAGGGTCCTGGGTTTAGTAACACTTTAAGTAATGTACGTAAATTCAAATAACAGTGGTAGTATTGTATTGTTTTTTTTAAAGCTAGAATCCATCAGTGCTAGCCATTTTGATTTCTCTATATAGTGGAAAGTTTATTTCTATGAGAAAATTCATTCTTATATTTATCCCTTCAAAAACAGAGTTTTCAGTCCCTAAAGTTGCAGTACATTTTATTAAGGTTCAGTACTAGCACATATGTTGCAGAATTCAGCATTTGCTTCACTTACAGTTCTTTAAGGTTCCTAAGAGTTTTGATAGCAGCAGGAAATTCATCTAGGTTGTTGTAGTTCAGATCTCTAAAGAGAGAAAAGAACCGATAAATGCCGTGTCACATAATCCCAGCAGAGGGTGTTTTAATGCTACCAGGAAAATAATGCTCATTGTATGAGTTCTCAGAAGACAATACTCAGCATCCATAATCAGCTGCCTGTGGTTTAGTAGGTTTATAATTCCATCCTTAAGTTAAGTTAGCCATTAATTCAATTAAAATAAGATTTCAGGTAACTAGACAGTCTCTGTTTGTCTAAGTAACAATTTTGTTGAACACGAATATCAGACCAGGATTCTTGAACATGTTGTGATACTTTTTAATACACTATGGGTTGATTTACTAAAACTGGAGCGTGCAAAATCTTGTGCAGCTCTGCATGGAAACCAATCAGCTTCCGGGTTTCATTGTCAAAGCTTATTTGAACAAGCTGAAGTTAGAAGCTACAGTATCTTACAAAAGTGAGTACACCCCTCACATTTATGTAAATATTTTATTATATCTTATTCTTTTCATGTGACAACACTGAAGAAATTTCACTTAGGAGCATACTTACTTTTGTTGCCAGCAGTTTAGACATTAATTGCTGTGTATTGAGTTATTTTGAGGGGACAGCAAATTTACACTGTTATACAAGCTGTACACTCACTACTTTACATTGTAGCAAAGTGTCATTTCACAATTCAGTGTTGTCACATGAAAAGATATACCGTATTTTCTGGCGTATAAGACGACTGGGCGTATAAGACGACCCCCTAATTTTCCAGGAAAAAAATTTGGTTTTGGGATATACTCACTGTATAAGACTACCCCCTTCTTACTAGTCTTTCTGGAAGCTGAGGGGTAGCCAGAACCGCTGACAGAAACAGGCTTTTTCAAATCTCACTGTGCCATTACATTACATTCCTCACTATGCCATTACATTACATGCCCCGACTGTGCCATCACTTGCCCCCACTGTGCCATCACTTGCCCCCATTGTGCCATCACTTGCCCCTCACTGTGCCATCACCTGCCACAGAACACGCTGAGAAGAAGGAGCGTCTTTTAAATCATTGACGCTCTCGCAGCACGGAGACCGTACCCGGCGTATAAGACGACCCCCGACTTTGGATGCATTTTTTTGCATCCAGAAAGACGTCTTATACGCCGGAAAATACGGTAATAAAATATTTACAAAAATGTAAAGGGACGTACTCACTTTTGTGAGATACTGTAATTGGTTTCTATGCAGATCTGCACCAGATTTTGCACTCTCCAGTTTTTGTAAATCAACCCATGTATGTGGATTGTGTATTGTCTTCTTGTCAATAACATCTAAAAAATGTTTACAAATGCACAAGTGAGTGAACACAAATATATTAAAATCCTGGTATGATGTTCTCAATCTTGTCCTCGAGTCCCAACAACAGAATAGATTTTATAGGTAACCTCACCTAAACACAGGCATAGTAATCTGATTACTATATGCAGCAATGCCATTTGGATCCAAGAGTAGATATCCATAAACTGTTGGTGGGACTCGACCAAACACTGGCATAAGTCTTATATGAAGAGTAATGATTTTGCACTGTAAAATAAAACATACTTATATGAAAAAAAAAAAAACATTTTGCACCTGATAAAATTAAAAAACTATAGTATATCAGGTGATTTGTGTAAAATGAAAGTTATATGGGTGTCTGCAAGTGAGCCACGTTCAAAATCTATGTTCAAATTATTTACCTAAAAGAATTAAAGCTTGGAATAAACATCAGGCAGCAGTAGCATCATGCATGTGTGGTTTGATGTTAAGATTGAACATTCATTTTTTTGGAAAATACAGAAACACAAGCTTATACTGCATTAAAGTAGAACAATAGGCAAAACTTTTTTCTCATTTTGGGTAGAGTAAGGGATGGTTATAACAAATGTTCGATTTTTTTTTTAAATCGGTGTCCCATCGCAGAGATTTCACCTTACTTTCTGTCCCATAGCCAAACAGGAAGTGGGAGGAATCACTGCAAATTAAGAGAATTCCTTGGGGACCCCCAGATCACCAAAACTAGTGTCCCCATTGGAAGATATCTCCTCTATTACTTTTATTTTACGTTTACTTTCAATGATACTGGTAAACAGGACAAATAGAGATGATGAATCTCCTTAATGGGGGAACAGACAGCAAGAAAAACTGACAAGCGTTCTAACCACTCTCCACTCAAAAAAACATTTTGCCTTTAGTAATACTGTAATGTCTATGTCTACATGGTAAATAGCCACTGCTGGTCCCAGCATGTTCTCTGGGGAATAATACTAGCTTCCTGGGAAAAGTAAATTCTTCAAGACAGATCTGCCAGGTGTATCCACTGTAAATGGCGTAGATTAGGTAACACTCATCTAACTTATATGGTTAGTGATAGCTACTGAGATCCACATTACCCAACTGCCAGCTAGCTTTTTTCTTTATGTTCACTTGTTTTGTCTTGTAGTAATCAATCAGTGATTCTGTGGTCAGACATCTTTTTTTTCAATCAGTAGGAAGACTGAAAATTGTCCTGTGTTTACTCCATTATTACCCTTATACTGTATTCTGCAGTAAGGATACATTGTTCCCATCATACTAGTACTAGATATATAGTTCTGTGTTTGACACACATGATATCAGTAATAGAAAAGTGAACCATTCATAATACTTTCTATATTTGATTTATCACTGATTAGAAAAGGGGGTAAACATTCACACATGTAGTTGTCTTTTCTACCAGATACGACATAAAGTGATTGATCTACATCCAAAACAGATTGTACCATAACTCATGACACTACTGTCTACCTGGATGTTATGCAGAAATCTGTTTGTTATGTGCTCTCTATGGTATAGTAAATACTGACTTCTCTGTATCTAAATGAAAGGTCTAAATCTAGAATCTATGGTCTTCTTTTATCACTGTATTATTTACTAGGGAAGAAACTGTGCTTCATCTTTAGATTTAATAACCATGTTATTATAAACATAGTTCTAAATCACTTTAAGAATCTGTCAGTGACTTTAATGTGTGTAATCCTTCTAAAATAAAGTTCTGCCATTGAGGATGAACTGCCAGAAAAACAAAAAATATGTACTTTGTTTAAGCCTTTCTAAGCTGACTGGTGCCACTTATGAGCAAAAGATGGAAAATTATCGCAGCAGGCTTAAAACAAGTTCCACTTTCAGAGTTTCTTCGTTAAAAAAAAAGCAGGTACACATTTGTAGTTAGAGGCAAGCTGTCATAAGGGATACATGGAGGCTGCAGTAAGGCCAGTAGGGTGGCTGTACAGCCAGGTAGCTAACATTTTCAGAAGGAGGACAGCAAAATTTCAATATGACAGGTTGACTTTAAAGCAGTACTTGCAGTACAATGCATGGTCTTCTTATAATCTCTGCCTCCTCCCTGCACCCATAAAATCAGCTGCAATTTCTATATGAAAAGGTAGCTTTAAAGAAAAAATATATATATTTATACTTACCTACCCCCCCCCTAAACTTTTTTCTTTACATTTAAACTGTATGCTGTGCACACTTTAAATAATATTTCATCTAATACAGTGTTTCCCAACTCCAGTCCTCAAGGCACACCAACAGGTCATGTTTTCAGGATTTCCCTCAGATGAAACGGCTGTGGTAATTACTAAGGCAGTGAAACTGATCAAAACACCTGTGCAAAATAATGGAAAGCCTGAAAACATGACCTGTTGGTGTGCCTTGAGGACTGGAGTTGGGAAACACTGATCTAATATATGACATATATGGGACCTTTCATTCACTTTGCCTTGAAGTAGTAACTAGAGTGTTAAGCCCCACCAACCTCCTTTCACAGAGGCAATTTCCTGTATGATTTTACACCCACATACTCAGATATGTAGTACCAGTGGGGTCATTTACATTTTATGCAGGTGACAGAGTAGAAGGTTCTTTCCCGTGCTCCAAGCAGACACTATTTAAGCCACCAGTAAGTACCTTTATTTTTAATATCATGTGCTTGATTTATTTAGCAGGAGTTGTCAATCTAGCCAGTCACAATTGCAAGTACTGAACCACTCATATCTATTGCATCTTTAAAACACATTTGCATTAGTAAACGTTTTAGCTTCTTTAATACTACTACTACTACTACTACTACTACTACTACTACTACTACTACTGTAACAAGATAATCAATGGTTCAGAATTTGTTTCTATGAACTATTATTGTAATTTTCAGAAACATTTTATAGATTTCAATAGATTGGGTAAGGGTTAAAACCACTGTAATGTTTAATTTAATATCTCCTATATGGCAGCTTACCAGTTGTAAGATGTGGTGGCAGCATGAGTTCTTACTAGGTGATCTTGCCAGCAACACACTTCCTATCCTAGGGTAATAATGCTTACTCACCATAGTATATCTATGGAAAAGCAATGTAGTCGCCTAGCTCAAGACTACAAACATTGAAGGGAGAGATTCTATAGTTCTTAGAGATCACTGGGAACCTTGTAATTGATAGCACAAGCAGAGAGCACAGGTAGTTATCAACTGGCAACATAACGCAAAATGCCTATCGATTAATAACCCAAAAGGGACCAAATAGAAGTTAATTGATTAGGGTTTACATACACGTTAAGATAACGCTTCCTTCCTAAATCTCAAATGTCAGATAAGCATAATTACACCCAAAAAAGCCAGAATTGTAAATCACTGTAAGTGGTGAGTTTGTACAAGCTTTTTCAAAGGTCTTCCTATACATTAATCATGGTTCAAATAGATCCAGAAACCATATTTCAGAGCTTTTCTTTCTACATACAGGATCTGTTTTATACAGTCATCATAAGAACAATTGCACTAACCGCTTGGCAATTAGGCAAGCCAAAAAGCATGTTTGGCTTTTCAGCTATTTTTATTCTTTTTAGAATATCAATGAAAACAGTGAAAAGACTGAAACAAATAAGAGGTCAACTCACAAAGTCTCCAGACTGTGGAGCCCATCAAAGCATTTCTTTCCCAGGGAGTAGATCCTATTGTTATGGAGATGTCTGCAGGGGAACATTAAAAGCACAGTCAGGACAGCACGCTGCGCACAGTGAACCTAGGCAAACTTCTTCAATGAGCGCTTCTAAAGAAACGTGTTTTTAAGCATGCACTTATTGTATACAAGTCAAGCAGTGCCAAAGAATTTATTGGAGGGCATGCTCCCAAGGCTTTCACTTTCTTCCTTCAAAAAAGATTGGCAGCTGTTATAGGGGCCCGAAACGAGTACTGAAGATGTGCTGTATTATTTGTACTCTTTTCTGCATCGCTGTTCCCGGGACCTCCATATACTGCTAGTTTATGAGGGGCACGCATATTAATATACTGAGCACAAACAAAAAAAAAATAAGCCATTGTGCAGTACAAGGGATCAGTCATGCCTCAAAACAATTTAAAAACAAGTGATTCAAAAGACTTATTCATAGCAACCAATCAGTTTTAAACTCTTAGGCCGCGTACACACGGTCGGACAAAACCGATGAGAATGGACCGAGGTTCAGTTTCATCGGTCCAAACCGACCGTGTGTATAGCCCATCGATCTGTTGTCCTTCGGTCCAAAATTTTAAAACATGCTTTAAAATTGAACCGATGGCCCGCTGCCCGATCGGTCGCAACCGATGGTTAGTACAGAAAAGCATCGGTTCAAAACCCGCGCATGCTCAGAATCAAGTCGACGCATGCTTGGAAGCATTGAACTTCATTTTATTCAGCACGTCGTGTGTTTGATGTCACCGCGTTCTGACCCGGTTTTTGGAACGATGGTGTTTACGCACATCAGACCACTTCAGCGGTGAACCGATGGAAATGGCCCGTCGGACCATTCTCATCGGTTTGGAATGACCGTGTGTACGCGGCCTTATGGTTCAGGAGAACCTGTCACCAGCAGGTAAAAGCACAGAAAAATCAAATATTCTATTGCTTGCTTGAAGCATTTTTCCTTTTCATAAAACATGTTATCCACTTTCAATGCTACCCACTTCAGGATAAATCAATTCCCTGGCACAGCCACAATACCTCTCCCTCGTGCCATGTCATAGCACTATTTTGGGAGTGATTGATTAATCTCTGTGCTGGTCCAGCTCCTCCACCCCTCCTTTCACCTCATTACATAATCTTTTATTACAGTATTATTTGAGTGACAGCTTTAAGTTGGCTGAGGTTTCTGACAAGATGGCAGCACCCAGCAAAAATTGTAGAGCTTTGGATTTTTAACACAATAGGGGCTTTTACAGGTAAATACCAGGCATAAAATGTGATAGTTGCACATATAATATTAAGGGAACATTGTTGTTGAAATGAATGGTCTGGTGACAGGGTCTCTTTAAGAAAAAGACATCCCAGGTTGGACCCTATGGGAAACAGTTATTCTTTCAGAAACTTTCCTATATGAGTTCTACTTGGATAATACTGACAGGTGCTTTTTCAATATGTGTTCATAGTGACAGGGAAATATGTTAGAGACATTACCTTTTCAATGTTAGCTGTCTTCAAATTTAAATTTAAACATAAACCCATAAAGCTAGGTCAGTCTTAAAATTACATGCATTAATAACAACTTATTAAATTTGAGTAAAAGAAAAAATCCTCAATAAGTTAGGGACATATAGAAGAAACTTTGTAAGTGAATGTTAATAAGCGACCTGGTCTTATGTGTCTCTTGAGGCTTCATGCAACAAGAAAAACAATGTAACGTCTGCCTGCGGCACATTTTACTTGAGCAAATATTTCCGCCAGAAAGGGATGGAAATTCCTGCTGCCACACAATTTCCTGAAGGTTGTATTAAAAATACAAAAAGTGAAAATGTACATGTTCCAAACCGGATGGATTCAGTGCCTTATAAAAGTTATTACGTGATGAAGAATTTGAAAAAAAGGAAAATACATTTGGAATACAACGTATGTATTGTTAGTAAGTATCATTTTAAGTGCACCTGTTGCAAACTGGCAGACATTTTGTAAGCTAAAATAATTATTACAGTCAGGCAGCTTATTCTTTTCTCTAAAATCAGTGACATCCGTAAGAACTTTAACATATAAACAGTGCAAAGAAACCAAGGGCACATTTAATAAAGTGAAAAGCAATGCACAAACTGCAGTAGCCCACTCAGAAATAATCTCCTGATCGGGCTACTGCACTTGTTTTAGATATATTATATTGCAATACATCTTTAAATATTGTAATATCAATCTGGGCAGACTGAAATGCAGAAAGTGGAAGTATAGTCAAATACTAAGCCTAAACCTACTTCCACCCCCATTCTAAGCCTATTCTAACTACCCTGTAAAAAGGAAAGAAGTCCATACCTACCTATGCTAAAGGAAATCTGGAATCGGTCACATAATCTCTCCAGTAACTGGCTTCAGTGAAGAGGAGAGGTCACCAACAATGGCTGCAGAGCCTGGATGATGATGTCACCCATAGGCTTACTATGGGACATCCATTCTCAGCTGTCCCTTCTCTACACTAAAGCCTTCGCTGGGACCTGATCATGTGACCAGACTGGAGCGCCCTCAGAATAAATAGGTATAAAGATCTTTCCTTTCACAGGGTAGATATAATAGGATTAGAATGGGGGTGGGAGTACATTTAGGCTTAGTTAGTATGTGACTATGCTTCCACTTTCAGTATTTCACTTTCAGTATAAAACAAATAATTTTCCAAAAATATCCTAATTTCTTTGGCTTCTGTTACCATTACCCACCACAAAAAAAAAACACCCAAAAATTAAATCCACATTTGTGTATATTATTTGTTGATATACCCGTAGTAGAGGCAGGAAACCATAGTTTCCCCCTTTTTTTTATTTTTAATCCTATCCCAAACAAATCACCATTAAACTACCTACTACCTAAAACATACTGACCCTGACCCAATCACTAACCTGGATCAAGCCCTAATATAGCTATTTTATCTTTATTCTAGTTATTTTTTATACACAGACATTTTTATTTTATTTTACATTCTTCTCCCCTGACTTAGGAGAAAAAGATTAAATGATTTTTCTTCATTCAGAAGAGAGAGTACAGGGTGAGCTTTGCTGAATGATCACTGTAATAGCCAATGACAGGCTATCACAGCAATTATGTGATCAAGAGCTGGTACTCCAGGCTCCTGATCATTAGTAGTGATAGTTCAGTCTCTGTGCCAGAAGAAGCCTACTTCTGTGATGCACATACTGGACCAGATTCATAAAGAGATACGACGGCGTATCTCCTGATACGTCGTCGTATCTCTGAGATCGGACGGTCGGATCTATTCATAAGAATCAGTTCCGCATAGATCTCCCTTAGATCTGACTGGTGTAAGTGACTTACACCGTCGGATCTTAGGCTGCAATATCCCGCCGGCCGCTAGGTGGCGCTTCGTTTGTTTACGCGACAAATATGCAAATTCCGATTTCCGCCGATTCAGAAACGAACGCCCGCCCGTCGCTTTTTTTTTACGTCGTTTGCGTTCGGCTTTTTCCGGCGGATAGTTACCCCTGCTATATGCGGCATATCCAATGTTAAGTATGGCCGTCGTTCCCGCGCCGAGTTTCAAATTTTTACGTCATTTGCGTAAGTCGGTCGCGAATACGGATGGCCGGGATTTACGTTGCTGCCGAAAACAATGACGTCCTAGCGACGTAATTTGGAGCATGCGCACTGGGACATTTCTCCGGCGGCGCATTCGCAGTTAAATCGGTGCGGGAACGCGCTTGATTTAAATTGTACACTCCCCCTAGCCGCGGAATTTGAATTCCGCCGGGGGAGTTACGATCCGCCGGCGCAAGTTTGGAGGTAAGTGCTTTGTGAATACTGCACTACCTCGCAAAATTGCGGCGGCGGATCGTAAATCAGATAGATTACGCGGATCTAAAGATCCGCTAATCTATCTGAATCTGGCCCACTGTGTATACTGCAATGTGACACCTGCATCAATGGGTTGACATAACAAAGAAAAAATATATAATTTTTTTGGACAAACAAGGCTTTCTTTTGGGGGTGTTGTCTTGCAAATCTGAATTAATTAACCTTTAAATACAATATTTAAAGGTCTCAGCTAAAAAAATCACTGTAAATAAAAAGTGGTAGATAAAAAGTATAGTTTTATTACATAGTTTGTCCTATTTAAAATAATGCAAAAATTACGGTTCTGCTATGTGCAATATTTTTTTTTTTAAATGTAGCAAAGACTTTTCTAGGCAACATTAGAAAAAATTATCAACAAAGGGAATAAAAAAATAAATTGTTAAGGGGAGAAGGTTAAGGAGGAATTAATCACGGCTGAGGGTAAATTAAGCGCTAATAAGGGATTAAACAGCTCTGTAATTGTTTAATACATTATAAAATGCATTTTTTAAATGCAAGCAGTTTAGGTATCTAATTTTGACCTGGTACCAGCCCTGCTGCAGTCCCTGTATATTTTGGAGTATGAGAGGAAAAAGGAGTACAAGGATCCAATCAGGTTATGTACTGACAAGAAGCATGCTGGTAGAAAGAGAACGCAGAGTCAGGGGGATTTGAGCTCATTACTGTACTGCTTTTCGTTTCACTGTCCAGCGCCCATGATCGTTTGGGCTCAAGAGAAGTTGGCTGAATGATGCCAGACATCAGACAAAAAAGTACTGTGTGGGAAATCTCTGGATTGAAGCAACATTTTGCAGTAAAATCTGTTTTTGTTATTTTAGCTTTTAATAGGATATTGATATTATTTTGCCTTGGAGTATTACTTTAAAGACGAGTTCCACCTGGGGATTTTTTTTTTAAGTCAGCAGCTACAAATACTGTAGCTGCTGACTTTTAATATATGGTCACTTACCTGTCCAGGGAGCATACCATATTTTTTAATCAGATGTCAGGGTGTTGCTATCGCCATCTCCACTAAGGGAAATCAACAGTGCAATCTTTCAGCTTCACTGCCGGTGCCCTACTGCACATGTGCTTTCTAATTGGCCTGGCGGTGGAGGAAGGAGATAGGGGGGGTCGACCTTCCAAGGGACAGGGCCGTGGTGCTATTGCCCAGAAGTGGGGATGGTGCCCATTCCATTTTCCCCACTGAAATGTGCCACATGTGGCACCAGAAGGGGGGGGGGGGCAAAAAAGCGAAGGTTCCACTTTTGGGTTTAACATTTTTAAATAGTGGGAGTATCAAGCAGAGCACTATCAAGTGTTCTGAAATTACCTGAAGAAAGGGCAACTGATTTTTATTACGAGGGTTCTCCAAAAAGTTTCTGCGCTTTTTTTGAACTCTATTAAATATTAGTGCAGAATTTTTTTTGAAGACCCCTCATATTTAAATACACAACCTTATCCAGGCATATAGTCATCCAGTATGCATATCCCTTCTACAAGATGATGGATGATAGAAAGTGAAATTTCATCTCATTTTTTTATAGTTTTGGAAATACTGAGAAAGGGTTAGAACCTATGCTCTTGTGTTCTGTCCTAGTGACAAGCTTCTCACTTGGCATGAAGTGAGGAGAAACTTTTTCAATAAACACTAGAATTTGTTAGCCTTCCATGCTATTTCCAGCACAAAAAAAAAGAAAAAACTTTTAGCTGAGTTCTAATGCAACAGAAACATTTTATTTATTAAATATAAATTTAAATATTTGGTTATTATTATTTTCTTTTGCTCACACTGGTGGTTTAAAAGGCATTTCATATATAATTGTTATTCTTTAATGACTGCTGGTTTTGTAACATACTAATTTTCCTCTAGACACCTGATGATATTGATTCAGTGGTAATCCTTTAGTCATCACGATCAGAGAGCAATATTATATATTGTTTTTACAAATTCTTCAGAGAATTATGTTTCAGTAATTATATCTGATCTGAAATGCAAATATATTAAAGTAAACTCACAGGACTACAAGGCTTGACAGGTTTCTGAACGCATGGTCTGGTATGTGGTGAATCTTGTTTAATGCCAAGGTCATGGCCTGCAAGGCTGACAGACTTTCCAGCGCCCTCATTGGAATCTCTGTCAGGGCATTGTCATCCAGCCACAAGTGACGGAGAGAAAGAAGACCATTAAAACTGTTGGGTGGCACATAATTGATGTGGTTAGCATCCAGTCGCCTAGAGAAAGAACAAAGTATACCCAATGTTAATAAAAGATCAGAACAACATACTTATGTGTTGACATAACTGTAAACAGAGCAATGGATGCCCTGTGGATTTAAATACATTGATAAATACAGTACGATCTCTGCATTGTTCTCTTGCATCATGGTAGACCAACAAGCTATTAACAGAGAACCAAGCAAAAATTATAGTAACATGTGGAGACTGAATAGCTATATTATTGTGTCTATTTTGTTTAATCAAGCACTATCTGTGGCACTGTCAAAATCCTGTCAGTGAAACAATCTTTGTGTGATACTGGATGCAGCTAACCATTAAAAATTATGGGACTGGATAAAACAAAAATTTACACTCCTACACAATGTTTTGACTTCTGAAACTTTTAGTTGCAAAGACATAGATGTAAACTGTCACACATGGCAGAATGATTATTTACTCATGAAATGTGAGTTTGCATGGAGTAATTTGTATCAATAAGTGCCCACTATGTGTCTCTGTCATGAAAGAACAACAATGAAGACATTTGACCTGAACTCCAGCAAAGACCTTTTCAATGGAAGAAGCTAATTAGTTAAGACATTATTTTCAAAGGAGGACCAACGGCCATGATTCCAAACTAGCCTCCCACTGAGTTTTTTTTTTCCATAGAAAAACAAACAAAACAGGAAAAAACGCAGAGCAAATGTATGATAGTATGGCAATGCATTCATGACATATACCCACAGGTCCTGGAAGCAGAAGAGGATCCAGCAAGTGTGCTTTTGGCTCCCCAACACAGCCCATTATCAGATATTGTCATACCAGGGGACCCGTTGAAAAGATCAATTAAAATGAATAGGATTACAGCTTCAAATGTGGGCAGATGCTTAACTGCCTTTTTGTTTAGAAGCAGTGAAGAGCACCTTCAAGCAAAAGATAAAGTTTAAATGTGCGTTCCACTTTATCTATGTTCACAGATGGGTGTATTTTTATTTGTTGGGGTTCATTAAAATGCGGGGTTCATGAAAAGACTTACTTCCGTTCGCAATACAACTGCAGAAAGCATGTCTACTATTTTATGTGAACTTATTCTAGCTTGAGCAAAATAAATAAATAAAGGACTGCCCAACCTCTTGTATAAAATAATAAAATAGCTCTGTCTGCAATACTCATCCCATTTCTGGTACTGTGCCCCACAGACTCACCCACTTACCAATTTTAACCAGGTAGAAGACACCCAGCATTGTTCACCCTATTTGTTGGGAGGCTAGAGCACCAAGGGCCTCCCACTTTTGGCTCACTGGGAAATGTTGCCAAAGCAGCAAAATGTTGTAAGACCAAGAGGTGGAAGGTGTTAGTTGGGCTTTAAAAAAAAACAGTCCCAGGCAACATATAAACATATTCAGTGAGGTAATAATACTATGGGATAAACATAACTGAGTTAAAGTCAGAAAAATTCACTCAATGTTTCTTAATGTGAGTTCTGCAAAAGTTTCTGCAGAATACGCACACACAGCTCCATAGAGGGTCAGTAGAAGAGAAACATGTACACTTAAATCTTCTGTTAAACTTCCTCTCTCTCTAAATTCTGCATCACATTAAAAACTTCCAAGGCAGGTTAGAATCTGATTGGTGGACTGGCTTCTTAGTACTGGCATTTTTTACATCAGGCTTTATGTATGTGATGGGCAGTAGTGAGCCTGGAATGGGGAGCTCCCACATCACCAAAAGTTGAATTCAAATATTACAGACAAAATTAAAGGGTCAGTGTCGAAACAAGGTCCTTTAGCTCCCAAGGTAAAAAGACCAAAGTGTGCCATCCCCACATGAGGTGTGAATCACTTTAGCAGTATTGTTGCATGACCACCCCTCCACTGCCAAACATCCAAAGAGGTTGTCTTTTCTGCCTACCCTTCTGCCTGGTCCTGAGTGCACTGGCACGCTACAGCAATATCTGGATAAAAAAAAAAATGAAACAGCTTAGCAGGTAGGCCCTGCTCAGAAGTTTACATTTCCCTTTACGATAATTTCCATTGTTTTGAATACAGCAGTTTAAAAACAAAAAAATAACATATATACCTTTGCTGTTGTTGTTAAATTTTGCAAACACGTGTGACACAAGGTTTCTTGAGTCAAAGCTCACATCCTGTCCCAGGATCATAACAATATTAGGAAACCATTCTTCATGTTAATGTAGAAAGGAAGCCATTATATCAAAAGGATTTGCAGTATATACAATGGAATATATAAACTGGAATAAACTTTAGTATACAGTATACATGATTAGATATACTTAAAATGAGAAGAGAAAAACAAAAGAAAAAACAAAGGTAGAAAAAAAAGGGGAGAAAACAAGAAAAAGTGTGTGAAGCGATTTGTCCCACATCTTCATCTATCCCATGGGTCCAGCTTACAGTGCTAGTCATTGTTCTCCTGAAATGCACTGTGTCCACTGGGTCCCATATTTTTTCAAATAAAAACATCTTGTCATTCAAAGTGGCTGATAATTTTTCATTTACCACTATCCACGATAGCTTCATGTTTAGCAGTGTGAAAGTTACAGGCAAAGACCCCCATGATCTAGCAATTGCTATGCTAGCAGCTTATAATATAAAGGAAATCTATTTTTTGGCATGTTTCAGTACCTCCTCTATTGGTTGGCTAATGAGGTTTGCTAGGGGTATTTTTTGAGGTTGGTCTGAGTCAAGGAGTATATAAAGTTACAGACTCAAATCCAGAAGCTCTTAACTCTCGGGCATGTCCACCATATATGATATTCTGTGCCTTCCTATCTACATCCCCTGAAGCACATAGGGGGGGGGGGCACCTACGACACAAGAAGCAATTTTTGTAGATTCCATATGCCATCTTAAAAGCACTTTGTCATTGGCTTCAAGAAGGGAAGAATTTATAAAGCACTTTGATGCCAAAAGGGCCAGCTCCTACTTTACCAAACATGGTAATTTATCTGGTCTCAGAGTAAGGATAGAGTATATTGCAGAAATGTGTCCTGGAATCTTGTAGATATTTTCGCATAGCTGTTCCGTTGATGTAATGTTAGTCACATCTGAGTGACTGAATGAAGGGTCTGAATTAAATGCTTTATTTGCCTGTAATGAGTGTTCAGCTATTGGCTGCTGATGTTTGTCTTGTAAAGTATGTTTGGACAACTTGCCCTGGCCAATACAAAAAATGCATATTCTAAGAACCCCCCTATTTATCCACAATTTAGAATTGTTGGGGGTAAGACCTGGGGTAAAGACCGGATTGTTTAATATGGGTGTCAAAAGACTATGAGGATATTTAAAGTTAAATAGAATGCTTAGTTAGTCTCAGAGGCCCAAAGTGAAAAACCGAGATAGGCATAAGATTGTAGGTCTAACCTTGCTCAGTAAACACATAAGAGAGCTACTCTTTTTGGGGCACAGGAAAATAATTTATATTGACATTCATGCAGGTTTTTTATTGTTATGGTGGATGGTGACCATTTTAGCGCCTATAATGGTGTCCGCTGATGCAACAAGAAGACAGAGGGAATGTCCCCAAAGCTAGAAGAAATATCATCTTAGGCAGCGGTCACTGGGACATGTGTCCCCATTGGAAGTCTTCTCCTTACCACTTGTGCTCATGACAACTGTAAAATATTGGATCATCTCTTACTATCTGTCTCAGGGACAATGGCCACCAGGACAAAGGGTGAATTTCCCTAGCGGGGACACAGGCATCGATAATAACTTAGTAAAGGGTCTAACCCCCTTACTTTATCCAAAGCTGATTTTTTTTTTTACAAACACTTTAATTGAAAGAACAGGGAACCAAATGTTGGAATAGAGTTGCACAGAGCCTTCCCTCTTCTCAGAGACTTAAATAAAACAGAATGAAAGTCTTTTAAGCATGTATTGGTGTTTTTATGGTTACACAACAGAGAGATTATGGGCTGCAAAGTGGTAACAGGATTTGGGGAAGGTGTTTCTGGTCACTGTTCCTATCAAACCAAGGAACAGCTGTTATAGCTGTAACCTGTGCTCCTAAACCTCCAGCTTGGAGTATTTGTTTCGGTAACCGCTATACGTCCTGGTAACAAATACCAACACATTTAACTAATTTAAATTTGTAAAACCTACTAAACATTGCATATAAGTAGTTTATGTGTCTAGAACATTTAACATACATAGTGCATGTATTCAATACATATACAATGAAAATTCATAGAGGCTTAAAGAGAACTGTAAAAGGACTGAATCAGCAACTAATTGATTCAATCTTGTAGTCGAAGCACTCATGAAATGCAGAAAACACAGCTGGTAACAGAGCTCCTGTAACACCAACTCTATGGAAAACTCACAAGGTCTCTGTAGCAGTTGAAATATAGGTGTCAAAAATCTGACAAGTGTTTGCTGTTAAAATGCAGATTATAAATCTAAACAAGTCAATGTTCTGTCAACAAAGTGGTCAAGGACAGGCCGAAATGTTTAAATGTTTCCATCAGATGTACCCCAAGGCAGGAATCTCTGTTACATCACTACATGGAGCATTGTGAGCATTTCATTTTCTGTTTTAAAGTGATTCTAAAGTCTTTCTCTCTTGTTTTTTTTAATTCTAAACATGTCATACATTCCTGCAAACCCACTGCACAGATCAGCCCCGATCCTCCTCTTCTGGGATCCCCCGCCAGTGCTCCATAGCAAGCTGCTTGCCATGGGAGCGCTCCAGCAGATTCAATCCTGAGCCGCGCTCTGTGGGCCCTTTGACTCGGCCCTGTCCTGCTCTCTTCTAACAGCTAATGGCTCCCCCTGCCTCCTCTATGGCCAGTAAGGAGAGAGAAAATTGAGAGAGCTCTTGGGCACAGCACTGGATCAAGATCTAGCTCAGGTAAGTAAAAGGAGGAGCTGGGGGGGAGGTGCACACAAAAGGTTTTTACCTTAACGCAGAGAATGCATTAACCCCCTCTCGCCGACCCGTAAAGGACTTTAAAACCCTTAAAAGGCCGGGAGGCGGGCATTCAGGTCATGTGACTGCTGTGATTGGCGGTCACATCGGTCACATAATCAGAAAGCTACCAATCGCTAGTATGCATCGGAAGCTTTCCAGTACACAGCAGCTACCTTGCTGTGAGTGCGCTCTAAGCATGGTAATTAGTTTTAACAGGGCCGCATGTATGCAGCCGCTCAGCATTAATGCCCAGCCGCCGAGTGGCCGCATATATGTGTGTGGTCTGTGTCTAAGGTAAAAAAAAAAACTTCTACCTTCACAACCACTTTAGGTTATGTTTGTAAACTATTAACAATAAAAAACTTGTGTTCTGTGTATCAAGCCTTGGAATTGATTAGGATTTCCCTATGTGCTCCAACAATAGACAACTATAGACACTATATATGTACATACAAATGTAATAATTTGTTTCTAAATGTTTTAATGATTAATCATAAGATACCTCTTTTTAATCCACCACAATTCTCATGGATTTATCATAATTCAGGTGCTACATCTCATATCCAAAATGTTGTTGTACTTCCACATCATTTTGAACTCCCTATATGAGCTCACATTGACACCAAAATGCGAAATGTGAATTGCCGACAGTATAGCCCTTGCACACAATGAAACCTGGGACAACAATGCTTATTACGGGAATGTCTGAAGTATATGCTAAAAAAGTTCACAAAGTCTAATTTTACATAAATTTACTTAGAGTGGACCTCCAACTAAAGCTTTAAAGAATGGACTAGTTGTATTCTATTAGGTCTTCATTGTCATTTGTGTCCCTGTCCCATCTCAAACTGAAGACAGTGTGAGATGGGCATAGGCTTTTATCAAGCCTATTTTTTTTAATTTTTTTTATTGAATCCCTAAGCTATTTCTTTTTTTTTTAATTAAAAGCTATTGAAGGAATTCCATTTCTATCAGTCTGAAAACTATGTAGACTACTTGTCGTCTTGGCTCACAGGTTGTGCACCTATGATGCAGAGTAATCTACAGTATCACTTCTTCTTCCCTATAGATTGTAAGCTCTCATGAGTAGGTTCTCCCTAACCTTTTTAGTCTTAAATTCTATTGTAATTGTATTGTCTCTCTTTATTTGTAAAGCGCTTAAATTGCTGGTATTGCTTGTTCCTAAGCATATTTCTCTTTTTAAACCTGAGTATGTAGGTCATCCAGATGAGACCCCACAGCATCAAAAGCAAAGTCCACAGAAGTGGTTGTAAACTCTTACTGCCCTAAATTGTTAGATACAACAGGATACAACAGGATCTATATCCCCCAAAATACAAAAATCTCTGTTCTTCTACCCTTTTCGGATTGAAGCATTCCCCGTCACGCGATAGCGATCCCCGTGCATTGTGAAATAAAAGGTGGCCGGTGGGCGTGTACAGAGCTACAGCTACAGCAGAGCTGCAGAGCGTCATTTCTGGAAGGCTGTTTCCTGTCAGAGCTCGCTTGTGAATGAGCAAAATTCTGCATGCTCATTCAGATGGTGCTAGTCAGGACGGGGCTGGCTGGCAGTGACTGGTGCTATCAGCGGATGGCTGATTAGTAAATTGTGTTACCAAGCAACTTATCAGGCGTGCCTAATAAAATGTACAATTAGTGTATACATATATATATATATATATATATATATATGTATATGTATATATATATATATATATATATATATGTATATATATATATATATACACACACACTAACACCTTGCTAGTAGTACCGGGTTGGTGCTATCAATTTATCAGGTGTGCCTAATAAAATGTACAATTAGTGTGTATATATATATTTATATATATATATATATATATATATATATATATATATATATACACACATTAACACCTTGCTCGTACCGGGTTAGACCACCTTTTGCCTTCAGAACTGCCCTAAATCTTCATGACATGGATTCAACAAGGTGTTGGAAACATTCCTCAGAGATTTTGATTCATATTAACATGATAGTATCACTCAGTTGCTGCAGATTTGTCTCTCATGGACTCCAATGATGAATGATCTCTGGAATACAGCTGCCAGACCTGCAGACCTTATGCAGCAATTACATCAGGATCTTATTTCCCCTGTTGGATTTTTAATTGAATTAGAATAATGAAAGAAGAGGAGAGGTGTTCCACCTCTCTTGTAGTAAAAAAAAAGAAGCAAGATTACAGCATGGGCAAGAACTGAGCTATGACATGAAAAAGTAATGAGAAGTCATTGGGTGACCTAATCTTCCATACTCCATGTAACTGAAGGAGCACTTTTTGGGTAGCCCCACCTTTTAACATTATCACTTCTACATCTATTCTAGTTTATATTTACCATAGATGTAAAGAGCTGAAGATATTTCTATTGTTACCGTCATTATCAGCACACATAATATTGCTAACAATTAACATAAATTAAAAAGAGGTTGGGTAGTATGCCAAATCTATTTAAGTGCAACAGGGAAATGCACTTCCTATATCACTTACACTTGTTTCTCTCCAGGCTACATTGTATCTGTTTGGGGAGTTTGGAGCTCATTTGCACTAAAGAATGTTTCTATACCAGAGAAATGCAGCTAATTTCTGGGAGTAACAAAGGACAAGATAGCAGCGGAGATAGTGAGTTAACTGCCGTTTACCATTTACCATTTCACAGCTGCTCTTGTCTTTAAATGGGAGTTACCTGATCTTCTCATATCCTACTACACAATGAACACAAAACCATGCCAACTTCAAATGCACAATCTAACAAAAGCATCCATTTGGGCGGAAGTTTTGTGAAGGTTACTTTGTTGCCTTAAAGCTCTTAACCCCATCCACTATCCTACTAATTGTTTAACTTGTTCCAGAAATTGCATTCCTTGTGCAAATCTGTAATGCAAGAGACACCTGGTGAACAGCATGAAACAGGAAACTAAAAATCACACACCTTTATGTGAGGGGCACAGTCCAGCTTGAATGAACAAAGCAATCCTAGTTTTCCACCATATTCCTCCTTTAGCCATAGTGCCTTTTCTGTTCTAAGCCTTATCATTCCATCTCACGGCTGCTACCCAGCTGTTTAGCATTCCCACTGATTACTGTCATTCTTCCCTAATGCAGTTATTGGACACCATGCTTTTTATACCACCAATGGTGGGTCTTCATTTTGTGATTTAAAGATATGATACAACCTTGTGTAAGGAACCCCCAGTGTTTAAAAAATCGGGAAAAATAGTATTGGGACGTGTGGTTTTCCAGGAAAGGGATTATTATGCCATTCACAACACTAAGCTAAACATATATTAAATTACTTTTACAAAGTGACCCTTATCATCCCTACTGATTTTCAGCACGGCATGCCATCAGTGTTTGAGAAAATGCAAAAATATAAATATACTATCTCTAAAATTCTTAACAAATATGTCAGATATATGGAAAAACAAAAAACCGCGCTTCACACACAAAGTCTATAGGCAGCAGCTGACGTTGGAAAAACAAAGCAATATATAATATAAATAGCCGCGCCAATCTAAATACAAAATAAATGTCAATCAATGAATGAAAATTGGTATAATCTCCTTGAAGACAATAATATCGGATAGAGCCTTTGGTTTGCTTGATGAATGACACTAAGTTCTTAAATTTGGTCAAACCACGAACACCCAGGTGACATGCATGCTTTTAGTGCAAATCCTCCACCGTAAGAATAAGCTGCTTACCAAACGGCAAGCCTTTATTGCATTTGGCTATAGCCCAGCCACGGCCTTTCAATCCTCTGGATACTCAGGGTGGAAACACTTGTATTTAAGCAGCGAGATCCAAGCCTCAGCATTGGGTTGGAAAGGAGTTGCGGTTCACTCTCGTTACCCCCCGCTCAGGACAATAGCAATCAAGCGATCCAGACACATATATCTTTATTTCTTGCTCAGCAAACCTTTTAGAAAAGCAATGATGAACTGGACTGACCTCCAGTGGCTGTCTGGTCACTCAGGAAATGACCCTTGATTTAGCTTTCTGATGGTTTGTATGTGATGTTTCCAGGGAAACATCACATACAAACCATCAGAAAGCTAAATCAAGGGTCATTTCCTGAGTGACCAGACAGCCACTGGAGGTCAGTCCAGTTCATCATTGCTTTTCTAAAAGGTTTGCTGAGCAAGAAATAAAGATATATGTGTCTGGATCGCTTGATTGCTATTGTCCTGAGCGGGGGGTAACGAGAGTGAACCGCAACTCCTTTCCAACCCAATGCTGAGGCTTGGATCTCGCTGCTTAAATACAAGTGTTTCCACCCTGAGTATCCAGAGGATTGAAAGGCCGTGGCTGGGCTATAGCCAAATGCAATAAAGGCTTGCCGTTTGGTAAGCAGCTTATTCTTACGGTGGAGGATTTGCACTAAAAGCATGCATGTCACCTGGGTGTTCGTGGTTTGACCAAATTTAAGAACTTAGTGTCATTCATCAAGCAAACCAAAGGCTCTATCCGATATTATTGTCTTCAAGGAGATTATACCAATTTTCATTCATTGATTGACATTTATTTTGTATTTAGATTGGCGCGGCTATTTATATTATATATGTCAGATATAGCCTTAGAAAAAACAAAATTGCATATAAAGTGTTTCTAGAGGAAAGATTTAAAAAACAAATAACAATCATGTTATATTTACCTGCTATGTGCAGGTAGTGGTAGCAGGTTTGCACAGAGCAGCCCGGATCTCCTTCTTTTTGGGCCTCCTGACAGTCATCATGGCTCCTCCCCCTAGCCTCTTGCTATGGGGCACTCGAGCAGGCTCGCTCCCGTGCTCTGTGTATCCATTCACACACAGAGCTTGGCTCGACCATGCCCCCACTCTCTCATTTGGTTACTGGCTGTGATTAACATTGGCTGCTGTGTGAGCCAATGAGGACAGAGAAACCCAGGAGAGCTGCTGCTCTCGTGCACATCACTGGAGCTCAGGCAAATATAAGGAGAGGGGGCTGCACCCAGAAGGTTTTTTACCTTAATGCATACAATGTGAAAGCACTTCACGCTGGGACTTCAGGCACTATTCTTAGCGCTAAAGCGCCTAAAAAACACCTTCAGTGTGAAAGAGGTCTTAAAAAAAAGTCAAATATATATTTCTTGAAGATTGATGTGATTTAAATGATTTCTACAAGTGGTTTTTGGTCTCCAGTTCTTAGCAAAGGATGTAGCTGTTAGTTTAAAAGGGGAGACACAGAAAATATATCAAGAGGGCATTCTGGTATTTTTAGTTCTACAGAAGCGAGATCAGCAAATGGGACATGCTCAGTGAGATATGTACTTCCACAGAAGCAAGTCAGAGACTGCAAGCAAACTGAGAATTATGTATCTGTATGTACAGAACAGACACCTGTGGGCTACAGAGACAGAAGCATGCCAGTGGGATATTCATGGGCCTTGTATTTCTACAGTGAGTAGTGGAGCATGTGGGACCAATTTTGCTATGGACAACGCAAAATTACCAGTAGAGAATTGGGGACTTGCAGTACTACACACTGAGGAGACACACTAGAGGGGTATCTTGGTACAGAAGAGGAGTCACATGTTCTAGGACTTGTTGTACAGAGACAAGAGTGGAGTCACTGGGGCTTTAAAGGGAACTGATCAGGATTTTAATACTGAAACTGCAACCAATGACTTGTATATAAAAGTGCAAACTTTGGGGTGATGATTATTATACTTGTTTTCTTCCTGAGCAACTGACCCAGAACAAGCATACAGCCTGAAACACGCCAGGACACCTGATATACACAGACTTGTTCCATTTCAGTAACTCTAATGCCCTGTACACACGATAGGATAGTCTAATGAAAACGGTCTGATGGATTTTTCCATCGGTTATCCGATGAAGCTGACTGATGATCAGTCGTGCCTACACACCATCAGTTAAAAAAACAATCGTGTCAGAACGCGGTGACGTAAAACACAATGACGTGCTGAAAAAAATGAAGTTCAATGCTTCCAAGCATGCGTCGACTTGATTCTGAGCATGCGTGGATTTTTAACCGATGGACGTACCCACAGACGATCGTTTTTTTCTATAGGTTTTTTTATCCATCAGATCATTTTAAAACAAGTTCCTATTTTTTTAACCTATGGATAAATAACCGATGGGGCCCACACACGATCGGTTTGGTCTGATGAAAACGGTCCATCAGATTGTTTTCATCAGACTAACCTATCGTGTGTACGCAGCATCAGTGGTGACAGAAAAATAGGAACAACAGAGCTTGCATCTTAAAACATGAAACAAAGTAAAAAATCTGCAACTAAATATAGTATAAACTACTGCTTAACAGTTTTTTCTTAATACTGATAGATGTTTTAACCACTCGCTGTCTGGGGCGATTTAATTTTTTTTATATACATGTTAAAATCAGCGTTTTATTGCTAGAAAATTACTTAGAACCCTCAAACGTTATAAATTTTCTGAAAGCAGAAGCCCTGGAAAACCATACAGTGGTTGTTTTAATTTTTTGATGTTGCACAATATTTATGCAGCCATTTAGAAGTGTTCAGGAAAAAATACACTTAAATTAATTTTAGTGCACACAAACACAACATAACACCCAATTTTTGGTAAAATATAAAAGCTGATGTCGCATCAAGTAAATATAGATACCAAACAAGTCAAGATGTCAAATTGCGCATGCCTGTGAAATGGCAACAAACTACGATACCTACAATTGTCCATAGGCAACGGTTTAAAAGTCCTTACAGATTAGCAGTTTAGAGTTAAATGTGAGCTATGGTGATACAATTATTACTCTCCCTCTGATGTTTGGGGCAATACAATTACATTTGCAGGTCAGCACTGGAATGCTTTAAAAATAATTATATTTATTTTATTTCCTTTTTTAAATTTTTCGCTTAGCTTTGTTGCTATCACAGCTTTGGACAGTGCCAGGCACTCTATTAGACCCCTGATCTCTCCTCTGCTCTAAAAGGCAGAAAAAATATTGTGGCTTCTGTTTTCATTCATCACAGAGGAGATGGGGGAATTAATGTTCCTCTGTCTCCTCTGTGGGCAGCTGACCTAACCGTTTACAGTGGTGCCAGGTGGCTACAGAAGAGAGATAAGGGCTCCGCAGCACTGAAAAAGTGATCAGTTGGCTGTAGAGCTGCCCGGATCACTTTTACAGTAAAGTCAATCGCTGGCTGAGAAAAATACCACCAGGATTATATATATATATATATATATATATATATATATATATACTGGATGGCAAGTGGTTAAACTGAGCACCACACTATGGGCCAGATTCAGAGAGAGAGTACGCCCGCGTATCTACTGATACGCCGGCGTACTTTCAAATAACCCGCGTCGTATCTTTAGTTTGAATCCTCAAACCAAGATACAACGGCATCTGGGTTCGATCCGACAGGCGTACGGCTTCGTACACCTTCGGATCGTAGATGCAATACTTTTTTTTGCGTAAGTCGTCCGTGAATCGGGATGGATGTAAGTCACGTCTAAGTTTAAAAAATGACGTCCTTGCGACGTCATTTCGCGCAATGCATGGCGGGAAATTTAGAAACGGAGCATGCGCAGTTCATTCGGCGCGGGGACGCTCTTCATTTAAATGAATCACGCCCCCTAATCGCCGATTTGAATTCCGCCGCCAGAGATACACTACGCCGCCGTAACTTACGGCGCAAATTCGTTGTGGATTTGAAACAAAGCCAAGTAAGTTACGGCGGCGTAGCGTATCTTAGATACGCTGCGCCGGTGCCGATCTATGTGGATCTGGCCCTATATTTCTAAAACACAAACTTATTGAGGCATCTGCAAATGAATTTGAATTTGGCATCTTTGGTGTATTTTATACAAACCTCTGCAGTAAACCAATATGAAACAACTCCTACACTTTGCCTCTGTGCAGGAATTTCTTGTAGTGAAGACTGCCCCCTCTCCTTATGCAGGGTGACCAGTCTTCCCCATATCTGCCCTCTCCTGTATTTTACTGCAGGCAACCTGTAATGCCCAGAGCTGCTAGGAAATGGTTATGTGCTTGATCTGAAAGTGGTAACGTAAAAATAACTGCGTTTAATTCTACTTCAAGTGCTGGAACTTTGCTTGTCAGAACAGCCTGATATTTAAATTTAATAGCAAGGACACTGGATCTGCTGCAAGTATCTGTGGGCGTCTCCGGGTCTGATTGTTCCATTACAGTGACAAAGCTGCTTGAGGCTGGGTTCACACTACTACACTACTTTCATCCTACTTTGCTCTGCTACATCGGTCCTACATTTATCCTACATTGGTCCTACATCCATCCTACTTTCATGAACAGGATACTACTTTGGTCCGACTTCAATGATATTCAATGGGCCTGAAGTAGGATCAATGTAGGACCAAAAGTAGTACAGGGAGCATTTTCAAAGTCGGACCGACTTGTGTAGGACGCTACAAGACGCTCTCATAGGGAAACATTGAACACAGAGCAAAGTAGGATGAAAGTAGTGTAGTAGTGTGAACCCAGCCTCAAAGAGAAACTATAATGTATTTGTTTTTAGTACACATTTTCATGATCTTGCAAAGTTTACATGAAAATTCTTTGTGACTTTGACATTTGATTTGCTTGTCTAATAAGGTATTTCATAGGCACTTTTATTTTAGAATCTCTCTCTCTCTCTATGACAGTGATAAGGAAAGTGCAGAACATAAAACGGAAAGGATGAGAAATATTTTAATTGTTATGCATTTTACAAACTATGAAACATACTTACAGAGACTGGAGACTACGGAGATTATGAAATGCATCGCTTGGGACCTGTTTTAACTGGTTATTCTGTAACATCCTGTAAAAAATAAAAATAAAAAGTATTTTTTTCTTTAATTACTATACAATAATGCAGAGAGAAGTCTTTGTGGCTTTCTTCCTGTACATTATCCAAACCATGATATTTAGACCAGCTAACAATAGGATCAGTCTCGGCTTTAATTGTTTAAACACCAGTCTATGAACTCTCTGTAAGGTCCTGGGAGCTAAAGATAAACTATAGGGGGGTGCATTAACATGCATGTTCCTGTAGGTCGGCAGGCACTCACCTGTTTAGAAGATGTGTTTAGAAGCTGATGCCAGAAGCACAATGGCAAAGACAACACACCATATAGACATATTTACTCAGCTGCATTTTCAAAGGAAAATATTCTTAAGACTGTGGCAGTAGCTGCTGCATAATAGGAGTTTCACAGTCAGTGTCCCGGTGTTATTGTATGATTTATTTACACAAATGTTAATATGTCTGAGGTTACAGCCCGGAACAATTCTCTGTTAAATTTGGTATTCATAGATCTGCATAGCAGTACTCTCAGTGCCCAGTCCAGAACATGACATTATGACATATTTGTAATATTGTCTTTCTCCGCAGAGGAGATTTCTCTTTTCTTCCAATTCTGTCTGACATCTCTGTCATGTGGACAAGAAACAAGGGAATATCTCTTTCACAGGGACTTAAAAAGCAATTAAACCTTTAAGGCGTTTCTTAACCTTTCTCACTGTTAGAAATGTTCTTTCTATCGCTTCATGTGCCCCTGTTTAGGGGATTACCCCTCATTTCCTGCTCTTTGACATCCGTCACATAAACAGAAAGTGACAGCAAACCTCCACAATGAAGACACAGAAAGCAAATGAGAAAATTAACGAAGGTTCTCTTCTCCACTAATCCAATACAAAAGAAAAGTGTTTTTTTGGAGATGTGCATTAATGTAAGCAACTGCCTACATGCTCCATGGGTTTATCAGAAACATCTAAAAGTTACGGTGGCGTAGTGTAACTGTGTCGGCGTAAGGGCGCGCAATTCAAATGGATGAGATGGGGGCATGTTTTATGGTAATACGTCTTGACCCGACGTAAATGGCGTTTTTTCTGAACGGCGCATGCGCGTCCGTGGGGGTATCCCAGTGCGCATGCTCGAAATTAACCCGCAACAAGCCAATGCTTACGACGTGAACGTCATTCTACGCAAAGCCCTATTCGCGAACGACTTACGCAAACAACGTAACATTTTCAAAATTCGACGCGGGAACGACGTCCATACTTAACATAGGATACGCCTCATATAGCAGGGGTAACTATATGCCGAAAAAAGCCTTACGGAAACGCCGTAAAAAAATTCGCCGGCTGGACGTACGTTCGTGGATCGCCGTTTCTAGCTAATTTGCATACTCTACGCGGAAATCAACGGAGACACCACCTATCGGCCAGCGTAAATATGCACCTTAGATCCGACGGCGTACTACGACGTACGCCAGTCGGATCTAGCCCAGCTTCAGGCGTATCTTGTTTTGTGGATACAAAACAAAGATACGCCGGAGCAAACTAGAAGTTACAGATCTGGCCCTTTGTCTATATCACAATTTTGGAAATATATCACCATTAGCAGATTTCCCATGACTAACCATAAAGTCACCAGGACAGGAAATGAGGGGATTTTTCACAACTAGGGATGCATACGGCATTATGAACTATTTTCAGAAAAAGGAACAAAAGTTTTAGGATTTATGTCTTATAGTGGTTGTAAATGCTGAAGGTGCATTTTATGCATGAAGATAAAAAGAAACTTTAGTGTGCAGCTCCCCCCTTAGCCCCCCTAATACTTACCTGAGCCCAATCTCGATCCAGCGATGTGCACAAGACCCAAGGCTTTCCCGGGTCTCTCCCTCCTGATTGGCTGAGCTTCAGGAGCCAAACTAGCGTTCATAATGGAGTAAGCACATTCATCACGCTGTAACAGACAGAAAAGCGCGAATCGTCTTTTACTAACACGAAATCAGCTAAAGCAGCCCAAAGGGTTGCACCATCCGAATGGAACTTCCCCTTTATAGTGCCGTCGTACGTGTTGTACGTCACCGTGCTTTGCTAGAGCATTTTTTTTTCACGATCGTGTGTAGGCAAGGCCGTTTTAATGATCGGGTTGAAAAAAAAACGCTTTTTCTAGACCCTTAAAAACGTCATTTTTTAGAACCCGAAAAACGGTCGTGTGTACGCGGCATCAGTCTCCTGGTGCTCCTTGTGTGGCAAAGCTAAAAGTGTAATAAGTCCAATGGACACATCAGTGTTTTGGTTAGGGGGAGCACGCAGGCTCAATATAGACAGCACTCTGAGCCTCCGCAAGAAACAGGAGTGTTGATGGGAATTTAAAAAAAATTATCCTGAGCTGAATAAAAGAACATAGATTATCAAACAAGCTTACGTGTAAATGTGCTATATGATGTTATTTTTATTGTTTTGGTTTAATAACACTGTAATGGAAATGTAGAAAACACACAAGTCTTCGGAATGAATCTTAACAAAAATGGACTCCTCTGTGACCAGCATAAAATATATTTACAGTATATTTAATATATAGCTTTGGAGAAACAGTCAAACAATGTTATCTATAGTAGTGCAATTAGAGACGGACAACAACTGAGAACAGTAATCAGAAGTATACTGAATACTCCAAATGCTTAGCCTACTTACAGAACTTTGAGACTACCGAGTCCAGCAAAAGCTCCCTTGGGGATGTATGTCAAGTCATTTCCTGCAAGACGTCTGTAGAGACAAAAAAATACAAGTAAATCTATTCTCTTTGCATGCAACACATTTAATCAAGGTTCATCTAGGTGCATCAAAAACTATTGATTAAATAGACATGCCAAGTGTAGTTGTTTCCCCATCTTTTTATTACAAAACAAAGTAAGAAAACACAAATAATCCCCTCTAATAAAAGCAGTGACTCAATAAAGTAAATGTTTCAATCTTACGGTAATGCTGCAACTTGCACATTTTGTTTGCTAACAGAGATGTTGGTATCACTCAGTAACAACCCTATAGGGGACAACCAACTCACAGATACATGTTCAATACTAGAACCCAGCCTGTCAATATTATCCCACAGTAAGTATACAGGGAGTGCAGAATTATTAGGCAAATGAGTATTTTGACCACATCATCCTCTTTATGCATGTTGTCTTACTCCAAACTGTATAGGCTCGAAAGCCTACTACCAATTAAGCATATTAGGGGATGTGCATCTCTGTAATGAGAAGGTGTGTGTGTGTGTGGTCTAATGACATCAACACCCTATATCAGGTGTGCATAATTATTAGTCATCTTCCTTTCCTTTGGCAAAATGGGTCAAAAGAAGGACTTGACAGGCTCAGAAAAGTCAAAAATAGTGAGATATCTTGCAGAGGGATGCAGCACTCTTAAAATTGCAAAGCTTCTGAAGCGTGATCATCGAACAATCAAGCGTTTCATTCAAAATAGTCAACAGGGTCGCAAGAAGCGCGTGGAAAAACCAAGGCGCAAAATAACTGCCCATGAACTGAGAAAAGTCAAGCGTGCAGCTGCCAAGATGCCACTTGCCACCAGTTTTGCCTTATTTCAGAGCTGCAACATCACTGGAGTGCCCAAAAGCACAAGGTGTGCAATACTCAGAGACATGGCCAAGGTAAGAAAGGCTGAAAGACGACCACCACTGAACAAGACACACAAGCTGAAACGTCAAGACTGGGCCAAGAAATATCTCAAGACTGATTTTTCTAAGGTTTTATGGACTGATGAAATGAGAGTGAGTCTTGATGGGCCAGATGGATGGGCCCGTGGCTGGATTGGTAAAGGGCAGAGAGCTCCAGTCCGACTCAGACGCCAGCAAGGTGGAGGTGGAGTACTGGTTTGGGCTGGTATCATCAAAGATGAGCTTGTGGGGCCTTTTCGGGTTGAGGATGGAGTCAAGCTCAACTCCCAGTCCTACTGCCAGTTTCTGGAAGACACCTTCTTCAAGCAGTGGTACAGGAAGAAGTCTGCATCCTTCAAGAAAAACATGATTTTCATGCAGGACAATGCTCCATCACACGCGTCCAAGTACTCCACAGCGTGGCTGGCAAGAAAGGGTATAAAAGAAGAAAAACTAATGACATGGCCTCCTTGTTCACCTGATCTGAACCCCATTGAGAACCTGTGGTCCATCATCAAATGTGAGATTTACAAGGAGGGAAAACAGTACACCTCTCTGAACAGTGTCTGGGAGGCTGTGGTTGCTGCTGCACGCAATGTTGATGGTGAACAGATCAAAACACTGACAGAATCCATGGATGGCAGGCTTTTGAGTGTCCTTGCAAAGAAAGGTGGCTATATTGGTCACTGATTTGTTTTGTTTTTGAATGTCAGAAATGTATATTTGTGAATGTTGAGATGTTATATTGGTTTCACTGGTAAAAATAAATAATTGAAATGGGTATATATATTTTTTTTGTTAAGTTGCCTAATAATTATGCACAGTAATAGTCACCTGCACACACAGATATCCCCCTAAAATAGCTAAAACTAAAAACAAACTAAAAACTACTTCCAAAAATATTCAGCTTTGATATTAGTTTTTTGAGTTCATTGAGAACATGGTTGTTGTTCAATAATAAAATTAATCCTCAAAAATACAACTTGCCTAATAATTCTGCACTCCCTGTACATTTGCAAAACAAGGCATTTCAGTGTTTCCAATATGCAATACTAAATAGTAATTTTGCATTGCCTTACGGTTAAGTAATAAATCACTGATTAATATCCAAAATGCATTAGCCCATATCATTAGATGAGATTGGTTCCTGTATGGAGGTCAGTAAACAATGACTCCTCATTGGCTCCTATAGCTACTTACCTTTAGATATTGGTTTCTAAATTATTCTTACATTGATATGACTTTGGCATGCTGATAAGTAATCTATCTGGCTCCACCCTGTACGTCATCATACCGTTTCCCCCAAAAATAAGACCTACCCGAAAATAAGCCCTACTTTGATTTTCAGAAGAAGGGCTGCAATATAAGCCCTACCCCAAAAATAAGCCCTAATTTAAAGAGGTTGTAAAATCCTAGAATGTATTGCAGTATTATATAATGTAAACTGTGTATGTTTCTGTAATCTATTTGTGATAAATGCCTTAGTTAAAGCGCAGTTTCGGCGCTCAGCTGACCTCACGCTGCTCTACTTCTCTTCTTCCAGCTGTCAGCGGGGGATCTCTCATCCTTTTGCAGTGCTCGGAGTGGGGGAGAGAGTTCCGGCAAGTCACGGAAGCAAGAGGGTATTTATCACAAAAAGATTACAGAAACATACACAGTTTACATTATTTAATTTTGTAATACAGTGCATGCAAGGATTTTACAAGCACTTTTACTCAGTTCCACTGGCCACTGGGGATTTCTTATAGGCAGGGAGGGAGATGGGGAGAGAAGACAGCACATGACAAGCCCTACCCTGTTACCCTTTAGCTCAAATGAATATACGACCCGGGTTTATTTTCGGGGAAACGCGGTAGCACTTTGTAATGCTTTACTATGAAAGCCCAGTTAAAATGCCAATAAAGGCAATTTTTTTTTTAAGCTTTGGATAGAGTGGAGATTAATAGAACACCTGTCAGTTTGTATTGCTGTCTGTGCCCCCATTAGGGAGATTCAACTTCTCTTTTTGTCCTGTTTACCAGTATCATCAAAAGGTACACTTTAAGGCCAAAAGTCAAAAAGAAACAATTTACAAACCCAAGTTTGCTTAGTTAAAAAAGGTATGAATATACAGTATGTGTCCTGGATTGTAATTGTAACAGGTCTTAAGAGTAAATGGCATTTCAACAGCCTATCTTCTGATTGGTTCAGTTATCCTCTATTTGTGAGAGAGGATAGGTCAGATGAGGAAAGCTTTTTCTGGTTCAGGAGTATAATCTTCACATGGCAAAATAAATAAATCAAGCCTACCATGTGATGGTGAGATGGTGTTTCCCCACCCTGGAGGGGCACAGCACACTAGCTGGGTAAACCCCAGGTACAACTGAGATTGTTTGGACTTTTGATTAGATGGGAAACAACATCCAGTTTCCTAAAGAGCGTCAAGTTGAATTATACTAAAGAAAGTACACCTGACTGTTGTATCTACAGTTATACAAGTTCTGTGTATCTTATGCTACAAAGACAAAATTAAAACATTGATTTCCACAGACTTCAGATGTGTGTTGGCGTTGCAACCAAAATAAAGGACTCGATGCCCACCGGTGTCCCGTGATTGTGTCACTGCGCTGAAGAATGGAGAGATGTCAGTGTACACACAATATCTCCCCGTTCTTCCTAGTGACATGTCACTGATCGAATGCTCCCTCTTAACAGGAGCAATGATCAGTGATGTGTCACTCGTAGCCACGCCCCCTAACAGTTAGAAGCACTTCCTAGGACCCACTTAGCCCCTTCAGCGCCCCCTACAGGTTAACCCCTTCACTGCCAGTGTAATTTTTACAATAATCAGTGCATTTTTATAGCAATGATCGCTATAAAAATGACAATGGTCCCAAAATGGTGTCAAAAGTGTCCGATGTGTCCGCCATAATGTCACAGTCACGATAAAAATCGCTGATCACCGCCATTACTAGTAAAAAATAAATTATTAATAAAAAATGCCATGAAACTACCCCCTATTTTGCAGACGCTATAACTTTTGCGCAAACCAATCAATAAACGCTTATTGCGTGTTTTTTTTTACCAAAAATGTAGAATAATACGTATCGCCCAATCTGAGGAAAAAAATATTTGTTATATATTTTTTGGGCATATTTGTTATAGAAAAAATATAGAATTTTTTTCAAAATTGTTGCTCGATTTTGTTTAAACCGCAGAGATGATTAAATACCACCAAAAGAAAGCTCTATTTGTGGGAAAAAGGACGTCAATTTTGTTTGGGAGCCATGTCGCACGATCGCGCAATTGTCAAAAAAGCGACACAGTGCCGAATCGCAAAAAGTGGCCTGGTCTTTGGCCAGCCAAATGGTATGGGGCTTAAGTGGTTAATGGCATCCCAGTCATAGTCCGTAGGGTTCAATATTGGGCTGGCCCACCCTTTGCAGCTATAACAGCTTCAACGCTTCTGGGAAGGCTGTCCAGAAGGTTTAGGAGTGTGTCTATGGGAATGTTTGACCATTCTTCCAGAAGCATTTGTGAGGTCAGGCACTGATGTGGACAAGAAGGCCTGGCTCGCAGTCTCCGCTCTAATTCCTCCCAAAGTTGTTCTGTGCAGGCCAGTCAAATTCCTCCACCCCAAACTTGTTACTGCTAAGAAACAGTAATTCTGCCATGACAAACAATCAAATGCTTAGTTGTTGTAAGATAGGCACCTTACACAATGTCCTGTATGGAAAACAATGACATAGGCACAGTTAATGAAGACATTTTACTATGGCATATGTGCCACCAGGACAAGGACACAGCAAGACCCCAGTACAAAAGGGCAGTGTTGCTCATCTTCCTTTAAAAAAGTAATTAGTTACAGTTACAAGTTACTTGTCCGAAAAAGTAATTGAGTTAGTGACACAGTTACTTCATTGGCAAAGTAATTAGTTACTCAGCAAAGTAACTGACTTTTTTTTTAATATTCTACAATGCAATTACGTTCTATGACATCTTTAGTATCAAAGATGTTTATATTAACTGATTGAAGAATAAAAACACTATATACAGTATTTTAGAACATTTCGTACTGTGTACAATTATTAATATCATCATCACACTCCACCTGCCCAGCAATACTGTACAATATAGATTCAGTGTGCAGTGTGAGTGACACTGCTGCAGTGCACACTGAATCTATATTGTACAGTATTGCTGCCTGGGCAGGTGGAGTGTGATGATGATATTAATAATTGTACACAGTATTGCATTTGCTGGGCCTGCCATATACTGTACTGTACTATACTGTATAACTGCACTACAAAATTCCTTTACAAATAATGCATATTTTAAAATGTTATTAGTAATAACATTTTAAAACATCCTCATCCCTCTCTAGAATCATCCCTATCCCTCTCTAGAGTCATCCTCATCCCTCTCCAGAATCATCCTCATCCCTCTCTAGAGTCATCCTCATCCCTCTCCAGAATCATCCTCGTCCCTCTCCAGAATCATCCTCATCCCTCTCCAGAATCATCCTCATCCCTCTTGAGAATCATCCTCATCCCTCTCTAGAGTCATCCTCATCCCTCTCCAGAATCATCCCCATCCCTCTTGAGAATCATCCTCATCCCTCTCTAGAGTCATCCTCATCCCTCTCCAGAATCATCCTCATCCCTCTCCAAAATCATCCTCATCCCTCTCCAGAATCATCCTCATCCCTCTCCAGAATCATCCTTATCCCTCTCCAGAATCATCCTCATCCCTCTCCAGAATCATCCTCATCCCTCTCCAGAATCACCCTCATCCCTCTCTAGAGTCATCCTCATCCCTCTCCAGAATCATCCTCATCCCTCTACAGAATCATCCTCATCTCTCTCTAGAGTCATCCTCATCCCTCTCCAGAATCATCCTCATCCCTCTACAGAATCATCCTCATCCTTCTCCAGAATCATCCTCATCCCTCTCCAGAATCATCCTCATCCCTCTCCAGAATTATCCTTATCCCTCTCCAGAATCATCCTCATCCCTGTCCAGAATCATCCTCATCCCTCTCCAGAATCATCCTCATCCCTCTCCAGAATCATCCTCATCCCTGTCCAGAATCATCCTCATCCCTGTCCAGAATCATCCTCATCCCTCTCCAGAATCATCCTCATCCCTCTCCAGAATCATCCTCATCCCTCTCCAGAATCATCCTCATCCCTGTCCAGAATCATCCTCATCCCTCTCCAGAATCATCCTTATCCCTCTCCAGAATCATCCTCATCCCTCTCCAGAATCAAGCTTAGCCCTCTCTAGAATTGGAAAGTGTATGGATAATTATTGCGCTAACCAACAAGTGAAAACCTGAGAGGTAAAATAAGAATGAGAGCAGCTACATAAGAATGTGACAAAATTCAAAGTAAGAAGGAGGATGGAATATAGCGCTAAACGTGATGTGCTGTAAACACAAATGAATACAAATAAAAATAGGATTTTTTGTACTCACCGTAAAATCCTTTTCTCTGAAGTCCATGGACGGACACAGCTCCTTAAGTCTTGACAAGTGGGTTATGTTCCCTGTTTACAGGAGAGGACTAGGCAGAAACATGTTAAATAGTTAAATACATGTTACATTAACAGAGTTGAACAGCCCCGCCCAGGGGGCGGTCCCTCCAGACATAACCCTCCTCACTGCAGCTTGCAGCCTCAGTTCGTAACAAGCAGTACAAACCTAAAAAGGAGGGGTGGGAGCTGTGTCCGTCCATGGACTTCAGAGAAAAGGATTTTACGGTGAGTACAAAAAATCCTATTTTCTCTTATCGTCCATGGACGGACACAGCTCCTTAAGTCTTGACAAGTGGGACGTCCCCAAGCAGTGTCAAAACGAGGGGTGGGAAATATATCAGTAAAAACAATTTTAACTTCACCCCAAAACAAGCAGAGCTCCTCAACGGAGGAGGTGCAACTTTAAACAGCCGCCGGCAAAAACTAGCGGCTGAAAAAAACATCATAAGATGCACTCACAGCAACCATGTAAATTCTGGAAAAAGCGTGAACGGACAAGCAAATCGCCGCCTCGCACACCTGTGAGACCGACGCATGATGTCGGAAAAAAAAAAAAAAAACCCAGGAAGCTCCAATTGCCCTGGTCGAAAGTGCCGTGACCGGAAAGGGGGGCCCACCCTTAGGAGCATAGGCCTGTATGGCGGCCTGACCGATCCACCGAGAAATGGTGGTCGACGAGACCGCCAGGCCCTTTTGTGGACCAGACACCGACACAAAAGAGAGTCAGAAGCTCCGAAATGGAGCCGTAGTAGGCTGGTATACCCGCAAAGCACGTACCACGCCTAAAGTATAAAAGGCCGAAACCTCCTTCGGAAGAAGGGAAGTTTGCGGGCGCACCATCACCTAATCCTTATGGGGGATCAAGCATGGCGGCTTGCAAGACAAGACCGCCAACTCAGAAACTCTTCTAACAGAGGTAAAGGCCACTAAAGGGGCCACCTTCTGAGATAGTGTCAAGAGAAAATCTCTCTGATGTTTCCAAAAGGAAGGTTCCTAAAGAACCGAGAGCACCAGAGTCAAAACTCATGGGGGAAGAGATGGGCCAAGAGGGGAAAGTATATGACAAACCCCTTGCACACAAAAAAAGGGGACCCACCAGGGAACGGGCCGCAAAAAGGCCACTAAAAGAACACAGCCAAGGCTGAAATCTGCCCCCAAACGGTGCTTTAAGCAATTTTTAGATCCAATCCAAGCTTTAAAAACAGCAGGACCCTGGACACCGAGAGTACGCCCGTGGACGTCACTCCATCCCTTCGCACCAAGAGAGGTGCGACGGTAGATCCTCCGGAAGAAGACTACGGTGCCCTGTTGAGATGACCGAGTCAGACAGACCCTGGTCACCTAAAGTCTGGCTTCCAATAACCATGTTAAGCAAGTCAGTGACTGTACAACAGGAGGAAGTATGGGACCTTGAGACAGGAACCTCCTGCCCTGGCAATCGCCAGGGTGCCTCCGCTACCAGGCGCCCGATATCAGCGTACCAAGGACGCCGAGATTAATCTGGAGCGATTAGAATCATCGGGATCTCCTCAGCATCCACTCTGTGGAGCGGCCGAGGAAGCAACTACCATGGAGGAATGGCAAAAAATCACTGATACAGACAACACAGGGCCACCAGCGTGACTGACGCGTCTGTACAAGATCACTAGACCTGGCCACTAACTGACACCCTTGCAGCGGAGACAAGCTGCCAGGAGATCCATGCCATGTGAGGCTCACCTCCTGCAAGGGAGCCGAAACACCCCAAGCACAAAGACCAGTCGCCCTGGTCCAGCATCTGGCGACTCCAGTAGTCCGCCTGCCGGCATACCTGATGGTAGACTGAAGCCACGGCCGTGGCGTTGTCCGGCTGAAACCAGATCGGTCGACCACAAGGAGAAGCATAGCCTGATCGCCTAAAATAGTAGGACAATGAACAGTAGACAGCACCTGGTATTCCCAGGCGGTCTCCCACCAGGCACTAGCCAGGCCCGACCCTGGGTAGCTACTGAGACCAGACACATTCAAGGAGGTGTGGTCATAGGTCCACGCAAGTCCAGCGACTCAGGGCCGACTGGACCCCCCAGTTTTGTGAACCTCCAGGTTCACAACCCGTGAGCTGGCATCCGTCGTAAACACCGACCACTGGAAGGAAGGAACAACTTCCCGGACCGAAGAGTCGGGAATCTCTGTCACCAACTCAGAGAGACTCTGACTAGGTGGCGCACAGGAATCTAATGATTTCAGAGACAAGAGATTTTTACCACCTGGACAGTAGTTCCACTGGAAAACCAGGGTGTGGAACTGGGCATACAGTACCACCTTGAAGGAGGCTACCCACAGACCGCGAACCAGCAGGCGCCCGGAGAGAAGACCGATTGCGTGATGCCAATTCCTTCTCCGCAGACTGAAGAGTCTGCAATTTCTCCAGGGGAAGAAGGACCTTTGCCACTGAGGAGTCTGGATCAACACTAGATACTCCAACGCTGAGTCGGAACCCAGCATGCCCATAATTTGAACCCTGGGTCGCACACATGGAGGGCAGGCTTGCTGCCACTGAGCTACACTTTCTGGCCTAAACGTTTAACATCCACCCGAATCTTCGGAGGGTCTGAATGGGAATAACCCATCCACTAGGTCGGAGACAGAAGCTGCTCTCAGAAGAAAGTCGTCAAAGTAGCCAATGAGGCAAAGCCTCGCTGTCCCAACAAAATTCAAATAAGTGCGAGCTCCTAGCTGAAAACCCATGGTGCCGACGCCAGATCAAAAGGGAGGGCCACAGGCTGACAGAGACCCTTCTCTCATCACGAAGCACAGAAAAAAAACACTGTGACATGTGCAAAACGGGACATGCATGTATGCGTCCCTGATGTCCGAGGACGTCAGGACATCCCCCGGATGAAGCGCAGCTACCACCGAACAAATGGATTCCATGCGGAACTACCCGACGTTCACAAAGGTATTTAGGGCCTGAGGCCCATAGAAAACCCCAAAACTCTCGTCCTGCAGGAAAGGTAAAATTACCTTGCAGCTTAGCAAATCCCACACTGCCCAAGGCAGACCGACGGGCCGGGAGGGGAAGACACAAGGACAGAACTTTGTTCTGTGGATAGGAGGAAACCCTATCTAGTACTCCGAAGAGACCACCTCGCAGACCCACTAGTCGGAGAGCAGGGAGGTTTCACTGAATTGTGAACCTGCAAGCCGCCCCTCCCACCTAGAGACAGGGAGGGAAGGCTATATACATTGGCAGGATTTGGGTGCCGGCGTGATCGGCTTATGCACCCAGGGACAGATTAGTCCCCCAGCTGGGCCTTTGACGGCCTGGGAGGGTTGCCCCTAAATAATACACACACATCGTGTGTATGTATATTATGTAGGTGTATGCACACATGTCTTTGGAGGAAACCGGAGTACCCGGAGGAAACCCACGCAGACACAGGGAGCGACAATGCAAGCTCCAGGCAGATTGGCGTCAGTGTGCAGATTCGAACCAATGACTCTTTTGCTGCCAAGTAATGGAGTTAAGCACTACACCACCGTGTGCATAAAACCATTCTGAAACAGACGCCCTGGATAACAAGGGCGCAGCATTCAATGAAGCATCACAGACCTATATGAGGCCCTGGACCAGCTGGTCCGCTAGGCTAATAACCTCAGGAGAGAGTCGGTGCTCCTCCACTGTCTGGTGCAAAATGCTCACTCTGTGAGTTGTATACAGCACTAGGGGTCAGGACTACTCCAAGATGGCCGCCGAGCGTTCAGAACGCGGCCACAGGAAAATGGCCAGCACAATGTAAGCTGCGCCATAGCGTGGCTACGACAAAATGGGCACCAATGGGAGTTTTCAATGTAATTGAAAAACCTCCCAAAAAAATAGCGCCAGCGACCACTGAGACCCCAGTGTAGTGGCCACAATAGGCCGCAAGCCAGACCCCAGCATGGTAAACATGGAACGGGTCAGTACTTCGGATCTTCTATCAGTCAGATCCATATAAGCGGGGGTTCCCGCCCGGCGGTGAGGGACTACAAAAGCTCTCAGTGGCTTTTCTCATTCCGCATCTCAGAAATGATCAAAGAAGGGCACAGAAGGAAAAAACCTACACAGCGGTCTGATTTGTGTGATCCAAAAAAGACCGAGCCCTCGGCGGAAACCCAGCTGCACTATGCAGCTTAGGAGAGTCCCTTGCAGCAGTAAAAAGCGCACCCATAAATGCCTTATTCTGCCTTTTTTTTTTTTAACTAGGTACCTGGTCCATGGCTCCATAACAGAGCATTCCCCAGGGGATAACGGGGAAGGGGGCACTCTTTTACCGCCCGCCCGCAGTCCACCCCCACCCTGGCACAAACTGTGTCCAGGACTAACAATAAAAACTCTGTGGGAATCCCAGGTGCTAACACCTGCTGCCACCACTTGCATGTGGGGAAGGACCCAGATACTGACTCCAATATTTACATATAGTGTGTATTATAATATGCACACCTGTCCATACAAATTGACAAAAGCTCCTAGAGCCCTATTCAGGGCCTCTCACCCACTTGCTGCGCTGACCAGGGGTAACCAGGGGACTCCCTCAGGAGGAGACTGCCCAGCGCTGCCTGTGAGGAAAAGAACCGTGAGGTAACTTTTGCAGGGACCTGTGTTTTAACAGGAAAAGCCCCCTAGGGCTGTTTTATTTAAGGATAAGACACAGATACAGCATAAAAAGCAAAACCGTTACAGGTGTCACCAATCAGTCAGCGTCTGCTGAAGTATAATCATAAACATCTGTGCTCATCACAGGGCTTTTTACCTCACAGGAAAGCCCAATACAAAAAAGAAAAAACACAGGCCAGATAACACAGTCCCCTCAGGAAGGCCCCCTGACAGCGGCAATGTTAGCAATGCAGCAAGGGAAAGGAGCAGGGAAGTAAGGGGAAGGGACCCCCGAACCCCAGGAATGCCCAGCCGTGCCAACCCACCGAAGCAGGAGGGACTGTACTAACCCGTCCAAGCGAGGACTCGCTGACGCATTCCTGACAGAACTACAACCGAAATGGAGGTAGCTGTCGGCCCGGTCCACTGTGAGTGAGACAACACCACAGCCCAGTCATATGTGGACCTCGGAGCAAAGCTCACCGGCCACCTCAGGAGTCATGAGGTATGGCGTGGCAGACCAAGCCTCTTTGCAAAGGTGTGCCCACGCTTGCTGGTCGGACTGAGTAGACTACAAGGATCTATATTATCCAGCCTGTCTCTCAGCCAACAGTTGAAAGAAGATTCAAGAAAAAGTAAAATAAAATAAAATTTCTCCTCAGGGCGCTGGGCCCAAAGGGAGCCATACGTCCTTCTCCTTTGCTAGGCAGAACGAAACTGAGGCTGCAAGCTGCAGTGAGGAGGGTTATGTCTGGAGGGACCGCCCCCTGGGCGGGGCTGTTCAACTCTGTTAATGTAACATGTATTTAACTATTTAACATGTTTCTGCCTAGTCCTCTCCTGTAAACAGGGAACATAACCCACTTGTCAAGACTTAAGGAGCTGTGTCCGTCCATGGACGATAAGAGAAATAATGATTGGTCAAATGAAAATCAATCTCCAGTCATACAAGCAAATCAAGTCCAAATGAAGTGAATCAATCCTGGAAAAAGAAAGCCCCTTAGTAATTTTGGTAACGCCGCCCAGTAATGGGAACGGCGTTGCCGAGAGGGCAAAAGTAATCTGATAGATTACTCGTTACCCTCAGGAGGCCCATCATTACCTAACGGCGTTTATTTAAACGCCGTTAGTTACAACACTGCAAAAGGGCTGCCAAAAGCAGGGATATCTTACACATCGGGGCCAAAAAATAGAAAAATTATTCTGTATTCCCAGGTTGACATTAAAAGCACAACCAGAACATGATCTGTATTAAGTTAATGTTAAGTGAACTCTTTTGGTATGAAATGAACACATCCCCGTTTTAGAGATATAGCATAGCTTGTTTGCAGCAAAATTGGCCTGTTTTGGTCTGTAAAAATATTTTCTCTGGGTTCATAGCCAAAAAAGTGGTCAAAGTTTTATGTTCAATCTACTAAGTGTCCTCAGATCCTCCATATTCTGTATTAGGCAGAACTTTAATACCAGACCAGGTGGCGACAACCCACATAATGCACAGCTCCAATTCATTCTGAGCTCCGTTTAGCGCAGTGATTGCCATGACATGGAGCCAGAGAAGAACTGAGACACGCAGCTGCAAGAGATAACTCAGGAATGCTGAGGTAATACAGCTATTGTGTAAAGAAACTGGTAATCCTTTTTTCCTTTAAACTGAATAAAGAAGAGTACAGGTAAAAGTCACATCACTATACAATGAGGGTTAATTGAACAGCACACAAATTATTGAAGGTGTAATCAGTTTTAGTCCTGTATTCTGTGCAATAAAAACTCAGGGCTGTTTTCAGTCCCCACAGGCTACATACCGTGTTTCCCCGAAAATAAGCCTGGGTCCTATATTAATTATGCCAACAAAAGACACAGTAGAGCTTATTTTTGGGGTAGGTCTTACCATGTAATGTGCTGTCTTCTCTCCCCCTCTCCCTCCCTGCCTGTCAGGAATCCCCAGTGTAAACTGAGTTAAAATGCTTGTACAATCCTATAATCCCCTCTATTACAGTAGTATATAATGTACAATGTGTGCGTTTCTGTAATATAATTGTGCCAAATACCTTTGTTATAGTGCCGCTCTGCACTTCTGTTACCCGCCAGAGCTCTCTTCCCCGCAATTATATTACAGAAACACACACATTGCACATTATAAACTACTGTAATATAGTAGATTATAGGATTTTACAAGCATTTTTAACTAGGGCTTATTTTCAGGGTAGGGCTTATATTGCAGCCCTCCTGGAAAATAACGCTAGGTCTTATTTTCAGGGTAGGTCTTATTTTTGGAGAAACAGGGTACATATTTAGGTCACATCAGGAGCATGTTGGCACTTTATGTACACCATTACAAGGGTCTGACTTTGTAGAGCCCTGCTTGTAGAAAAACAAAGAAGGTATGACTACATCAATATACTCAGTGTTGGGACAGGGCCATTTGGTGCCCAGGGCGAAGATGGCAAACTGCGCCCCCCTCCCCCATTTTTTTAAGAAAGAATCAATGTCCTTTCAAAACATGGCAAATGTTTTTTTTAAAGTTTTCAGTAATTAATATATTTGTATTAGTTGTCTGTACGGTATGTTAATAATCTTCTTAGACCCCTTTCACACTGGGTCGCTTTGCAGGCGCTATAGCGCTAAAATAGTGACCTATAACAGCCGCTGCTGTCTCTTCAGTGTGAAAGCTCTGGTGGCTTTCACACTGGAGTTGTGCGCTAGCAGGACGGTAAAAAAAATCTTGCTAGCAGCATCTTTGGTGCGGTGAAGGAGCGGTGTGTATACCGCTCCTCCTGGACATTGAAATCAATGGGGCACCGCAGCTATACCACCGGCAAAGCGCCAATACAGGGGCGCTTTGCGGGTGTTTTAACCCTTTTTTATCCTCTAGCAGGGATTAAAAGCATCCCGCTAGCAGCCGAAAGCCTCCGCAAAAACGGCGGTAAAGCGCCACTAAAAATAGCAGCGCTTTACCGCCAAATTATACTGTTCACTTTACATTAAAAATGAAAAAAATAAAAATACATTTTGAAGTACTTTCTCACTTTCAGTACATCCTCATTGAATGTACTGAGGATTTTTGTACAAATGCATACAAATGTGTACTTGGAGATCTACTAGTGTATGGTCAGCTTTAAAACGTACATCTAAAGATTACGCTCTCTTTTACACATTATAATTGGATAGTACATTTAATTGTACTTCTTTCCTTTTAAGCAGGTTTTACTTAAAGCTGTATTAAACCCAAAACCAAAAATGTAATATATTGCAGCTTACCAATCATTAATTTGTGGCTGCATCAGTTTTCTTTTTTAGGCTATTTTCCCTCTGATTTCATCTGGTGATATGACCAGTAACACGTCCTGTATTGGAGTGCCCCCACTCTGGATGAATGAGCACAGAGGGCACCTTTGGACAGCTGTATTGTCAATCAGATTTAAATACACTAACAAATTGAAGCAAAACTCCAGCTAGTACCTTATAAGCAGGTACAGCAAACCGTTTTTTTTCCCTTTTGAGATAAAGTTTTTTTTATAAATACAATAAAGCTGATTATTGTAAGCACCCCTGCTGTGATAAATGGGATGTCTCTATACTCTAACTAATACATTCTGCTGGAGAGCTTGTTCAGATGAAAAACAACAGATTTACTGGGTGGATCACCAGATGAAAACAGAAGAAAGGCAAAAAAAAATGGAAACCAACACAAAGAATTGGTAACCTGCGATATAATAAATCTTTCCATTTAGGTTTGACCGCTTAAGGACCGCCGCGCGACTATTTACGTCGGCAAAATGGCACGCCTGGGCATATGGACGTACAGGTACGTCACCTGTAACATGCCCAGTCGTGGGTCACGAGCGCGCCGGCGTCCTGTCCTCCCTGACCTTGCCCGCGGGACCCGATCGCCGCCGGTGTCCCGTGATCGGGTCACAAAGAGGAAGAACGTGTAAGTGTAAACAAACCTCTCCCCGTGCTTCCTAGTGTGTCTGTCACTGATCGTCTGTTCCCTGTGTTAGGGAATGACGATCAGTGACGTCACACGCACAGCCACGCCCCCCCCCCCCCACAGTAAGAACACTGCCTTAGGGCACACTTAACCCCTACAGCGCCCCCTCCTGGTTAACCCCTTAACTGGCAGTGTCATTTTTACAGTATCAGTGCATTTTTATAGCACTTTTCGCTGTGAAAATGACAATGGTCCCAAAAATGTGTTAAAAGTGTCCGATGTGTCCGCCATAATGTCGCAATCATGAAAAAAATCACTGATCGCCGCCATTAGTAGTAAAAATAAAATTATTAATACATTTTTTTAATTAAAAATACGTAGAAGAATATGTATCAGCCTAAACTGAGACAAAAAAATCGATATTTTTTGGGGATATTTATTATAGCAAAAAGGAAAAGATATTGCATTTTTTTTATAAATGAAATAAAAAACACAGAGGTGATCAAATACCACCAAAATAAAGCTTTATTTTGGTGGTATTTGATCACCTCTGCGGTTTTTATTTTTTGCGCTATATACAAAAATAGAGCGACAATTAAAAAAAAAATGCAATATCTTTTACTTTTTGCTATAATAAATACCCCCCAAAAATATATATATTTTTTTTATTTGTGGGAAAAAAAGGACATCAATTTTGTTTAGGAGCCAGGTCGCACGACCGCGCAATTGTCAGTTAAAGGTCCTTTACCTGCATAATGGTCCGGGGGTTAAGTGGTTAATACCACTTTAATCTTATAATAGTTCTTTTTTATTATCCCTTTTTTATTTATTTTAGGTAATTATATAGTGCCATCAATTTACTCAGCGCTTTACATATATATTGCACATTTACATCAGTCCCTACCCTCAAGGAGCTTAAAATAAAAACATTGGGCCGGATTCAGAAAGAAGATACGACGGCGTATCTCCTGACACACCGTCGTATCTCTGAGTCCGGCCGTCGTATCTATGCGCCTGATTCATAGAATCAGGTTCCGCATAGATATGCCTAAGATCCGACAGGTGTAAGTGACTTACACCGTCGGATCTTAGGCTGCAATTCCAGGCCAGGCGCTAGGTGGCGCTTCCATATCTTTTACGCGTTGGATATGCAAATGAGCATTTACGCCGATTTCAGAAACAAACGACCGCCCGGTGCTTTTTTTTTACGCCGTTTGCGTTCGTTTTTTTCCGGCGGAAAGTTACCCCTGCTATAGCAGGGGTAAGTGCGGCGTATCCTATGTTAAGTATGGCCGTCGTTCCTGCGCCGAGTTTTTTATTTTTTACGTTGTTTGCGTAAGTCGTTCGCGAATACGGCCGGACGAACGTCGAAACCAATGACGTCCTTGCAACGTCATTTGGAGCAATGCACGCTGGGTAAATTTGCGGACGGCGCATGCACTGTTCGATCGGCGCAGGGACGCGCCTGATTTAAATAGTACACGCCCCCTAGCCGCGGAATTTGAATTTGCTTCAAAAAAATAGCGGCGCCGTAATGTAAATCAGATAGGTTACGCGGATCTAAAGATCCGCTAACCTATCTGAATCTAGCCCAGTAAGCAGAAAGTTTTCCATCGAGGAGGATAGCAGAATAAAGGACATTCCCTGACTTCCTAACAGTACCCTGGTAAATAGTAAAATCATTTTACAAGCTTTGTGTTGTTTTTCAGTACACTTCAGCAAGGCATGCAGCTGGTATTGGCCATTCCTTGCTCGTGTGCTGCTGGTCGGTTACTGATGTGCATTGTCACAGCACTGTGGGAAAGTAGCGTAGGAGCCGCCTGTACTGCTACTTGAGGGATTTCACTATTCCACATACTTTATCACTCTCCTCAAACCCTCTTCATCACTTTGAATGACAGTTTGAGCTTGAAAATGGGATAGACCAAAAAAGATGAATACAGAAGGGAGAAAAAAAATCTTTCATGCCACATGGATTGCTTATGAAATTCCAGTGGTTTTGACACAGGGTAAGAGTCCAAATTTGGAACAAGACCAAACATATTGTTTTTCTCAACCTAAAATGACCTTAGCTAATAGGAGGAAAGACTGGATAAAACAGCTGCTCACTTTAGTGCATCCATGGTGTAGTGACAGAAACCATTCTCCGATACAGTAATCAGCAATAATGATAATAATCTCTACTAGAAAGAAAAATCACGGACAATTTTCCTGGTTTAACCCTTTCATTGTCAGCAGAGAAAGGGTTGGAGTCAAAGATCAAGATGTCTGATTATGTTTCTTTAAATAACAGTGATTTATGTTCGTTCCAAAGTTATGCAACACTACAGCATACAGTATATTCTGCATTCTAATGAGATGAATGCAACATGTTTTAATTACAAGTACAGGTTATCTTAGGATTCTGTTGGTACCTCTCTTCTTGCTGAAGACTGTTGGTATTATCCATAATAATCAGGATTATATGAATATTGAAAATACACCTAACCTATTTCAATGGGTAGCTGCACACTGGCAATATCAATCCAATGTAGATTTTTGGGCAAAAACTGGTACACATGACTGCCAACCAAGACAAGAACGGAGAGGTGACGTGTTTCACACTGCAATAGAGCTTCTTTAACCAGTATAAATCTACGTTGGATCGATATTACCAGTGTGCAGTTTCTTCTTTTCTTATTACTTTTGCGTGGTGAGCCGTGGCTTGCACCCAGCATATCCGGATCTATTTCATTGGGATTACTTGGAGCGGCGTTACCTTCTTGGATTTACTATTCCAATGGGTAAAAGATGAGAGATCACGCATACTGGTTGTTGCATTTGTACATGCTCAAACTGCTGTAGACTAGCAGTTCATAGCAGGTGTAAGGGGTTAGCTTGGTAGAAGGGTGTGTGACCCCTTGGATGGGTTCACTACACACTGAATTTATACAGACAGGCAGTCGAAGACGGTTGAAAACAAAGATTTTGGTTTATTCTTCCATCTTGCTGGAAACAAGTGCAAGCATCCAAACAGCATAAACAAAATCAAACATAAAATAAACCCTGGCCACTTGGGGCGTCTATCTTCACCACACAGGAACCTATCTATGGAGTCTGGCACAGCCTAGTGCTGGGCAGACACTGCTGGTCATACAGCAGAAAAACAATAGTCTTTTGATTTTTGTCACACAGAAAAATCAATCCTCTCCTCACCTCCTCAGAAGACTTTCAGTACACTGCTCTCCTTGCTCACAAAGCCTCAGGATGCAGCAAAGGAGATACAATATGAGACGGAATTTCGGAGATAGGGGAGGGTGGGAGGGTAGGGTCATGGGATGGGGGTGGGACGTGGGTGGGAGGAGGGCGTGTTCGGCTAGGGGAAATTAACGTATTTATTCACGTATTCAAATATTTTTTTTTTCTTTTTTGTATATTTATTGATATATTACATTTAAATGCACTTTTGCAATAACAAAACTATTCCAACCATGATGTGAACTTAGGAGACTGCGAATGAACGCAGATTGATTAAGTCTCCTGATAGTTCTCTGAGGCGGAACAAAACAAAAAACAAAAAAAAAAAAACAGGATGCAGCAAATCAGTGGTAATCCTCTGGATTACTTATAGAGGCCTTAATTGCCTCATTCTGAACAGCTGAAGTTTTCCAACACCTTTAGACCTTTTCTGGCTACTTTTGCAGCTGACGCCTAATAACAATTGGTGTATTGTCTAAACAAGGCAGAAATGTATGTCCCGTCTGTGACAACACCCACAGATTTACCTGACTTCCTGTCACACAGGGTATATAAAATCGTCAAAGTACTGCAATTTTATTGTCACGAGGCTACACACCTCAGCAATGGCTGCTGGTAGTCATAAAAACAAGGCAGATGTATTACTTCACTGTAATGCTACTGAGAGGAGAAAAGGATGCAGCATCAATCGGGACCAATGCTGTTAGCCCCTCTCAGTGTTATATAGTGCCATACGAAGAAAATGTTTTATTGAGTACACATCTGCACTGCATCATTCAGTTTAATAAGGAAAGGTGTACATCAGGTACTGTCAGTGTTCTTTTAGGTGCTTGTGTAGATGAGGATTTAGATTCAGGGAAGCACAAATACTTTCCTAGCACCGCCATCATGATAAAAAGCTGCACATGTCTATGATGGGTACCGTAATCTTGAGCAGTGTTTCTCAACCATTTTTCAGTCAAGGCACCCTTAAAAGCTTATGGACAATCTCAAAGCACCCTTTACAAATTATAGACAATCTCGAGGCACCCTTAAAAATTATGGACAATCTCGAGGCACCCTTAAAAATGATGGACAATCTCAAGGCACCCTTTAAAAATGATGGACAATCTCGAGGCACCCTTTAAAAATGATGGACAATCTCAAGGCACCCTTAAAAATTATGAACAATATCGAGGCACCCTTAAAAATTATGGACAATCTGGAGGCACCCTTAAAAATTATGGACAATCTCGAAGCACCCTTTAAAAATGATAGACAATCTCGAGGCACCCTTTAAAAATGATGGACAATCTCGAGGCACCCTTAAAAATGATGGACAATCTCGAGGCACCCTTTACAATTTATGGCAAATCTCGAGGCACCCTTTACAAATTATGGACAATCTCAAGGCACCCTTAAAAATTGTGGACAGTCTCGAGGCACCCCATTCTAACTATTCTAATAGTTTTACATAATGCAGCAACAGCCACACAAGTAGGACACCCAACATTAGAGGTGATTTATTCTTCCAAAGCAAATACACTTTTGCAAACTGGTGCTGACTAGTATACCAATGTTTCTCTTCTCCCTCAGTTTTTACAAGGTTGCAATTGTGCACAATGAAAACCTGTGTAACTAAAAGGCAGGCTTCATCCACACGCCGGTCTGTATGCAATTTTGGCAATTTTTTGGTCATTTTGCCAAGGCACCCCCCAAGAAGAAACCTCACTGCACCCTGGTTGAAAAAGGCTGATCTAGAGGATCAGCAGGTCCTGTGAAAACTGATAAAACCTGCATACCTAAAGTTGCCCATTAAGAAAAGCAGTATTAAGAGGCATGGCTACAGAAACACATGCAATAAACAATGACAGATATTACCATTTCAGCTTGCTAAAATGGAATCACTAAAAGTTGATTGACCAGCGTATTGATAGTTTTACATGCAGTTTGGACTTATGTACCGTATTTATCGGCGTATACGGACACTTTTTTCCCCACAAAATAAGGGGAAAATCGTGGGTGCGTGATATACTCCGATAGCATACCTCGGAGGGGAAGGAGGGGGACGTGCGCCCGCCGGAAATCACCGAGCCGTCATCTCCTCTCGGCTCTCACTCGGCTGTCACGTCACACATGCACAGTCCTGCCTCCACCACTAGCATTGGACCAGTGTTCTGTCTGTCACAGGAGATGATCCAATGCCGATGGCGGAAGCGGGACTGTGCATGTGTGACGTGACAGCCGAGTGAGAGGAGATGACGGCTCAGCGGGCGCTCATCACACTCTGAGGTATGTGAGGTATGTGTGAGAGCCGCTTGACCTCTTCGATATCACTCGAATTATTCCCCCTCATCTAAGAAACTTGAGGTTGATCTCCAAATGTGGTCAGTATATGATCTGTCCTCAATTGGCAGGGTTATTTCTATTAAATTGATGTTGCTACCTAGAGTGTTGTTCACTCAAATTATTCCCCCTTATCTAAGAAACTTGAGATTGATCTCCAAATGTGGTCAGTATATGATCTGTCCTCAATTGGCAGGGTTATTTCTATTAAATTGATGTTGCTACCTAGAGTGTTGTTCACTCAAATTATTCCCCCTTATCTAAGAAACTTGAGATTGATCTCCAAATGTGGTCAGTATATGATCTGTCCTCAATTGGCAGCGTTATTTCTATTAAATTGCTGTTGCTACCTAGAGTGTTGTATTATTTTCGCTCATTACCTATCGATTTAAATGGGGCAAACTTATTGAAGCTACAAGCTAAACTTATTAGTTTATTCCAGAAAATTCCCTCTTAAAATTGGGGTGCGCGTTATATGCCGGCGCGCGTTATACGCCGATAAATACGGTAACTTATGCACATCCATCAATAGTTGACTGCTTCAAGAATTGTTAATGTAGACATTTTGACTGAAATGTTTAAAGAAAATGTTTTACAAATGCCTGGATGTTTAAAGTACCTTGCCCTATACTGCTCCATGTCTTGACGTATTTATGTCTCACGGTCATGCATATTTATACACACACATATTCCAGTCCTCTTCCAGACAACTTACAACCATCATCTTGGATTTCATAACACAAAATATCAAAGTGATAGGCTTTTATTGAACTAAGTAATGATTGATGCCATACATCTTTTCTGCTCCTGCTATAGTTTACTAACTACTCGTTAAATTAAGATAATGACCTTATGAAAACCATAAGAAAGATAGGTCATAAACTGAGACAAAAACACCAGACGTGCCATAAAAGACCAACAAGAATCTGTAACCACACAGGCAGACAAGGATATTTCTTTGATGTTTTGCAGAAAATTTTAATATCTGTATAAACAAAATGATTGTCTTGCTTTAAATCACAGACCACAAATCCAGATTGCAGTCAACACTGCCACATTCTTTTTGCTCCCCCACTGCTCTTTTCTCTCCGAGAAGCTAAGTGACATGCCTGCTACTTCCAGGTATGGGGCTGCATCTGACTGACTCTGCTTCCTCCCATGTGATAGTGCCAGTGTTTGGCATTTGGCTGCTGAGGTATTCTGTGCTGCCATATGGGGATAGGGAAAGAATCTGCAGATTTTCATAAATTCCAGCCATGCTTAAAGGGGTTGTAAAGGTAAATGTTTTTTCACCTTAATGCATCCTATGCATTAAGGTGAAAAAACATCCGACAATACCAGCCTACCCATCGCACTCACCCCCGTCATCCTCCTCGTTTCTGAGCCTGGCCGTTGATTGGCTAGACTGGATGGATTGAAAGCAGCGCAGCCATAGACTCGCGCTGCTGTCAATCACATCCAATGATACAGCACGCCGGGGGCGGGGCTGGGTGATACAGTGAGCAGCAATAGCCGCCGGCTGTATCACGGGAGCGCGCCCACAGGAACTCAAGACCATGTTCGCTCGCATGAAGGTGTTGAGTTCTTGCGGGGAGGAGCCGAAACAGCCACTGAGGGACTGAAGACCAGGTTCGGGGACACTATGTGCAAAACGAGCTGCACAGTGGAGATAAGTATAACATGTTTGTTATTTAAAAAAAAAAATTACTTTACAACCAATTTAAGCAACTAATTGCTTAAAGCGGAGTTCCGCCGAAAAAATAAATAAAATAAAAGTCAGCATCTACAAATACTGCAGCTGCTGAAAAAACATGGACACTTACCTGTCCAGGGCACCCACGATATCCTCACCCGAAGTTGATCTGTCCCTCGGCTCCCAGGTGCAGGCGCCGGCATCTTCAGTAAGGAAATCGGCAAGTGAAGCCTGGTTCCCTACTGCACATGTGTAAGTCGCTCTGCGCGTCCTCACTGGTCCCTGCTGTCTTCTGGGACCGGTATGTCTCCCAGAAGACAGCGGGGTGGACGGAGGAGGGGTCTATTACCGCAAGTGGGAGCAAATACTATTAGACCGGAATCTGCTCCCCCCTCCCCCCTGAAAGGTGCCAAATGTGACACAGGAGGAACCGGAAAAGCGGAAATTCCATTTTTGGGTGGAACTCTGCTTTAAGGTAGCCATACACGGCTTGATTTTCTTTCTTTTAGCTCATGGGCTGAGGTTGAGAAGATCAATTGATTCCCGCTTTCATGCTAAACAGCATTAATGGAGGAATCTCCACTGTCACCTACTGTATTCTAGCATCCCAGCTGCCTGAATACCATGGTGCTGTCAAACTGTGACTGCATTTGATATGATGCAATACATTTTTGGCCAATAGTTTTCCAACAGGACCAGTCAATGTTTTTATTGATTTTTATCTAGCTGGGTAATGATTGCTGGACATACCCACAATGTCGTTCAATGCAGCAGGATCAGTAGAATGTCTAAGGCCAGCTACACTGGGTTGCTTCTCCTCAGAATCGTGGGAAAAAAGTACAGCTCAAATGCCTGTAGTTTATGTCTTTTAGTAGGATACAAAATATATAATGAAGAATTTACTTTCAAAACTAGTATAATGGCATTTATCAAACAACATACCTTTTATATCTGTGATTACTACGGAAGACAAACAACCATGAGTCTGTTGTTGTTTGGTTATATTTCATGTGGGGTACTAGCAATAGTAAAACCATTTTAAATACAATACTTACATATAAACTTCAAAATCCTTAAAGTCAGATAGAAATGATTAAAGTTTTATCTCTCATTACAATAGTAGGAACTGTTTGGTCTTAAAAAAAAACGCTTGCTGTATTTTAGGAGGTACAGATGTCTAGATAGTGCTCTCTGTTCAAAGACAAGCACTAGAAGCCCTTGCAGCATCACCATTCCCTGCCTTATGATGAAAGTATTTACGATGTGTGCCTGGCACATTGCCTGCTATGTAACTGCAGTGTGGCTTATCGAGGCACATATTCCAAAGAGGGCTTATACTGTAAGATTACACTTACATTGTTGTGCATGCTTAAAAAGGTCAACTAATGCAACCCAACAGCCTAAGGCAATAGAATGCTAATTCTGAGGAGCTAAAATTGATAGCAAACAATCAGAATCTTGATCTATCATCTGACTTCAGTGAATTCTGACCGGTTGCTCGTAAGAACTAACACTCTTCTTTGTTGCAAAAACCTATTAGATATGCTTAATTTGCTTTATAAAGTGTCAATAAACCCCTCTCATTAAAAACTGTGAATACATGCTGTATTTCATGCTGTTCATACTCAATCAGTCAATATGGGATTAATTTGTGTATTCTGCCACAAACCTTTTTGATCCTGCTGTTCACTGTCCCTCCATCCTTGTCTGTGTCCCCACTGCAGCCTGAAATTGTGTAGACCGGACATTGCCACATCTACTGAGCATGCTCCAGTTTCAGTTTACTTCTAGGCTGTTCATTTTCTCCTTTTCCTTATTTATGTAGCCCACATGACTATAGAGTCACACGTGTGTGTATACACTCCAGAAAAATGATCCATATACTTAAAAAGAAGGGATAATGTAGACTAAACAGTGTGCGTTTAGTATCACTTTAGGGATGTCTATAGAATAATTAAGGTTGCTTGGGGACACAATTGTATGATTGTTTACAACTATTTAGAGACCCCCATGGCCAACTGATTTTGGAGAAAAAAAAAGAAACAGGACCAAGTGCACATGTTCATAAAATAATAGCATGATCTAAATATCATGTCATGGCTCTCTGCACCGTAAAGAGATGCCGTGAATTCAGGGAGAAGTGATAATGTCTGTGTAATGGGATCCCCCTAGCCCACTGATACTCACTTTGCTAGTGCTTCCCCACCACCACACTGTCACAGCAAGTGAAATTATTCAGTGTTCTGGGTTAAGGGAGCACGTGATCATCACTAGGCCTGAGCACTGTCACTTAATGGGAGAGTGTCACCACCACTCCCCTTGACATTGGGGATTCTGGTGCCAGCTGCATTAAACAAAGGAGGAATGGTGTGGGGGGAGAGCACTGGCAAGGTGAGTGTCAATGGGATAGGAGAAAGCCCTTTACACACACACTGCCAGTTTGCCCTGAAATTGGTTGTAAACATAGAAGGTTTTTTACATAAATGCATTCTCTTCATTACCCCCTTCATGCTGACATAACACATATGCGGACTCACGGAAGTGGGCTTTTTTCCATGGGGACGCATATATGCGTATCTCCATTTGTGATGGGAGCGCGCCACACAGCGCACTCCAAGCACAGAGAACAGGATCTCACTAAGAGCCCTGGGCCCTGTACTAATGATCGGGACCCGGATCTCCCTATTCTGGGTCACCTGATCACTGTGGTAGCCTCTGATTGGCTACCACAGTGATCAGTCACTGTAAAGCCTGTCTCTGTTTAGTTTATTTCTGTGAATCGAGAGGAAAGATGCAATGTATTTCTCTCTTTCCTTGCAGAAAGTAAAACATTTTTGCAAAAATGTTTTTAATAAATACATTATAAAATATAAAGAAAAATACATAGATCAAGGTTTGATATAGGTCAGTGCCAGGGGTTAGTCTTTGAGTCAGGTAAGGGTCAAAGGTCAAGGTCAGAGTCAGTATATTTTTAAATTAGAATCAGTGTCGATGTAGGACAAAAAACAAACAAAAAAAAACCAGCAAAATGCACGCTATTGCTTCTGGGCTGTACCACGGGTGCAAACAACAAATAACCTGCATATGCGGTATCACTGCAATTATTATTTTGGGTTGTTCTTTGGTGGTAGGTTATGTTAGTAACAAGAAATATACAGCTAACTTAAAAAAAAAATATGTTGTTTTTTTTTTACTATTTTGGGATAGTTTTCCTTTGATAATAAAAAAAAAATCAGGAGATATCCATAACTATTTACTAGCAAGCAAAACTCAATTTGTACTAACACATGTCAAAATTGTAAAATTGTGCTTAGGCATTAAGATTTGTTTTACTCTTAGACGCAAGGGGGTTAGGGTGATAACCTTCTGTGTGCAGCCCCTAGCCCCCCTTATACTTATCTGAGCCCACTCTCAATCCAGCACTGTGCGTGATAGCAGCAGCTCTCTCCCTCCTCACATGGAGGCAGCAGCAGGAGCTCAGAATTGACCCTATATGAGTTCCCCCATAGCAAGGGAAGGGAGGAGCAAGGAATGCCAGCGGGGTACCCCAGAAAAGGAGGTTAAATGCTGCTTTGTGCAAAACCATTGCACAAAGCAGGTAAGTAAGACATGTTTATTATAAAAAGGAGACTTTAGAATAAGTTTAATGGGCAAGACTATTGTATATTTTTTTTAAAGATGCCCAGACATAAACGCAGCCATGTAGTTCATGGATGAAGCCTACAGCATACACATGAACGTTCAGGTTGCCTGAGCATTTATCATTTATAGAGGAGAGGAGAAACAAAACTGAATTAAAAACGGTTGACTTCAAAGAATATAATTTAGAAATGTATTGATATGTATATGTAAATTTCAACTTTGACAGCACAATGTTTTAGAAAACCTATCATGTTATGTGGGATTTAAAGCCATTCAGGGTTTTATTCTGTGCTTTTATGAATTGATGCTTCTCTGAAATAAATTAAGATGTTAACTATTACAAGATGATCATTGCCTCTTGTAAGATGTGTAGTCCTCAAGTTTCTCTAATCTTTCTATAGTAAAAGGGCTGCACTTGAAAATAATCTCCCCATAATTGCATTACAAACTGACAATGAATAATTGCGATGGGAAAAAAAGGTCACATCCAGCTGGATAAAGCTGTGGACATCCTAAATGCAACACTTATCATCACAAAGTGTGAGATATTATCTGCTCGTTCTTCACTAGCTAGAAAAGATGAAGTCATACACTGGAATCCAAAGTGCTTCATTCATCTTCCACCAACTATCTGGAACATATTTTTCAGCGTCCAACAGCCCTGCAAGATTCTTGACATAAAAAGCCCTTGATATGTCATTTCAAAATGATGGCTTCTCTTGTGACACCTCATATATCGTCTTAGGCGATATCATGTATAAAAAAAATATGAATGTGTATTAAGAGTTAGGCCATGTAAAGCTGTGCCTGCGACTTTACAATATTAAAAACAACATTTTCTTTTTACTTGTGAAATTTCTTTGGACCTGGACTTAATTCTGTGCAATTGAAAACATGCTAATAAATTCAAGTATATCTAAACCCTAACAAGAATTATATTTAACTTGTTGGGGCACTGTATATTGCAAACATTTTCCATTGTTTGTTTCCATAAAATACTGTTTTCACCTTTTTTTCTATGCTTTTTGATCTCCTCCAGCCACTTCCTGTCTACATGCATTTATTTCTGTGTTGGCTGCACATCATTGCTCTGGACCACCTTGCTGATAATGACAATGATGGACCATGCCTGCACAATGTGTTTCATCACATCACATTTTAAAGACTGTTATTATGAAGGCCAAGAGGCTGCTTATCCTTCTTTGTGCCACCATTGTGTTCATTAAAGGGGTGTTCCAGTCATTTTTTATGTTTATTAAAAGTCAGCAGCTACAAAAAGTGTAGCTGCTGGCTTTTAATAAACATACACTCACCTGCTCCACATTCCAGCGACGCGCCGGTCGGGGCTCCGCTCCTCCCCCCTCTCCGGCCGGCGTCTTCATTCTAAGTGTGGGCACCCGGCTGTGACAGCTTTCGGCTTCACGGCCGGGCACCCACTGCTCATGCCCGAGCAGCGCTCCGATTGGACAGGCGATCACCTGGGACCTGTCACGTGTCCCAGGCGATCGCCTACAGGGAGGGGCTGCCAAAAGGCGATCTGACTGTTCGCCTTAGCAGCCCCTCGGCAGAAGGAGGAAGTGGGACAGGAAGTCCCACTCCTCCTGAAGCCCCCACTCCCCCCCAAAAAAAATGACATGCCAAATGTGGCATGTAAGGGGCGAGGAGTGGATAAAGCAGAAGTTCCACTTTTGGGTGGAACTCCGCTTTAATAGGCCATCCATCCAGTCTAGGGAAGTTTACTTTTAGTAACAATGTTATATTAAGCCATATTTATTTCTCCAATTTGTGTGTATCTCTGGATTAAATACCAAAGAAATAAATATTTCAACAAATGCTCATAGTAACTTTTTCAAGATATCTGCAGATTTCAGTGCTGTCTGTAAAAATCTGTATATAATGACCAGTAAAACCTGGCAACTAAAATTGACAGTGTTTGTCATAGAGGTTATTTAAGAATATGGTAAAGTAGTATTCAGAAAGAGAAAATGTATTTACTGTTTAAGATGAGACTATAATTTGTTGCATATTTTTCAGTATGTTTTGAAAAGCAGTTTAATATAAGAATTTGCCTTTTATAGCCAGCAAGATAGCCCAGGAGATAATGAGCCAAGAGTGTTTTAGGAGATAGGTAGAGTAATCATCGTAGGCTTCTAAGTGGGGGCACCCAGTTTGTCCTTCCATGACTCCACTGAGCACTGAAACCTGCTCCCATACTCAACTAAAGATAACAGCACCAAATGCAAACAACTTCAAATTCTTCTCTATTTTTAAATACTAAAGTATTCCCCTATAGCACAGACTAAATGCCATGATCAAGGCCGAGTTTACATCTTATCCCTCGTACAAACGATCGCGATTTCCGACAAGAAAACCAATTTTTTTTTCAGCAGGAAAACAGCTGAAATTTGTCTTGCATACACACGGTCACACTAATCTTGTCTGAAATTCCGAACGTCAAGAACACGGTGACGTACAACACGTACGACGAGCCGGGGTCAATGAAGTTCAATAGGCAGTTTGGCTCTTCTGCTTGACTCTGAGCATGCGCATTTTTTTGCGTGACGTAATTGCATACAGACACAGATATCCTGTCACGAAAATTGAGATCCTGCTCTCAATCTTTTCTTGGCCGGAATTCTGAGAGAAAAAGTGCGATGGAGCATACACACGGTCAGAATTTGTGACAAAAAGCTCACATCACACTTTTCTCTTCGGGAATCGCGATCGTGTGTACGAGGCATTAGGAAAGTATAGGCACGCCTTAGCAGCCCCTCGGCAGAAGGAGGAAGTGGGACAGGAAGTCCCACTCCTCCTGAAGCCCCCACTCCCCCCCAAAAAAAATGACATGCCAAATGTGGCATGTAAGGGGCGAGGAGTGGATAAAGCAGAAGTTCCACTTTTGGGTGGAACTCCGCTTTAATAGGCCATCCATCCAGTCTAGGGAAGTTTACTTTTAGTAACAATGTTATATTAAGCCATATTTATTTCTCCAATTTGTGTGTATCTCTGGATTAAATACCAAAGAAATAAATATTTCAACAAATGCTCATAGTAACTTTTTCAAGATATCTGCAGATTTTCAGTGCTGTCTGTAAAAATCTGTATATAATGACCAGTAAAACCTGGCAACTAAAATTGACAGTGTTTGTCATAGAGGTTATTTAAGAATATGGTAAAGTAGTATTCAGAAAGAGAAAATGTATTTACTGTTTAAGATGAGACTATAATTTGTTGCATATTTTTCAGTATGTTTTGAAAAGCAGTTTAATATAAGAATTTGCCTTTTATAGCCAGCAAGATAGCCCAGGAGATAATGAGCCAAGAGTGTTTTAGGAGATAGGTAGAGTAATCATCGTAGGCTTCTAAGTGGGGGCACCCAGTTTGTCCTTCCATGACTCCACTGAGCACTGAAACCTGCTCCCATACTCAACTAAAGATAACAGCACCAAATGCAAACAACTTCAAATTCTTCTCTATTTTTAAATACTAAAGTATTCCCCTATAGCACAGACTAAATGCCATGATCAAGGCCGAGTTTACATCTTATCCCTCGTACAAACGATCGCGATTTCCGACAAGAAAACCAATTTTTTTTTCAGCAGGAAAACAGCTGAAATTTGTCTTGCATACACACGGTCACACTAATCTTGTCTGAAATTCCGAACGTCAAGAACACGGTGACGTACAACACGTACGACGAGCCGGGGTCAATGAAGTTCAATAGGCAGTTTGGCTCTTCTGCTTGACTCTGAGCATGCGCATTTTTTTGCGTGACGTAATTGCATACAGACACAGATATCCTGTCACGAAAATTGAGATCCTGCTCTCAATCTTTTCTTGGCCGGAATTCTGAGAGAAAAAGTGCGATGGAGCATACACACGGTCAGAATTTGTGACAAAAAGCTCACATCACACTTTTCTCTTCGGGAATCGCGATCGTGTGTACGAGGCATTAGGAAAGTATAGGCACAGAAAATCTGAACTGACCAGACCTTAGGTAGACCCAAAAACAAAATCATATTTTTATTTTAGGTCTGTTATAAATATAGTGCCTGTAAAAAAATATCTGCCCACTTAGAAGTTGTTTTTTGACTGAAAATCATGTGCATTTAATAATTTTTATATATTCTTTCATGTCAAAGACGAGTTTAAAAGCAGACGTACCATCACCGTACATCATGCAGCCTGTCACATAAACAGTAAAGGCAAAAATATTATTTTCCAACGGACACCTGATTTGATAGTAGATCTGGATTTAGAGCTCTCTATCATGACCACTACATCGAAAACAGGTGAGATTGTTACCCTTCCCATTGGTGTACCTTCAGAACAGCACTGCTTGGAGGTGCAGCTGCATGCCTGCATGGTGTGCAGAGTTACTGGTGGCTGAAGTAGCAGGCAGTGGCCAGATTTAACTTTATAGCATCACTTAGGAAGTCTGTGCTACAGTTTTGTGAAATGTAACATGAAACCTAGGAAATAATTAAATAAAGGCAACATCCAGTACCCCTTTGACAGTAGCACATATAAGGATGTACTGCCTAAGGAAAATTTCAGGCTAGGCAGGCCACAGGCTTTGCAATTTTCTTTCCTTCCTTCAACGGTGGAAGCAAAACAAATTGCTTGATTCCTCTCCCCTGGCAGCGCTTTTTTGTTCTGCCCGCATGAGTGTAAAGAGCCTTCCCTGACAGCATTTCACAATGATAAACGTTGCGTTTTTTTTTCTTTTTGGGGGGTTGGAAAACAACCATCCCCCCCAATGACACCCCGTTCCGTCACTCATCAACCCCCCCCGGTCGGTCATGCAGCACTTACCCCATCTAGGTTTCCGGGTGTCTACTCCTCCTCTGTATAACGTCAGCTTCCACCTTGCGTCTCCTTCCTCCTCCTCCTCCTAGGCGTCCAATAGGATTGCATGTCTTTTCAGCCAATCGGGTAACGGGTCTCATGACCCACTTCCTGATTGGCCGGAAGGAGGATCAGTGTGACAATAGCAAATATTTATTAGCTATTGTGACACAACTGGGTCGGCTCAGAGCGCAATGCTCTACGCCCCTAGAGCCCACCCTTTTTTAATGCCTATGAGAGCCTCTGGCTCTAATCACATGCTTCAAACCCCCCCTTATTGGAATCCATGCATTCGGCACCCTGTATGTAGATTAGGGGGCCGGAAGCATGGATAGGGGCGGCGGCACCTGTGCACCCCTAATGGATGGGCCGCCACTGCCGGTGGCACTAATCTTTTGGGAACATTCTGACAGGCTGGCTGTACACAATTTGATCAATAGATCGACTTTTTTAAAACCAGGGTGCTCATACATGGATCTAAATTTGGCCAGTCCCTACTGAACAGGTCATATTTCAAACCATGTATGGCCGGCTTTACAGTCAGTAGGGTGCGTGTGTTGTGGGGGTTACTACAAATAAGGGGATGTCACAGGCGCTCATCAAGCGTGCCCAACTATGCCTGCCCTTTCCATCCAACTCCTCTATTCATAGAAGCTGTACTACAGCCTCTATGAATGAAACAGGATAAACAGAGATGGTGATGCTAAAAACCATCTGTCCATTCTCCATTCATAGGTCCTGTTTCATGCATAGAAGCTGTAGTACTGCGTCTTTGACTGGAGGAGCTGGGCGGAAGGGGCAGGCATAGTCAAGCTTTCATGATGAGAGCCTGTGACAGTCCCTTTAGTTGTATTAACCCCCAGTACAAGGGACACATCCAACTTAATGTAAGCTACAACTCCTCTGCTGAATTATCTGTTTTTTATCTTATCCACACTCAAGGCGTTAATCAATTCTTTAATATATTCCAGCACATTATTGCTGGGATGCTCAAACTGTTATTATCAACAAGCTTCTTGTATACCTGACCAGATATTTTAACCACTAACAATCTATGTTAAAAATGTGTTTGCCAGAAAACTGCTGACTTATGAATGTCTTAGGCCTTGTACACACGACCAAGTTTTTCGGCAAAAACCAGCAAGAAAGTTGCTGGTATTTTTTTTTTGCCGAGGAAACCGGTCGTGTGTACACTTTTCGATGAGGAAACTGTTGAGGATCTCGTCGAGCCAAAAAGAGAGCATGTCTTCTTTTTCCTCGATGGGAATGGAGAAATTTGGCTCGCCGAGATCCTCGACAGCCTAACAAGGAACTCGACGAGCAAAACGATGTGTTTCGCCCATCGAGTTTCTCGGTCGTGTGTACGAGGCTTCACATATGTCCAGTTTCACTCTTCATAATGTTAAATACATGCCTCATAATCTAGCAGCAAGAATGAGACCCTCACATAAATCACACAGAGTTTTTTTAGACACGTATTAGGTAGGTGGGTGATTCAACTTACATACATCCACTCAAAGCAAGTACATTTTGGGTGAATTTAGCCAGTAAACTATCTTTAAACAATGAGTTAATGCACACGTAGAGGTGTAAATGGGTTCCTACAAATCCTTGAACAAAATAAGAAATGTGTGAACCATATGTTTTTTTTTTCATTCTGCAGAGACTGACTATATTGTAGTATGCAATTATGTGTATAACTGATATCTTTGAGAACAAGCATATACGTAATCTCCAAAACACTGGAAACAATATGATGCATTTACCAATACATAAAAAACGTGAGTTATAGTCTTTAAGCAACTGATTTCTCTGCACCTGCGTTCAGTTCAGATTAAGTGTAAGGTCCCCTGTCTCCTTTAATTTGGAGGAAGACTAAAAGTGGACTAAAGCTAATTTGTACTAGGATCATCCATAACACCTACCTATTAAAGCCACTACAAGCATGTGTTTTCACTTTTTCCCTTGTTTTGTGAAAGCACCTGCTCCCACTGGCTGCACAATGGAGATGAGGAACGTAGAATGGCTTGGTATGCTGCCAGCTCTGCCCTACCTTTGTGTGAGCAGAACAAACTCTTCAATATCTCAAAGAAAGTGGATATGTCCCGCTATGAACAATGATCAACTGTTTTTGGCAGCATATTCTTTTGGCTTTCTTCACTGGCTTCACAGATACTCTTATTCGCTTAGTTAAGTTTTTCACAGTCACCGTTTGAAAGCTTGAGTTACTACTATCAGAAACACTCCTTGCCTGTTTCCACAGCCATTTTCTTTCACTGCCTTTCTTATCGGGTAGGATATCTGTGCTTTGTTGAAACACAGGAAACACAGATTTGTATAGAAGCTGAGATCCACACAGATACCCTCTATTTGCGCTCTAGAGCCTGCGCCACTCTGCTCTAAAGGTAGTGACATACATAGTACATAACATAATGTAACAGGCAAGACAGTAAGGTAGCTCCTGATGGTTTTGTATATAGAGTAACAATTATTCAGGAAAAAAAATGTCCAGATAAGTCCAGTATTTCATTGGTGCAAAAAAATAGTTTGTTCATGCAACACCACCAAGACAGACCTGGTCCTGTAGAAAAACGAAATAATCATTTAAAAGCTACTTACACAGGCCTACACTTATCAGAAATACAACAGAGAGAGTACTCTTGTTGTCTTTCCTTGGTTTATGTGCCACATTCTAGTTCTGGTGCAGTGACTTAGGGAATAGGTTAATTGCCCTCTAACTTACACTCACAGACGACTTTATTAGTTACACCTGTTGAATTGCTTGGTAACCCACATTGCTAATCCCATGGCATCAACTCAATGCATTTAGGCATCTAGATGTGGTGAAGACGACTTGCTGAAGTTAAAACCGAGCATCAGAATGGGGAAGAAAGGGGATTTAAGTGACATTGAATGTGACATGGTTGTTGGTGCCAGACGGGCTGGTCAGAGTATTTCAAAAACTGCTGATCTCCTGGAGTTTTCATGTACAGCCCTTTCTAGGGTTTACAAAGAATGGTCCAAAAAAGAGAAAATATCCAGTGAGCAGCAGTTGTTTGGACAAAAATGCCTTGCTGATGTCAGGGGTCAGAGAAGAACAAGGCAGACTGGTTTGAGATTATAGAAAGGCAACAGTAACTGAAAAACATTGTTACAACCAAGGTATGCAGAATACCATCTCTGAATGCACAACACATCATAATTTGAAACAGATGGGCAACAGCAGGAGAAGACCATTAGGGTTAAACGCCTGTCAAATAAAAACAGGACTAAACTAACAAAATCATATCACAAGGGTGGAGTCATGATGGAGCTTTTTGGTGGGGTTATCTATTAGATATTGTTACATCAGGACAGGCAGGGTCACTCACTCCTATATTAAGCAAGTGTTATTCTTTAAGTATGGACTTTCAACCTCGCTGGCTTTCAGTGAATTTGAAGTAATGTTTGGTATCTAGTTACACCGCTTGAATTTGGCAAAAAACAACATGAAAGCATGGATCCATCCTGCCTTGTATCAATGGTTCAGGCTGGTGGTGTAATGGTGCGAGGGGATATTTTCTTGGCACAGTTTGGGCTTCTGAGGCCTTGTACACACGACCGAACATGTCCGCTGAAACTGGTCCATCGGACCAGTTTCCGCGGACATGTCCGACCGTGTGTAGGGCCTACCGGACAGTTTTCCGGCCTAGCGGACAGGTTTCCAGCGGACAAAAGTTTCCTAGCATGCTAAGAAACTTGTCCGCTGGAAGCCTGTCCGTCGGACATGTCCGATGGTCAGTACGACTCATCGGACATGTCCGCTGGCCCGAAATCCCGTGCTTGCGTCGAAGTGATTCGACGCATGCGTGGAAGCATTGAACTTCTGGGTTCGCGCACGTCGCCACGTCATCGTCGCTGCCACGTCACCGCGTATTCTGTCCACGGGGAATTTGGTCTGATGGTGTGTACACACATCAGACCAAAATCACCCAGCAGACATGTCCGCTGGAAACGGTCCGTGGACCGTTTTCATCAGACATGTCTGGTCGTGTGTACGAGGCCTTAGTACCAATTTAGCATTGTTTAAATGACACAGGTTATCTTATTAGTAATGTTGCTGACCATGTCCACCTCTTTATGACTACAGTGTACCCATCTTCTGATGACTACTTCCAGCAGGAAAATGCACCACGTCATAAAGCTCAAAACATCTCAACCACACATGATAATCAGTTCACTGTTCTCCAATGGCCTCCACAGTCACCAGATCTCAATCCAATAGAGCACCTTTGGGATGGTGGAACAGGAAATTCGCATCATGGATGTGCAGCTGACAAATCTGCAGCAACTGCGAGATCCTATCATGTCAATATGGATCAAAATCTCTGAGGAACGTTTCCAACACCTTCTTGAATCTATGCCAAGAAGAATTAAGGCAGTTCTTAAGGTAAAGGGGATCCAACCCGGTAATAGCCAGGGGTACCTAATAAAGTGGCCATTGAGTGTAATTTGTTATCCTCGAGTGAGAGGCAACTTACGCAGATGTTTGGCTTCCTCCCTTAACTCATCCTATTTTAATAATACCATTACGGTTACCTGGAACTACCTTTTTATTATTAAAAGTTACATAACGTCATAGTTCACTTTTTGAAGAATCCTTACAGGTGGAATCACTTACCGGTTGTGTCCATTTTGAGTAGTATCACCCTTGCTGATCTGTTATCAAGATATGCAGCTGCATTGTTATACAAATCCAATAGAGAGTGAAGCCAAACTTGCTTGTCCTCATCATTGCTGAGGTGAAGGACAGAGCGATGTAGCATAGTGTGGTGATCTCTGTACTGGTGTTTGCAAGAAATATAGGAAGTCAGCAGATGATTTTAACCACAGTGCCTAACCACGATTTAATCATTACTTCAGGTGGCTAGACCTTTCAGTACAAAACATCCTATGATATTCATTATAGGATTTCATCATAGCAATGTTTTTTCGGAAAGTAAACTCATGTTTTTATGTCTAACAGCCAGAATAACTTAAGGTATTTTTGGCTGTTCTACTCTTCCTATCAGGTATGCAGATATAGATAGCCAGGTACACTATCAACGGTAAGGAGTTACCTAAATGTATACATTAAGTAAAAGTAAGATGACACCCTAAATGAAAGGGGTTTTAAAAGCCCATAGCAAAAAATATTTTGCTTGGTTTAACATCAAACAGATCATCTCCCTTTTGTGTAACGTGAACCATGTAACGCCGATATCTATAATCGCCACCTGGAGTAGCAGACTGATTGTGCGCTGCTGTCAAATGTCAGTTCAGGAATTAAGGTTGCTACTAAAAGCAAGATGGGTTTCCTAGAAGAGCAACAACATTAACATGTAGGTCAGTAAGTTCTGCAGAACTCCGTACAAATGGCACAGTAACTGCTCATACCTATAATTAAATGTCTTCATAATATGAACAAAACAACTCACCATAAGAAGAAGGTTGTCTAAATAAACCTGAGACGGGGCTAGGTACAGATTCAAATGTAGAAACTGCCTCCTTGTTGGACCATACTGACTATCCTATCTTGTTGTCCCTTTTTAACTACTAAAAAAAGATTCAGTAGTACATGCACCCTTTGACTGTGCTAACACTGAAAAAGGTGGAAAGTTAGTGGAAAAATATTTACAATATCTATTATGGATTAAAGGTCCTATCCTTGTATCACTTTGTTCCCAAATGAAAACCTTTCTACATTGGCTGGCACACAATTCAAGCTTGAGCATTTCATTAGGATACACCAAAGTAAGTACATACGTCTCAATTCACAAAGGGAAAAAATATAACAAAAAATATATTTTCAGAGGACATGGACTTAGTCACATGTGATTTTTTTGTGAATGAAGCCAATATCAGTGTATCTGCTCTTCACTCCACCAAGAATGTGGCCACCTATTCTAGAATTTTTTATTTTTTTTGGAACTACTTTTTTCCCAAGCCTCCCAACCCTCATAATTATAAATTCACCCATTTTCCAGTTATGTGTGGATTAAGGGACCCTACAGACAAAAATCAGGAATACCCTTTATATGTCCATCCACCTCTTCAGTTTTTAGGGAGGATTCCTAGCCTCGTACACACGCATGGTTTTCTAGGCAAGAACCAGCAAGAAAACTGCTGGCCGAGCTTTCTTTCCGAGTATACCGTGCGTGTGTATGAGGCTTTCAGGTTTCTCGTCAAGAAAACTGCCCAGAATCTCGACAAGAAAAATAGAGAACCTGCTCTCTATTTTCCTCGTCGCGATTCTCTGCAGTGTTTTCCTGCCGAGAAACCCGAGCATCTGTATACTTACCTGTCGCCGTGGAAACCCACACATGCTCAAAATGACTTTGACGCATGCGCGGTAGCTTCCAAGGGCAGTGTAGGGTGCAGTCACCGCTTTCTTGCCATTCAAAAGAACGGCGGTTCTTTTGAATGGAGTGTCTGTACACTAGGCCGGCAAGAGATTCTTGCCAAGAATCTTGTCAGGAAAAACAACGTTTTTTTTCCTGACGAGATTCTGGGCCGTGTGTACAGGGCTTCAGTAGGGAGATTCCATGGCACAGAATTAACCAAAGTATACAGAAAACTGCTCAATCGGATTGAAATGCCGCGTACACACGACCGTTTTTAATGTCCTAAAAAAAACAAAGTTTTTCTCGACGTGATTCTTGTCAAGCCTGCCTTGCATACACACGACCATGAAAAAAAAAATGCTGGAGCAAAGCGCGGTGACGTACAACAGGTACAACAGCACTATAAAGGGGAAGTTCCATTCAGATGGCGCCACCCTTTGGGCTGCTTTTGCTGATTTCGTGTTAGTAAAAGTTTGGTGAGAGACGATTCGCGCTTTTCAGTCTTCATGCTTTTCAGTCTGTTACAGCGTGACGAATGTGCTATCTCCATTACAAACGCTAGTTTTAGCAGAACAAGTGCTCCCATCTCATAACTTGCCTCTGAGCATGCGCGTTTTTTTCCCGTCGTTAAAGCCTACACACGACCGTTTTTCACGACGTGAAAAAAACACAACGTGAAAAACGACGAGAAAAATTAGAGCATGTTCTAAATTTTTAATGGCCATTTTTCACGTCGAGAAAAATACTCTGGAGCCTACACACGGTCGTTTTTATTGACCAATTAAAAAAATTGCATTTTTTTCGTCATGAAAAATGGTTGTGTGTGCGCGACTTAACAGTTTTCTTAAAGTGAAACCCTAATCATCTAGATAAATACACTTTTACACATATGTGAATGCTGTTACCCACAAAGGGATTTGCAATTTCAATCAGCTTATTTTTGTATTTTGCACATGTAGGTCAACCTGCATAGCTCAGAAGTTCACTTTAGCCAGGCTTAGGATTTCGCACACATTTTCACACAAAATTCACAGAGCTTTTAGCCAAGACACACTTTTTTTTATTGGATTCAATTGGGAAAAAAAGTGTAAAGCCTTGGTGAAAGTTGTGTGAAAACAATCACAAATGCAGTGTATAAGTATATATTATTGTCTTTCAAATGTGAATTCAGCTGTCTATCTGGAGTTTTTTTCAATTTCTTCTTTTTCAGCATTCACAACATTTTCCCAGCTTTGCCCGAGTGTCAGTGTGTCCAAAGAAAGGGGGATATATATTGAAAAAAATATATAAAAATTGTCAAATTTATATTGGGTAAAGCAAAGATTTTGAACTAAAACACTGGTGTGTGGTAAAATGTGCAACTTGCTTTTAATGTATTTTCCTAAGCCAGGACAAGCATGTGCACTATTTCTTGTACCTAGTTAAAGCAAAGTTACAAGTACTCCAAATTGGACACATCTGTTGATCTACATGCTAGAAGCACATTATCTCTATCAGTGCAGCAGAAAATAAGTCATGGCTTCATCTATAATTGTATGTTTATTCAACCTTATGTGCTATCATTTCTCAAAAACTTGACAGGGGAGGAACAAGTCTCAAGGATATTTCTTACATAAAACAATCATACAAACTATATCTAAAAAATATCACTCTCAGACTGTTATTTACTGGCAGTTCTAAACTGCTCTATTAAACCCAATAGCTGTTGTGTTTTTTTTTACTTTCCTGAAGGAAAATGTTGAGCGAATTACATAGTTAAAACAAATTAAAACAAGAATTCTATCTCTTAATATACACACTTAATATATGTAGTCAGTATGTTCCGCTTATGAAGTTTCATACATTTTAAACTTTTTAAACAGAATACTGGAATGCATTGAAATGATGCTGAAATACAAGACATACAGGCCCGGATTCACGTACGAGTTACGCCGGCGTATCTCCAGATACGCCGTCGTAACTCTATCGTATCTATGCGCCTGATTCTTAGAATCAGTTACGCATAGATTTGTATTAGATCCGACCGGCGTAAGTCTCTTACGTCGTTGTATCTTAACTGCATATTTACGCTGGCCGCTAGGGGCGTGTACGCTGATTTACGCCTAGAAATATGTAAATCAGCTAGATACGCCAATTCACGAACGTACGCCCGGCCGACGCAGTACAGATACGCCGTTTACATTAGGCTTTTCCCAGCGTAAAGTTACCCCTGCTAAATGAGGCGTACATGAGGTGTACCAATGTTAATTATGGACGTCGTTCCCACGTTAATTTGGAGCATGCACACTGGGATACTTTCACGTCATTTACGTGGGGTCACATAAAATTTACATAACACACGCCCACATCTGCCACATTTGAATTAGGCGGGCTTACGCTGGCCTATTTACGCTACGCCGCCGAAACTTTGGTTTGAGAATACGGCACTTGCCTGTAAAAGTTGCGGAGGCGTAACGTAAATAGGATACGTTACGCCCGCACAAAGATACGCGATTCTACGTGAATCCGGGCCACAGTACCTGCATTAACAGATAACATTCCCTACCACAAAACCCACATTTAGGTTTACATTGGTGTCAAATCACATGCAAAATCAGTGGCTATTGCCAGCAATGGTACCGTCCGAATCAGTGCGCGGCCGACTTTCAGCGCCACACTGATTCCCAAAAGTAGTTCATGTACTACTTTTGGCGACTTTGGGGGGCAATTTGTATAGACATCTGTGAAGGAACCTGCACAGATGTCTGTCAGACTGTCAGGCCCTGTACACACGATCAGTCCAAACTGATGAAAACGGACCGACCGTGTGTGGGCGCCATCGGTCAGTTATCCTTATGTCAAAAAAAATAGAACTTGCTTTAAAATTTGACCGATGGGCGCCTAACCGATCGGTCAAAACCGATGGTTAGTATGCAAAAGCATCGGTTCCAAACCCGCGCATGCTCAGAATCAAGTCGACGCATGCTTGGAAGCATTGAACTTCATTTTTCTCTGCACGTCGTTGTGTTTTACATCACCGCGTTGCACTCGATCGGTTTTGAACTGATGGTGTGTAGACACATCAGACCATCAGTCAGCTTCATCGGTTAACCGATGAAACGGACCTTCAGTCCGTTTTCATCAGTTTGGACTGATCGTGTGTACAGGGCCTCAGTCTGTGTAAATACTTGAACTTTCAATATTTTATTTATTCATGTCTATGATAACACAAGCATAAATACAGAGCAATAGACAGTATATTAACATAGTTCCTTAATAGTATATGTTTAAAAGATTAAAGAGGGGGGGGGGTGAAAAAAAGGGGGGGTAATACATCCATCTAAAAGTACATAACCAAGATATATAGGTGAGAAGGTAACAAGATGATATCAAGCTTAAAATATCAGTCCCCGCTTACCCCAATTGGGTTCAAACAGTAAGCGGAGCTCCGTTATTAATCTACTATATTTATTATTGAAAAGATAATTCACTCTTCACCTTTAAGTAACTTTCCATTTTTTTAAATTAAAGGTTTCACATCTTTAGGTAATTAGAAGCTTTATGGTGGACCACTTTTTCTTGTAACTAGTCGTAGAATAATTTTTATATGCCAGCATAAGCTCATATTGTGCTTGTATATTCACTCTAATGATAACCTTGGATACGTTTGAAACTTCAGGAGATTTCCACATAATAGATATTGTGATTCTAGCTGCTATGAGTATATGTGTGTAAATACTTTTAATTTATCAGCTTAAACATACATACATATATTACACATATACATTATACAATTTTCCAATTCATGTTACTTTAGATTTATCTACAACTATGTAGTGCTAGGTCCTGCCTGGTTGCATACAAATTGAAAGTGTTTAGATATGACCTCATATTATATGGTTTTGGTAAACGTAAAGGAAAATTGTACAAGAAGATTGTATAATGTATGGCCAGCCTAAGTGCAATCACATGAACAGACGATCAATGCAGTTCTATGGAGCGACGGATGTCAGCTGTGACATGTCGGCTGACATTCGACCCGCTCTGCTCCGCTAAATGCAGACGGATGGAAACCATATTTTCTATCTGTCTGGTGGATCGGTTCACATGAAAATGGACAGACGGATCAGTTTTCTTCTGATAGTGGAGAGCAGAGATCTGACAGGTCCGTCTCTCCACGATGAGCAGAGACAGACCTGTCATCCGCCGGCTCAGTGTGTTTTAAAAGCAACTTTTTTTCGAAAAATTAACTTTCATGAATTTAAAAAAAATGAAAATGTAAAGTTAGCCCAATTTTTTTGTATAATGTGAAAGATGATGTTACGCCGAGCAAATAGATACCAAACATGTTATGCTTTATAATTGCATGCACTCGTGGAATGGCGACAAACTACGGTACCTAAAAATCTCCATAGGCGATGGTTTAAACTTTTTTTACGGTTATCAAGTTAGAGTTACAGAGGAGGTCTAGTGCTATAATTATTGCTCTCGCTCTGACAATCGCGGTGATACAGTACCTCACATGTGTGATTTGAACACCGTTTACATATGCGGGTTCGACTTACGTATGCATTTTCTTTGTTATGCGAGCTCGCGGGGAGGGGGCCGCTTTAAAAAAATAATGTTTTCTTATTTATTTTAATAATATTAAATTGTGTTTTTTTTGTATCACTTTTATTGCTGTCACAAAGAATGTAAACATCCCTTGTGACAGTAATAGGTGGAGACAAGTACTCTTTATGGAGGGATCAGGAATCTAAAAGACCCCCGATCCCTCCTTTGCACTTCAAAGTATTCAGATCGCCAAAAACTGTGATTCTGAATGCTGTATATTTTTTTTAATCTGGCGCCATTGGCAGCTGAGTAACCCAGAAGTGACATCATGACGCTGCTTCCGTGTTTACATTGCGGAGACTGAATCAAAGCTGTTTATGGCTTTGTTCCAGTCTGGGGCGAGACACTGGAGGCGGCGGATCATGGATCAGGTCTCCCGGTGGGATGGGAGGCCCGGTCAGATCGGCGGGAGGCGGGGATGTCCCCTTCCGCTACTCCGGCATAACAACCGAGCAGCTTCTAGCTGCATCGTTTGTTATGGCTGGATAGCCAATCGCCGGATCTAAACAACAGTACAGGTAACCTGCAGCTGCGGGCATCTTCCCAGTATAACCCCCGAAAGCCGAGGCTGCATATATGCGTGCGCTCGGCGGGAAAGGGTTTAAATTGTATAACATGTTGCATGCTACAACTGTATTCAGGGTGTAACATGTCAACACTGCAGCTGTCCTCGCACCCCCCCCCCCCCAAGTTGCCTCTGTGACAGCAGGCAGGGGATCCTATTTGCAGCTGTCGGCTTGTAGTTCTCAATGAACTACCAGGGCGCTGTTAAACAAAGGTGAACTTATCCTTTAATACTTGGCTAAAAGTGGTGATAACAAAAAACTTCACAAATTTGCATCAGCATTTTACATACAGTGTCTTGAAAAAGTATTCATACCCCTTGAAATTTTCCACATTTTGTCATGGTACAACCAAAAACGTATTGGGATTTTATGTGATAGACCAAGACAAGGTGGCACATGATTGTAAATTGGAAGGAAAATGATATATGGTTTTAATTTTTTTTTTACAAATAAATATCTGAAAAGTGTGGCGTGCATTTGTAATCAGCTCCCTTTACTCTGATACCCCTAACTAAAATCTTGTGGAACCAAATGCCTTCAGAAGTCACCTAATTAGTAAATAGAATCCACCTGTGTGTGTAATTTAATCTCAGTAGAAATACAGATGTTCTGTGAAGCCCACAGAGGTTTGTTAGAGAACCTTAGGGAACAAACAGCATCATAAAGGCCAAGGAACACACCAGACAGGTCAGGGATAACATTATGGAGAAGTTTAAAGCATGGTTAGGTTTTAAAAAAATATTATAAAAAAAAATATTATAATATTATTATTATGCCACGTACACACGGTCGTTTTTCAGCATGTCCAAAAAACAAAGTTTTTCCAACTTCATCATTAAAAACGATGTTGCCCACACGTCATCGTTTTTGAAAAATGATGAACAAAGCGCGGTGATGTACAACACGTACGATGGCACTCTGAAGGGGAAGTTCTATTTGCCTTTGGGCAGCTTTTAGCTGATTCCGTGTTAGTAAAAGACGATTTGCGTTTTTTTGTCTGTTACAGCGTGATAATTGTGCTTACTCCATTATGAATGGTAGTTTTACCAGAACGAGCGCTCCCGTCTCATAACTTGCTTCTGGACATGCGCGGGTTTAAAACATCGTTTTAGCCCACACGATCATTTTTTACAACTGGAAAAACTTCATTTTAAAAAACGACATTAAAAAATGCAGCATGTTCGATTTTCAGAAGCTGAAAAACGATGTGAAGCCCACACACGATCATTTTAAATGACTTTTTTAAAAATGTCATTTTTTTTCATGCCAAAAAACGACCGTGTGTACGCGGCATTAGTCGTGCACTCCACAAATCTGGTCTTTAGGGAAGAGTGGCAAGAAGAAAGCCATTGTTGAAATAAAGCCATACAATGTCCTTTTTGCAGTTTTTGAGAAGCCATGTGGGGGACACAGCAAACATGTGAAAGAAGGTGCTCTGGTCAGATAAGACCGAAATTTAGCTTTTTGGCCAAAAAAAAAAAACCACTATGTGTGGTGGAAAACTAACATTGCACTTCACCCTAAACACACCATCCCCATGTAAAACATGGTGGTGGCAGAATCATGTTGTGGGGATACTTTTCTTCAGTAGGAACAGGGAAGCTGGTCAGAGTTGATGGGAAGATGGATGTAGCCAAATACAGGGCAATCTGAGGCCTCGTACACACGACAGAGGAACTCATCGTAAATGAAACATCATTTTCCTTGACGGAGTTCCTTGTCAGGCTTGTGGAGAATCTTGACAAGCTTTCTTTGCGTACGCACTGTCAAGACCAAATCTCCTTGTTCTCAAACGCGCTGACGTACAACACATACAACGGCAGGGTAAGTTCGATTCCACTGGCGCCACCCTTGGGGCTGCTTTTGCTAATATCATGTTACTGCGTGTTAAGTAAAAGTTTGGTAAGAGACAATTTGCACTTTTCAGACTGTTACAGCGTGACGAATGTGCTATCTCCATTACAAACGCTACTTTTACTGAAGGTGCGCTCCCGTCTCATACTTTATTCTGAGCATGCGTGGGTTTCTTAGCATACACACAAACGTGTTTCTCGTCGAAAACCAGCCCGACGAGAAACACGACGAGGAAATTGAGACTCCCGTCGAGGAAAAAGAGAACTTGTTCTCTTTTTTTCTCGTCGAGTTCCTTGACAGTTTCCTCGATGAAAAACATACACACGACCGTTTTCCTCGGCAAAAAAGCTCTGCCACCAAGTTTCTTGATGGATTCTGTCGAGGAAAACGGTCGTGTGTACGAGGCCTTAGAAGAAAACCTGTTAGAGTCTGTAAAAGACTTGAGACTGGGGTGGAGGTTCACCTTCCAGCAGGACAACTACCCTAAACCAGAGCTACAATGGAATGGTTTAGATCAAAGCATATTCATGTGTAAACCCTCGTACACACGACCGAGTTTCTCGGAAAAAAACAGCAAGAAACTTGCTGGGAGATATATTTTTGCTGAGGAAACCGGTCGTGTGTACACTTTCGTCGAGGAAAATGTCGAGAAACTCGACGAGCCAAAAAGAGAGCAAGTTCTCTATTTCCTCGACGGGAATGGAGAAACTTGCCTTGTCGAGTTCCTCGACAGCCTAACAAGGAACTCGACGAGGAAAACTATGTTTTTCGCCCGTCAAGTTCCTCGGTCGTGTGTACGAGGCTTTAGAAAATGCCTGCCACACTTTTCACATATTTATTTGTAAAACAATTTGAAAAACATTTTCCTTCCACTTCACAATTAGGTGCCACTTTGTGTTGGTCTATTACATAATATCCCAATAGAATAAAAAATTTTTTTGGTTGTAACGTGACAAAATGTGGAAAATTTCAAGGGGTATGAATACTTTTTCAAGGCACTGTACATGACAACATATACTATATATATATATATATATATATATATATATATATATATATATATATATATATATATATATGTATATATATATATACACACACACACACACATATGCGGTAATTTGCAGGTATTCATTATGATTCATACGCTATACAGTTTATCATTTAATACAAAGAGGTTAATTCACTAAAACTGGAGAGTGCAAAATCTGGTGCAGTTGTGCATGGAAGCCAATCAGCTTTTAACTTCAGATTGTTCAGTTAGGCTTTGACCAAAAAAATGGAAGCTGATTGGTTTCTATGCAGAGCTACACCAGAATTTGCACTCCGTTTTAGTAAATCAAACCAAAGTGTTCAAGTCTATATAAAATTAGCATGGGGCTCTACAGAAATCATGTTTATAGAGAGAAACGTCTTTATTAAAAGCAATTAGTTTGAGTAATGCTGTCATAAAACTTTTTCTTCATAGTTTCTGACACAATCAAACCCAAACAACAGTTTTTCATTATAACTTTACTGTCTATTTTAATAAACATGACCAAGTACTGAAATTTTTAATATCCTGCTGCATAAGTATTTCCAAGAAGCTTTCCAGCTTATGTATAACTTTATATTTCTATCGTTGAGCCCTTTGCAAAAAAATCTATATCCTTGTCCTTTCCATACTTTTTCCCTACAAATCACCAGAAATGATTATTTTTAAAGGAATGTTTCCCATGTGTCATGTAAATCTGTTAGTGCTGACAGTTTATGAAATGTTCTATCTGGTTCCCACAGCAAAGACAAGAGCAAGGGCTCACACTGCCCAGCAACTTTAGAGAACATACTTACAATTCCTCAAGGTAGTGCAGGTTATGTAAGGCACCGGAGGAAAGTTTGGTAATGTTGTTCATGCTGAGATCACTGTAGGCATAAAAAAAAAATATAGTCAGTCATCTGGAACATATAAAATGGCAACATCTTTAAAAACTGGCATGCATAATCTCAGACAACGATGTGACAATAAAAGCAAAAAGGTGTGGGACAAGATGTGGACCCCAGAATGTAAACCTGGACACAAATACTACATAAAATCTTCGGCAGATTATAATTGTAGTTGTTATGGCAGTGTATATATCCATGTCATCTATGGTACGAACCTAAAGCTGTCCAGAGACAGATTGCTCCATGTTAACCACTTAAGCCCCAGACTATTTGGCTGGCCAATGACCAGAGCACTTTTTGCGATTCGCACTGCGTCGCTTTAACTGACAATTGCGCGATTGTGCGAAGTGGCTCCCAAACAAAATTGACGTCCTTTTTTTCCCACAAATAGAGCTTTCTTTCGGTGGTATTTGATCACTTTTGCAGTTTTTACTTTTTGCGCTATAAACAAAAATAAAGTGACAATTTAAAAAAAAAGCTATATTTTTGCTATAATAAATATCCCCCAAAAATATATTAAAAAAATATTTTTTTTCCTCAGTTTAGGCCGATACGTATTCTTCTACGTATTTTTGGTAAAAAAAATCGCAATAAGCGTTTATTGATTGGTTTACGCAAAAGTTATAGCGTCTACAAAATAGGGGATAGTTTTATGGCGTTTTTATTAATATGTTTTTACTACTAATGGCAGCGATCAGCAATTTTTACTGTGACTGCGACATTATGGCGGACACATCGGACACTTTTGATGCCATTTTGGGACCACTGTAATTGATACAGCGATCAGTGCTATAAAAATGCACTGATTACTGTAAAAATGACACTGCCAGTGAAGGGATTGACCAGTAGGGGGGCGCTGAGGGGTTTAAGTGTGTCCTAGGGAGGGCTTCTAACTGTAGAGGGGATGGGCTGTGTGTGACACAACACTGATTATCGCTCCCGATTACAGGGAGCTGTGATCAGTGTCCCGTCACTAGGAAGAATGGGGAAATGCTTGTTTACATCAGCATTTCCCCGTTCTTCCCCTCTGTGAGACGATCGCAGGACCTGCGATCTGAGTTTGCGGCATATTAAAGGGCGCATATATATACGTCGATCTGCCCACAGGAGCCATTGTCGTGACGTATATATGCGTGAACCGGTCCTTAAGCGGTTAAAGAATACCTATATCCAGTCACTAAAATCTCACACAAGCTTTAATATGGTAAGGTAAGTTAGAAAAAAAAGACCACTGCTCAGAGGTGATACAATCAGTTACTACTCCAAGATGATGCTGTAGGGTGGGGTGCATGCCATGCCACTGCAGTAGCAATCATGGAACAGGATACTTTGGATTGGCAGCATACCCACACATGAAATATAGTAGAATTTCTTTATTGAAAAAGCAAAGAGGAAGAGTACAGGCAGGGGAAAGGTTTGTACCATAGATGACACTGCATTTTACTGTATTACACTATTGTGCACCTTTTTCTTCATCATTTATGTGGAAACATTCTTGGATTACACTGTTTGGAACGGATTCCTATCAATTGATCCGAGTGGTCCTGTGTATGCTTTTATGCCAAAGCACGTGAGAGTGAGGCCTATTGTTGTGGTGAGTGCGCATTTCTGAAGGGTGGAGGATTCACTAAACACTCTGGTGTGGTGGAAGATTTTTTGAAGATCCTAAAAGAAACCAACACTTATGAACTTTAGTTTCACTAACATTCATTTAGTTCACTGGTTTTAGATATAACCGTCCTATTTATCACTGTATGTTTTTGGATTCACATATAGGGTGTATATTCACCAATTTACTTATTTAAGTTTAGGTTATATGTGCATTTTTATTTATTTACTTATTTTAAGCGCTGCTTTATATATTTATTGATACACTGTTTCACAGATAGGTGTCACTATACGCATATATACTTTATCTCAATTCATTCACCTAATAGCAGCAGCTAGTATTGCTTAGTTTTTTCTCCAGCTGAGCGCAGTGGGGTTGGTTAAGCAGGCGGCCTTTTTCTTTACTACCAATTTGTTCAATTATATTATTTTGGTTATTTATAAATTTTACCACTTACACCATTCTATGTTATTGGAGTGCAATACCATCTCTTGATTTTTTTCCATGTCTCACTGTGGGTAGTGGTTGGCCCATACGGTAGTTGCAGCACCTTTACCCTCTGCACACATAGGGCCGGATTCAGGAAGAGCGGCGCATAGTTATGCCGGCGTAGCGTATGACGTATAGCAGAGCGGCGAGCACAGTATTCACAAAGCACTCGCTCCCAACGTTGTCATTTCGTCAGCTTAAGCCCGCCTAATTCAAAGTAGCTGGAAGGTGGGCGTGATCCATTTAAATGAAGCGTGACACAATGCAAATAATGGGCCGAACAAACGGCACATGCGCCGTACCGTGGACGCATCACAGTGTGCATGCTCAGAATCACTTCTAAAATACTCCATAAGATACGTCGAATCACTGCCTACGACGTGACGTAACCTACGCCCAGCCCTATTCACGTACTACTACGTAAACAACGTAAAATCTGACGGCTGTTCCCTGGTCCATACCTTAACATGACTTACTCCTGCTTTATGAGGCTTAACTTTACACCGGACGTACGACTTACGTAAACCGCGTATATGAATGCGCCGGGCAAAAGTACGTTCGTGAATTGGCGTATCTCCCTCATTTGCATATTCGATTCGTAAATCAATGGAAGCGCCCCTTGCGGCCAGCGTAAATATGCGCCCACGATACGATGGCGTAGGAAACTTACGTCAGTCGGGTGAAACCTAATTTCAGGCGTATCTAGTTCTATGGGCACAGCGCATAGATACGACGGCGCACATTGACACTTACACAGCGTATCTCGAGATACGCCAGCGTAAGTGCTACCTGAATCCGGGCCATAGTTTCCACTGTAACGCAGGAATAGCTACTTTACCCATATATGTGAACCAGCCTTTGCTATTTGCATTGATAAATACAGATGCCTGTTCATGGACACTAAAAGGTATTTTTACTTGAAAAATATATTGTAAATGTTGCAAGTGGGAGACCAGGACACAGATTCCAGGTTCACTTTACAAGGCTCACAATAAAGAAGCGAGTTATGATATGGAGACCCGCAAAAAATGACATATAGCAAGATGAGAACAATCCAATGCATTCTGCTGAATTCTTTGGACTTCTATATAGCTATCTAAACACTTGCCTGTACTTAGTTGACAATCTATTTTGACATATAGACCTCATTTAAATGAATGAAAATGTGTTCTTTTAATATCGGACAATGTTTGCTCTAAATTAGAATAATAAAAAGAATAGAACTGTCAAACAAAGCTCTTTCGTCCTCCCTTCTGAGATGTATGCTTTTCACTGAAATGTAACACGTCATAGATATTTAGCTAACAAATTATTATAGCCATGGAAGATTCTTATTATTATAGCTATCTGACTATACAAGTTAAATGTTTTCCTGTGTCTGATGTCTTTCCCAGATACCAGAGAATATATAACATATGGGGAATTAGTGTTTGGAAATGGTTAGAAAGAATGAGGTCAGGTTTTAAAGCAATTCTATCATGGTGATGGGCATTACAAGAAATCCACAATATAATTCAACATCAACATTTATATGGGTTGCTAGCGGATCAGAAAAAAAAAAAAAAGAAAAGGAAAAAGAGAATGCATAACATTACATTAACCCACAACGCCATAGTGTTTAAAGCTGCTCTCATCTCTCTGTTTTAACATTTAAAGCCGAACGTGGATAAATTCATGTAGAATTCAGGAGCCAGACAGTCCAATCTAATAGTCAGTCAGTCAATAGTACATTAATATAATCATTTTTTAGATGTACATGCAAAAAAAAAAAAATTGATGTAAATTAAGTGATTCTTGTTTGTTACTGTTAAAAAAACAAAACTTTGTTTTCATGGTTGTGGTTTGTAACTAAAGTATACTGTATGCGTACAATAGAGCTGCATGATTCTGGAAAAAATTAGAATCGTGATTTTTTTGCTTAGAATAATGATCACGATTCTCAGCGTAACATCATTTTTCACATTATAAAAAAAATAGGCTAACTTTACTGTTTAGCTTTTTTTAATTCATTGAAATGTATTCTTTCCCCAAAAATTGTATTTAAAAGACTGCTGCGCAAATACAGTGTGACATCAAATATTGCAATGACTGCCACTTTATTCTGTAGGGTCTCTGATAAAAAAATATATATAATGTTTGGGGGTCCTAAGTAATTTTCTAGCAGAAAATTCTGATTCTAACTTGTGAGCAAAAAGTGTCAGAAAAAGGCCTGGTCTTTAACCACTTCAGCCCAGGACCATTTCGCTGGCCAAAGACCAGAGCATTTTTTGCGATACGGCACTTCGTCGCTTTAACTAAGAATTGCGCGGTCGTGCAATGTGATTCCCAAACAAAACTGATGTCCTTTTTTCCCACAAATAGAGCTTTCTTTTGGTGGTATTTGATCACCTCTGCGGTTTTTATTTTTTGCGCTATGAACAAAAATAGAGCGACAATAAAAAAAAAAAAAGCAATATTTTTTACTTTTTGCTATAATAAATATCCCCCAAAAATATATATAAAAAAAACGTTTTTTTTTGCTCAGTTTAGGCCGATACATATTCTTCTACATATTTTTAGTATAAAAAAAATCCAATAAATGTTTATTGATTGGTTTGCACCAAAGTTATAGCATGTACAAAATAGGGGATAGTTTTATGGCATTTTCTATTAATAATTATTTTTTTTACTAGTAATGGCGGCGATCAGAAATTTTTATCGTGACTGCGACATTATGCCGGACACAACGGACACTTTTGACACATTTTTGGGACCATTGTCATTTTTACAGCGATCAGTGCTATACAAATGCACTGATTACTGTGAAAATGACACTGGCGTGGCTACATGTGACACGTCACTGATCGCTGTTCCCGATCACAGCGAACAGACAATCAGTGACAGTGTCACTAGGCAGAACGGGGAGAGGCATGTTTACACTTACCTCTCCCTGTTCTGCAGTTTATAATAATGTACATATCCTCTATGTGGTCCACTGCTGTGATGTTTTACTAGTTTTTTTATTGCATTGTCAGGTGTCAGTTCACAGATGTCAGATGACCAACAGTGCACCTAGATTTACTGCTCTCCTAAAAGCAAGAAATTGGAGTCATGAAATACAAAGGGGTTGATTTACTAAAGACAAATAGACTGTGCACTTTGCAAGAGCAGGTGCTCTAGTAATTGAGTTAAAGCTTTATTTTGCAAAGAATACGCGTTGTGCAATGATGTGCAAGAAAAAAAGCATTTGGATCAGTAAAGTCAGGGAAAAGTCAGAACTCTTGACCTATGTACTTGTTCTAGGTCAAAGGATGACAGCCATTCAACTGAAAACCAAAATGTAATATCTGGTAGTTTACGAGCTGGAAAACCTCAGAGCTCTTGGTTCTGAAGAGCTGATTTGCTGCATTGTGCGTGAGACTTTCCTATCTCCCACTAGCACAGGGTATTGCTGCTACCTGCACAGGTATCTTTCTGGAGCACTTACCTGCACAGGTATCTTTCTGGAGCACTTAGCAGTAATGAAAAGTAAAAGAGAAGCGTTTTATTATTATAAAGCATATGCTGCCTGCATCAGTGCTGTGAACTGACACCTGACAATGCAATAAGAAAACTAGTAAAACATCACAGCAGTGGACCACATAGAGGATATGTACATTATTATAAACTAGGGAATTAGGTAGGGTTGTCCTGATACCACTTTTTTAAGACCGAGTACAAGTACCGATCCTTTTTTTCAAGTACTCGCTCGATACCAATTACCAATACTTTTGTTTCATCTCATGTGACAGTGGCACATGTGTCAGTATTTTTTATTTATTTTTTCAATTTTTTTGTGTTTATTTTTACAATACTTTCACCCACATGCTGCAATGGGGGTGAACAGTGTCAGTGTGTTTTTTATTTAATTTTTTACAATTATTTTTTTATTATTTATTGCAATTCTTTTTTTTTATCAGCTGTTGGGGGGCTTTGGTGAGATATCAGGGGTCTTAACAGACCTTTGACATCTCCCCTTTGAGACAGGGAAAGGGACTAGGGACACAGATTCCCCATTCCCTATCTCAGCAGCCTCCATTGCGCAAAAAAGGAATGGAGAGAAGACAGCGGCTCCTCTCCATTCATAAACTGAAACTTTGTAAACACAGTTTACGATGTTTCAGTTATGTGAATGGACAGAGTCAGTGATCACTCACTCTAGTCAAACAAAGGATTCGCCCTTTTCTGACTGTACATTCAGAAAAGTAAGGAGCCAGATTTACCAGCTCCTACCTCTGCTCTCCATCCTGACAGATCGAGGGGGAGAAGAAAGGGGGACAGCAGCACATAGGAGGAGAAGAAGAGAGGGGGACAGCAGCAAGGAGGGGGACAGCAGCATGGAGGGGGACAGCAGCACGGAGGGGGACACGGAGCAGCATGGAGGGGGACATGGAGCAGCATGGGGGGGACAAGAAAAAGCATGGAGGGTGACACGGAGCAGCATGGAGGGGGACACGGAGTAGCATGGAGGGGGGCATGGAGGAGAACGGAGGGGGACAGCAGCAGAACGGCGGGAGCTGGAGGAGTATACGAGGACAGTCAGCGGTGATCGTGTGTAGGAGAGTTACAAGCACCGATCACCGCTGATTTCACTAAAGCAGCTGAAAGCTGCGGGGGGGGGGGGGGGGAAGGAGAGAAGCGGAGAAACTGACTGTCAGACTTTGAAATCTATACAGGGTGATCAGTGGTTGTAACTCTCCCACTGCACTGATCACCCTGGCTGCCCAGGTATTGGGTGAAGCATCGAAGCATTTGCTCGAGTACAAGTACTTGGGCAAATGCTTGGTATCGGTGCTGATACTGATACTAGTATTGGTATCGGGACAACCCTAGTAGAGGGAATTATGAACAGTTCCAAATACCAGTCAATATTGGCACAAAACCTTCAGGCTTCTGCTAGAAAGCTGAACATGAAGAGGAACTTCATCTTTCAGCATGACAACTACCCAAAGCATACATCCAAATCCACAAAAAATGGCTTCACCAGAAGAAAATTTAGGTTTTGGAATGGCCCAGCCGGAGCCCAGTCCTGACTCCCATTTAAAATCTGTGGGGGTGATCTGAAGAGGGCTGTGCACAGGAGATACCCTGGCAATCTGACAGATTTGGAGTGTTTTGCAAAGAAGAGTGGGCAAATATTGCCAAGTCAATATGTGCCATGGTGATACCCAAAAAGACTGAGTGCTGTAATAAAATCAAAAGGTGCTTCAACAAAATATTATTTTAAAGGTGTGCACACTTATGCAACCATATTATTATTATTATTTTTTACTTCCCTCGATCAAAAAGATCTAAGTTGTACAGTTTATAGGTCACGTTAAAGGTGGAAGAAGTTCTGAAATTATTTATATTTGTCTCATTTTGTTACATCACAGAAACCTGACATATTAACATGGGTTTGTATACATTTTATATTCACTGTTTTTATATATATATATATATATATATATATATATATATATATATATATATATATATATATACCGTATTTATCGGCGTATAACACGCACAGGCATATAACATGCACTCTAACTTTAAGAGGGAAGCTTCAGGAAAAAATCTTTCCACAGCCCCCTGCGTATAACACGCAGGCACAGTTTACCCTCTATTTTCAGGGTAAAAAAGTGAGTGTTATACGCCAATAAATACAGTATATATAACAAGCATGTTATACTTTCCTGCTCTGTGCAAGGATTTAGCATAGAGCAGACCAAATCCGCCTCTACTGGGGTTCCCCGGCGGCGCTACAGGCTCCTCCTCTTTATCGGGTGCCCCCACGGAGGGTCGCTTTCCATGGGGGCACCTGTGAGAGCATGCTCATGATTCCATTCACACAGACAGCAGGACTCGTCCCCACTCTGGTGCCACTGGATTTGATTGACAGCAGCGGGAGCCAATGGCTCTTGCTGCTATCAATCTATCCAATGAGGACAGAGACAGTGGCTGGAGCCTCTGGGCTCGTGCTCATAGTTGGAACGAACAGGCTCAGGTAAGAAAAAGGGGGGCTCTGGGGGGCAGTTGCAGCGCAGAATGTTTTTCACCTTAATGCATAGAATGCATTGAGGTGAAAAAACATGAGCCCTTACAACCCCTGTAATGTCTTTTAGCTATCACTACTATTTTACAATATTTTTTTTTTTTTACATGGTAGCCCTAAAAACGAGGCAGTCCCTTTTCATCAAAACAGGTTGGCTGTATCTGTTGTTCCTAACAAATAAAGTTTTTTTACTGAGTTGCAAGTGAGACTGAATTTTGTACTAGGTGACCTAACCATGCACTTAAAATATGAAGATTGAACATGGTGTACTTGATACAGATAATGTTTGATGATTCACAGTGGCGCTTTGTACCGATAATACTAGGGTTGTCCCGATACCGAGCATTACCCAAGTACTTGTACTCGAGCAAATGCTTCGATGCTTCACCCGATACCTGGGCAGTCAGGGTGATCAGTGCGGTGGGAAAGTTGCAAGCACTGATCACCCTGTATAGATTTCAAAGTCTGACAGTCAGATTCTCCGCTTCTCTCGCCCCCCCCCCCCCCGCAGCTTTCAGCTGCTTTAGTGAAATCAGCGGTGATCGGTGCTTGTAGCTCTCCTACACACGTTTACCGCTGACTCCTCCAGCTCCCGCTGTTCTTCTGCTGTCCCCCTCTGTGCCCCCCTCCGTTCTCCTCCATGTCCCACTCCATGCTACTCCGTGTCCCCCTCCATGATGCTCCATGTCCCCCTCCATGTTTTTCCGTGTCCCCCTCCATGCTGCTCCATGTCCCCCTCCATGCTGCTCCGTGTCCCCCTCCGTGCTGCTGTCCCCCTCCTTGCTGCTGTCCCCCTCTCTCCTCCTCCTCTGTGCTGCTGTCCCCCTCGATCTGTCAGGATGGAAAGCAGAGGTAGGAACTGGTAAATCTGGCTCCTTACTTTTCTGAATGTACAGAGTCAGTGATCCCAGGCGAATCCTTTGTTTGACTAGAGTCAGTGATCACTGACTCTGTCCATTCACATAACTAAAACATTGTAAACTGTGTTTACAATGTTTCAGTTTATGAATGGAGAGGAGCCGCTGTCTTCTCTCCATTCATTTTCAGTGCAGCTGAGGCTGCTGAGAAAGGGACTGGGGAATCTGTGTCCCTAGTTACTTTCCCTGTCTCAAAGGGGAGATGTCAGAGGTCTGTTAAGACCCCTGATATCGCACCAAAGCAACCCAACAGGGCTGATAAAAAAAAAAAAGAATTACAATAAATAATAAAAAAATCAATTGTAAAAAATAATAAAAAAATAAAATAAAAAACACACTGACACTGTTCACCCCCATTGCAGCATGGGGTTGAAAGCATTGTAAAAAAAAACACAAAAAAAATTGAAAAAAATGATTGATAAAAATAAATAAATAAATACTGACACATGTGCCACTGTCACATGAGATTAAATAAAAGTATCGGTAATTGGTATCGGCGAGTACTTGAAAAAAAGGATCAGTAAAAAAAGTGGTATCGGGACAACCCTACCCTCTACCTTGCCTAAGGCCTGTGTTCCAGCTGAGAGAAATAGCCCCAAAGCATGATTCTGGCATCACCATGCTTCACAGTGGGTATGGTGTTCTTTTGGTTATGTGCAGTGTTGTTTTTGCACCAAACATATCTTTTGGAATTATGTCCACAAAGTTCAACCTTGGTTTCATCAGACCCTAACACATTTTCCCACATGCATTTGAGGGACTTTAATTTATGCAAAATTCAGCAGGGCTTGGATGTTTTTCTTTGAAAGAAAAGGCTTCTGTCTTGCCACTCTACCCATAGCCCAGACATGTGAAGAATACAGAAGATTGTTGTCACATGTATCACACAGCCAGTACTTGCCAGATATTCCTGCAGCTCCTTTAATGTTGCTGTAGATCTCTTTGCAGCCCCCCTAACTAGTTTTCTTCTCGTCTTTTCTTCAATTATGGAGGGACATCCAGTTCTTGGTAATGTTACTGTAGTGCCAAATTTTCTCCACTTGATGATGACTGTCTTCACTGTGTTCCACTGTATACCTAATGACTTGGAATACCTTTTGTATTCGTCTCCTGACTGAAACATTTTAACAAGGAGATTCCCCTGATGATTTGGAAGCTCTTTGCAGACCATGGCTTTTGCTGCAAGATGCGACTAAGAAAATGTCAGGAAAGACCTACTAGAACAACTGAACTTTATTTGGGGTTAATTAGAGGCACCTCTTTAATGATGATAATTAAATGATGACTCCTATTTAACATGAGTTTGAATGTAATTACTTAATTTTGAACACAGTGTGCACACTTATACAACCACGTTATTATAGATTTTGATTTTTAGAGTACTGAGTTGTGTAGTTTATAGGTCACATTCAATGTGGAAAAAGTTCTGAAATGATTTATCTTTTTCTTATTTTTTTATATCACAGAAACCTGACAATTTAACAGGGGTGTGTAGACTTTTTATATCCTCTGTACATATATAAACACAAACATTTACATACATATAAAAACACACTGTCTTGTATCACATGATCCACATTGTGAGCATTTGGCATCTAGCGCTAGTATTGACAAAAAAAGAAAAATCTCATAGTGCATGTAGTAAGTAGTATACAAAATATATATATTTTTTTTATAAAAAAGATTTATAAAGTATATCACATTTCATATAAGTATCTGTTGTTCCTAATGAATAAATATTTTAAATGAATTTCAAGTAAGACAAAACTATGTATGAGGCACTCCTAACCACATACTTAGAAGTTCTTTATATATTAAGAAAATTTACTATCGTGGTTGGAATCGTGATTAGAAAGGCCTAAGCCCAAATCTGCATTTACTACCATAAACCAGGCTCTGGTGCAGAATATGCATTCTTTCTTTGATGCGTTTGAATTTACATCTACCCACATTGCTCTATCACACACCTACCAGCTATTCAATCAACAGGAACAATAAAAAGGTAGCTACATTCCATTCTTAAGCGTTCTCAGGCATTAACAAAACAACATTTTATTCAACTCCTGCTCTAGTAATAGAGAAAACCAATACAAAACCATATGCAGCCTTTGGAGCACCTATTTGGCATCACTGTAATACACTTTCTAGAATATTTCAGCAAGAGTTTCCTTAGGTTTGCATAACAGTGGAAACAAAGGCTATTAAAAAATCTATAGCTGCTTTGTTTCTGAAGGGAACAATAAACCTTGAAACTGATCTTATATATTATTTTCAATTCGTGACAGCAGAGTCGAGCAGCAGCACGTGCAATATTCATGATGGAAATTCCATGCCCTAATTTGACAAATAAAACCCACTGTCCAGTTCTACTTGCAGCCAGAAGGTTAAACGTTTTTACAGTCCACTAGTAAAAATGGAAGCCTATCCATTAACGTGGTTGTAAAATTATTAGCACGCTCGGCTTTACTCTACATACTGGCTTCCCTTTGCATATTTTACAGTTTGTTTTTTTGCCCCTTCAAGTGGCCCATGAAAAAAAACACTACAATAAAACATATTTCCACTTTCACCTTTCGTAAGGTTTTTAGACACATTAAATATGTGAAATGACCCATAAAATAGCAGTGTAATGAGATACTGCACTGGAGAGCACTAATGGGACTGCACAGTAGTTCCTGGCAGAGGAAGCCAAGAGACTATAGGACTCAATCAACTTCTGGGTTGGACTTAGTTCTACGAACAAAGATTGCAGTCTTTTCCTGATTTATTGGAAAGTTTCCCACAGTGTTTGCCTTGTAACATAAGCAATAACTTTACGGCACGCACAATCCGTTGTCATAAACCTCACTAAAACATGCTGCTTATACCAAGCTGCTTCCTTTATTAAACACTTGCTGTGCATGTTCAGAAACTGTCCTGGGCACTTGCTGCAGACATCATAAAAACTTTGTTAATAGGTAACTAAAAAAATGTAAGTTCCTTAAGCAACACCTTTTCTTACAATAGACAGAGGAAAGAAACGACCAGGTAACATTTCACTGTAAGAAATGAGCAAGCCTCAAACAAAAGAAAGTTAATTTGTAACTAAGATCAAACTGCTACCCTTTATGAAGCCTTTATGATCCAAATTTAGAAGTTGGCAGCCAAGTCATTATTATGCCCCACATAATAGGGAAGAATCAATTGCATCCTCCAGTTAAGGTTGCCATATATGGTAAGATTAAAGTAATTATTTGGCAAAAGTTCTAACCACTGAACCAATCTTTATATTTCAAAATGGGACTTATATACAGAATTTCATACAAGCTTCCATAGGCCATGTTGGGCTTTTCATTTGCTATGTAATAATATTTCCAATTGAAAACCAAGCAGACTCAAATAAAAAAAAATATCAGCAACAGAGAATACCAGATATGATGGTGTCCTTCACACCATATTATTATGACAAAATAATTTGTATTGTAAAAAAAAAAAAAAAACTTTTATTGGTATGGAAAAGCCTAAATTCATGGTATTCTGACCAGGTACTGTATGTCACGTGTTATTTGTCATCATTGGGTAATGGTAATATTGACTCCTCCAAAGCCCTGTATCTGAACTCCTCCAAGAAGGTATGTTTTTGCTGATTCTCCCTGGCCATGGTTTTAAGGGCTGTCCCTTTAGCAAATTATGGCGTGAAAGATAATAGTCAAAGCAAAATACTGGATTGACAGACAGGAAGGTATTTTTTTAAATAAAAAGCAGACAAACACCAAAATCTAGAAGGCAGTTGAGGTCATAGCCAAAATGTCAGATCAGAATACCAAAGAAGGCCAAAGGACCAGTAGATGGAATATCAGGAACTGATATGACATCACAAGCATGCCTCAACATGTTGTATTCAAACGTTACCAGCAGGTGGTTTAGACAAACAGCTTGAAACAGCAGACCTGGCCACAATAGGAAGATGCTGGAAGCAGTGTTGAGCATGAGCAGAGAACCAGCAGCTACCAGTGGGAGGTAATGATGAGTAGCTAGATGCTAACACTGTATTAACTAAAAACTACTTCTGCAACAATATGTAGGTGGTGTTATGCAAGCAGCATAGGAAGTCTAAAGGTTACTCGCGATTGCTTCTGAGAAGGACAGAACGGAGATCTGTCAATGTTAACAGACAGATCTCTTCCAAAGGCTATCCGTGATTGCTCCTGAGAAGGACAGAATGGAGATGTGTCAATATAAACAGACAAATCTCTGTTCTGGCAGGGGAGTAGAGACAGATCGTCTGCTCCTAGTACTTAGGAGCAGCAATCGGTCTCCTCCACCACTCAGTACTATCCCCCCACAGTTAGAAACACTTCCCTAGGGAACACTTAACCCCTTGATCGGCCCCTGCCAGTGACATTTACACAGTAATCAGTGGCTATTTTTTAGCTCTGATCGCTGTATAAATATAAATGGTCCCAAAATAGTGTGAAAAGTGTCTGATTTGTCTGCCACAATGTTGCAGTCCTGAAAAATCGCAGATTGCTGCCATTACTAGTAAAAACAATGTAATAAAAATGGCATAAATATATCCCCTTTTTTGTATATATTTGAAGAATATATATCGTTCTAAACCAAGGAAGAATTATATATATATATATATATATATATATATATATATATATATATATATATATTTTGGGGATATTTATTATAGCAAAAAGTAAAAAATATAGCATTTGTTTTCAAAATTGTCAGCCTTTTTTTTGTTTATAGCACAAAAAATAAAAACCACAGAGGTGATCAAATACCACCAAAAGAAAGACGTCAATTTTGTTTTGGTACAACGTCAGACGACCGCACAATTGTCAGTTAAAGTGACATAGTGCCTTATTGCAAAAAATGGCCTGGTCAGGAAGGGGGTAGACCCTTCTGGGGCTGAAGTGGTTAAGGAAAAAAAATGTTTTATGATACATAATGCTTCAGCAAGCTAATATTTTTATTGATCAATGTTTACACCCAAAATTCATACAAATTTCACTCAAGATTCACATATTTTTACCATAAGATTATTTTTGAAAAAATTGTGAATCTTTTGAGAACATGTTATTAAACAGACCCAACGTAGTTAAGGTTTAGATCTACTTTAATGTTTCTCTTTTAAACAAGTACAATAATAAGTAAGCTTTGCTGAAGAGGACCATACTGAACATTTCAGGTGCATAATTTGATGTACAGGGTTTGATATGTGTCTGTGTCTAATAATGTATACTGACAAGTGCCTGCCAAAAATCCAAATCCTCCTATATTGGTCACAGCTCTTGCAGGAAATGATTTTTATGGTGGAATGCCAGATTGTATTTTCAAGATATCTTTCCTTAGACACATTCCCTTATCTCGAGGAAATTGTAAAAAAATCAAGTACATGCACTTCTCTTTCCAAACAGCTTAGTTTAAGAGCTACATATTGATTTGTAACAGTTTAAACACACTATGTATATGTGAAAATTGAGAAATTTGAAAGTCTTGAAATGACTTAATGGGGTTGATAGAAAGTTTTCAGTGCCCTAAAGGTAGAAACAACATATTGAGAGTTCTTGGTAGGTTGCCATCCATTGTAACACTTTTAATTCAGCCTTCTTCTGTTTTACAATGTCACAGGGATGATAAAATGTTATAATTATGCTATTTAAACAAACAGCCTGAAAAATAGAAAGAAGGCACATAAATCTGAAAACACAATTTACAGTTGTAAATCTTCAGGAAGCGTCTGAAAAATGACAGGATTACCTGGTATTATTTTTATGAAAGCTATAGATTTAAAAAATATTGAAAGTTTACTTCGAAATCCTGGCTAAACTTAACTAATCCTCAAAATGCTTCCTTCCCCCTCCTAACACCTATGCTGACTAGCCTGTATTAAAAAGATGTATATACTTACCGATTTGCAGGCCCCTTTGGTCCAGTCACATGATCCAGCTTCTCTGTGTCAGCCAGCAGCAGCTGCAGGGGAGAGTAGCGTGTACCGACAACAGATGGCCCATAGGAACAGATGGGTAATGTCACTGATCCTCTGCATCTGTTGCTGCTGACACAGGGGAGATCACATGACCAGACCAGAGCGGCCTGAAAAAAGGTAAGTATACAGATCTTTCTTACACAGGTTACTCAAAGTAGGTGTTAGGAGGGGGTATGAGTATTTTCAAAATTAGTTAGGGATTAGCTTGGAATTTCACTTTAATTTTATATATATATATCTGTCTGTGTGTGTGACCCTTAATGACTTTTTTTTTTAATACTTTTAATGTTTAGAAGAAAATAAAAATGTTTAGCTCTGATAGCAGGATATTAACCATCATAATGCGTCATTATATGGGTTATGCACATAATGGTCAGCCTTAAGGCTCCATATACACCTTCGCAAATTTATATGTAGTAAAGCATACAAATATTTTTTTGTGCATCTTCATGTGCCGTCATGCCCAACAGAATAATAAAAATGATACAATGCTCATTCAAAAAAATACACTAAAAACTGAAAGGAGTGAACATGGAAAGATGTGAATCTGGCCTTTAAAAAAAACTGTAGTGAGAGAATGCAATGGCTACCATTACTGATATCACCCTCTTAAAAATGCTAGTACTTTCTAAATCACTTACATAGGACAAGTGTGCAGTTTAGAAGTTATAACTTCACTCCTACTTGTAATCTGCATGCTTGTTTTGAGTTATTTGAGTTAATAAACTAAAGGCAAATTGACTGTTTACTTAGCAAGGGAATTGGCCCCATAGCTCAGTGAATGAGTTAAAGCTCATGTTGAAGACTTTCATCATCCAATCATGTGTAAGCAAAAATAAAAAATAAATGTTTTTGTTTTCCTTGCATGTGAAGTGAAACTTCACCTACAAAGTGAAGACTTTATCTGTCTTTAGTGGATCACCCCACTGACTCAGAATACTGAAGCTAAAGACATCCAGGAGATCAGTATTTACAAAGGAGGTCAGCAAATGGAAAGCCTTATTTATCTCAAAACAGGTTTCTTAATGTAACGTATATCTATCTATCTCTCCATGCGTGATCATTCTCTAATCCACTTCTTCTTAAACAAAAAAAAGTATGTGTCTACAGTTGCTAAAAAGGGACTCCCATCTGCTTGACATGCAAGGCCGTATTGAGCTGTTCAGTTTCAATCCCGATCATTGCCTCTGTTGGGTGCACTTTGGCTTGGCTTACGTTTTCATGTTTGGTTGACCATCCAGTGTACCGTAGGATAACTGATTTCAATTAAGCAATTAGTACTTAATGTGATGTTAAAGCCTTTGAGCATTGAAGATGTCTGTTAGAATTACTTACACTAAAAATGTATATACCAGTACTACTAAAAAACTACATTAGCAAGAATTTCATACATTTGTTTTTCTGTCTGTTCCCCAGAAGATTCCACCTCACTTTCTGTCCCAAAGACAATTGGATCTTGAAAATTTTGGGTTGTTAGGGAAACACTGAATGGTGATAAAGCATCAGTGGAGACATCTTTTTCCCATAATAACTCTTACAGGAATGAATCTCTCTATTCTAGAGGTAGATTTCCTCTCACTTCCTGTTGTCTTCCTCCGTTTGTAACTAAGGCCTTGTACTCACGACCGGATCTGTGCGCTGGAAACTGTCTGCCCGACAGTTTCCGGCGTACAAGGCTGATTTGTGTTTGGTTCCGCTGGCGTGTACACACCAGCGGACCAAATTACCGTCGTACCGGAACGCGTGCACGTAAACTACGTACGACGTCACTATAAAGGGGAAGACCAAACTTAATGGCGCCGCCCTCTGTTCCTCTTTTGCTAGTTACGGGTTTGCTCGTGTTAGTGAAGGTTTGGTTAGAGCTGATTCGCGCTTCTCGGTCTCCAGGCTTTGACAGCGTGTATTCACGGGTTCAGTGCGTGTGCTTGCGGTAACGTAGTTGTCATTCGGCTATAGGCTAGCAGGTTGTTTCTGCTTTAGCAGTTGCATCCTGTGCGCTCGTATCTGTTTGTCACGCGTTTGTCGCAGGTAGTGCTGGATTTGCGAGTGCTTTCTGTTTCAGTGTGTTCTTGACTGACCAGCCGGCCGGTTTGAAGCCATGATGGAGCAGCAGCGTCAATTTTCGCGAGTTGGTGCTGTTTATGGGATGGCTGCTGGATATGTTCATTTGTCCAGTACTTTGGCCAGAAACAGGGGGCGGAGGCGTTTCTGGACCAAGAATTGGTTGCGCCAGCGTGACCAGTTCTCACATATGCCTCTGCTTAGGGAACTCCAGGAGAATAATCCTAATGAATTTAGGAATTTTCTCCGCATGACGGACCCCGTATTCAACAGTCTGCTGGAACTTCTGTCCCCCTATATCACGAGGCAGGACACTGTGATGCGCCAAGCCATCACGGCCGAGCAGAGGCTTATTGCCACGTTGCGGTACCTGGCGACTGGGAGGAGCCTGCAGGACCTCAAGTTCTCGACAGGCATCTCTCCGCAGGCGCTTGGGGTCATCATACCGGACACGTGTGCTGCCATCATCAAAGTTATGCATGAGGAGTATATTAAGGTAAGTTTCCTGGCTGTAATAATGTGGCCAACTAACTTTATTTTTATTTTCCCAGATATGCTGTGTGTTTAACTAACGTTACCTTTTCTCCCTATGCATGTTGATATCAGCTTTTACATGTTTTTTTCTTGACCTACCTGCATATTTGTCCCTTACCCAATATTAACCTGTCCAGCATGCTATCCTAGGGACAAACCCACCTTGCCATTTTTTAAAACAGGACTTTTTGTTTTTTTTGGCCCCCCCCCCCCCCCCCTTCAAACTTTTATTGTCCCCATCAGAGGGCTGTGGAGTCTCTTAATGTAGTGGCCCTATATATTTCATTTCCCAAATTCTCCATGCACATTTTTCTAATGCAATTTTAATACTGTGAACTGTCACAAGGATGCTTGTAGGATGTTTTTGTTACAAAGTACTAAATCTCTTTTTTTGTTTGTCCCCACAGCTACCCTCCACACCACAGGAATGGCAGTCTGTGGCTTCCCAATTTGCCCAGCGGTGGGATTTTCCAAACTGCGGTGGAGCAATAGATGGGAAACACGTCCGCATTGTGCCCCCACCCCGCTCGGGGTCCTACTATTATAATTACAAGGGTTATCATAGTATTGTGTTGATGGCGGTGGTGTTGGCACAGTATGAGTTTCTATATGTGGACGTGGGGAAGAACGGCCGGATGTCTGATGGGGGAGTGTTCGCACGGACTGATTTCTATGATCGTCTCCAAGCTGGTGGTCTGGCATTGCCACCAGATGAAGATAATGTGGAAGGACTTCCGTTTGTGTTCCTAGCGGACGAGGCTTTCGGGCTTGGTCCTCACCTCATGCGGCCTTTTCCCCAGAGGACCCTCACCTCAGAGAGGAGTGTGTTTAATTTTCGGTTGGCCAGGGCTCGGAGGGTAGTCGAGAATGCCTTTGGGATACTCACCAACCGGTTCCGCCTGTTCAGGACATCGATACATCTGGCGGAATATAAATTGGACACCGTTGTATTTGCCTGCTGCATTTTGCACAACTTTTTACGCAGGCACTCCCAGACGTACCTACCCGACATCGGTTCTGAGGCAAGACTACCCTCAGATCCCCTTCCCGGGCTGGACACTGGTCGCGCTGGCTTGGCCCCCCAATCAGCTTGTGAGGTACGCGACAAATATGTTGAGTACTTCATGGGTCGGGGGGCCATTGCTATGCCAGATCATATTTCTTTCTAATTCGGCCCCCAAAGAAAGGAATATTCTCAAAAATAATAAATAATTAGACCATTGGACTTTATACAGTTGTTTGTCATTAATGCTTTTTCTCTTTTTCTCTGTCTTCCTGGTTCTCTAACTAACTTCTTCAATTGTAATGCATAATTGATTTCTCCACTTTTAGTAACTAACCACATTTTGCACAGTATTCACTCATCTACAAACAGGGTATTGAGTCTAGAAATAAGAAGCAACTCCATTTGTAAATTTTGAGGTCAAGTATTTTAATTTTTGCTTGTTCATGACCCCAAAAATTATTTTATATTTTTTTCATTACTCCCTGCTTTTGTACTTAGGAGTCTACAAATTTTTTTTATTATTTTTTTTTTTTTCAGGTAATTCAACCAAAAATATTATGCAGATTATACATTTATTAACAAGTTCACATTTTTTTTTATCAAATATAGTTAGATTTATTGTTTACATATATATATATAGACTATTTTTGGTGGGGTGTTTACCGCCTTAATTTTTTTTTTTGGGCATATTTTTTATGCACAAAAAACAATAATTTTTTAACCATTTTTTTTGTTTTTGGTGTGTTTTTCAAAAAGTAAATTTTTAGGTGAGATTTTGGAGTCAAATCTCTACTTCACTAAATTCAGTGATTAGAGAGATTTATAATTCTATATATATATATTTTAAATTTTTTGGCGTTGTTTATTCTTTATGGTCTAAACTTTATAGTATCCCAAAATGTTCAACATGGTCAAAAAGTAACAAAATCCAATTCCAAAAATATAAAAACTCACAACAGCAGTCAGTCATGGTGTGCTTTCACACTGGAACACGCCAAAATTGGAAGATACACACATTCAGTGCAAACTCGCCAAATGTCATTGGTTCAACAGACAAATGGCCACATGTGCTATCTGACATCATGGGTGATCAATGTCTGTGTTCTGTGGGAGCAACCCCTTCCTCTCAACTACTTGAGGATGGAGGAGGGGGTTGGACCCACAAAGCACAGACATTAGATATTCTGTGATGGCAGATAGCACATGTTGGCACACTGTGTGTGTATCTTCAAATTTTGGCGTATTCATTATTAAAACTGTAAAAATGTTTGTGGGGGCGGGGGATGGGCGGGGGGTGTTTCAGTCTTTGACACGGCCCATCATGTCAATAATGTTTTTAAAATTAGATTCGATGACCATCATTCTTTGCCGCATATTGTCCATTTCCGTGCAGCATTCCAAAAGGACATTTGTTAAATTCTCTTCCATGACAACCATCCTTTCACGCATATTGTGCATTTCAGTGCTGCACTCCATTACCTGCTGAATAATTATAGCAGCACTTGCACGTGAAAATATTGGCACACCATCCTCCTCCCCTAAAAAAAAAAAAAAAAATGGCATTTACAACATTATTTTTCGATGAGGCCTATCTACATATGTTTTTTTGAATCAAGCTAGGGTGACACTGACCTGATGGGCTTCTCCTTTCCACCTCTTCGACATCTTCTATCACTCCTCCTTCTTCCACCACCTCCCCATCATCTTCTATCACTCCTCCTTCTTCCACCACTTCCCCATCATCTTGGACTCCTCCTTCATCCATCAATCCACCTTCTTTCAATTCGCCAAATTGTTCTTCCGCCACTTGCCCTTCATCTGCTATAACTTCTAAGTCCAAAATTACTTCTTCCTCCTCTCTTCCTTCCTCCTTTCTTCCTTCCTCCTCTCCTTCCACATCCTCTTCTCCTTCCACATCCTCTTCTCCTTCCACATCCTCTTCTCCTTCCACATCCTCTTCTCCTTCCACATCCTCCTCCTCCTCCACATGTTGAGATGGCAGATTTTGGCCTTGTCTGGCCCTCTCTGCCTCCTCCAAATGCTGGCGACTTCTTTCCCCTGAAATAAACCAAAAAAAATGTAGACTCATCAGCACACAGATATTGGAGAGCATAAATCGCACACATTGCTTAGAAGATGCTTTCATTTAGTTACTTTTATCTTTCACCAAACCTACATTTTGCAATTACTTCTATATGGCAAGCTCTGATCCTGCCCCTTTTTAGCAAAGTGACACACATGGATGTCCCCCCTAAACTGTATTTCTGGGAGACCCTACCAAAACCCATTTTTGATTTGGGGAGACACAGGTGCTCTGCATTGCAGATGTGAAAACATCTGCTTTATTACCACTGTTTTTAGAATGAATCCTGTTTGCCTTTCCCATTCTCATAATTTTATTTTCTAGAACTAGCTTTTACACAATGTTTACAAACAAAGTTTTTGGCCAGTGAGCCATGTCCACGTGTGTTGTTCCTGGAATAACCGAGCCTTTCTGAGAAACTATGTGATGTTACGTTGTTTACTAAGAACACTATTTGTAAATATGTTGGTATTTAGGTCATAAAAAATAAATGACAACATGTCTTTAAAATTACAAGCAGGCCAAGGAGGCAGATGGTGAAATATACATGGCAACACATTATTGCAGACAATCACCCCCCCCCCCAACCCCAATATATATTTACTTACTTTTACGCAGAATTTTAAGTATTTTCTTCATCTGATGTGGCTCCCTCAATTTTAAGTCTGACCATCGTTTCCTCAGCTGTTCCTTGGACCTGGTGATCCCAAACAGCCTCTGCATTCTCCTCGCCACCTTGTCCATAATATGTGCCTTTCGGCGGTTAGGGGTCTTGTATGGCCCTAATTCACCATCATAGTCCTTCTTTCGCATGATGTAAACTAACTCCACCATTTCCTGGAACCGCATATTAGTGGCTTTATATCTTCTTTGCCTTGATCGGGACGTCCCTGCCTCTGTCCCTTCACTTGTGGCATGAGAGCATCGTGCCCGCTCGTGTGACATCGCCATCTTTCCTTTCCCACAGAGATTATGGGCGTGGAAAAGATGAATTCTTACGCCATGGGCGGAGAAGAGGGCGGCGTTTAATACATACGCGGAGTGTAGAGAATGCAAACAACGTGTTTACGTCGGTTACGCGGAGAATCTTCGAGCGCATACAGAACATACACAGTTAACGCCATATTTCCTAAACTCATTGATTAGGGGCCTCGCAAAGGTGACGAGGGCAGGGTTTAATAAATACGCGGAGTGTTTAAAAGGTGCACGCCGTGATTACGCATCTTACGCGGTAATTAGGCGAGCGTGAGAAACGAGGAGCGAGAGACAGGAAGGTAAGGAAATTAAAAATGTGATCAGCCGAGGCCTTGAAAATGTAGACACATGGGATGGGGGTTTGGGCTGTTGGTTGCACCCTTTTTAAGCTATTCTGTCTATGGGGTACCACAATGTTATTTTGGTATCCAAATGCTTTTGGACACCTCACAAAATAGAGATGTGAACAATGCTGTACCTCATTGACAAGTTTTTGAATGGTGTATTCAGATCAGGCAAAGTATTGTTCAAGTGTTGGTTGTACAGAGGTCATTAGGAAGTGTCTTTTATGTCATCCATTGTCAGGGGCATGAGATTTACACATGAAAGAGTGCCTAGATGAATACTGTCATTTGTAAGCATTGTTTAGTTTTCTATATTAAAAATATTTACTGCAATGTTAACAATGGCTCTGCATCTAGCAAATCAATGTTTGGTACAAGCAATGCGGCCGAGCTGCCAATCATTGTTTAAACAAGAGAGACTGTGTTTGTAATTAGATATAGGTAATAAATTTGAAGACACATATTAGATCAAGGTCAACGCTGATCCTTTTGAATATTTATTTTTCTGTGGTTTATGTTTTTGGAATCTAGACTCAAAAAGAAATATAATTTTTCAAAAAATTCAATGGACCTCCTACAAACCAAGGAAGCTATAGAGGCCTTACTCCAAAAATATCAGGAGACGCCCATCCTGTGGAATTCCAAACACGCATTATATTGCAATAAAGAGGTACGAGCGGCAGCACTAGAAGAGCTAGCAAACTATATGCAAACTTGGGTGCCAGGATGCACTGCCAACATGGTGAAGGATAAACTTGCCAACCTCAGAAGCACATACAGGAGAGCATACAAAGCTAATAAAAGCAAAAAATCAGGAGCAGCAGCAAGACAAGCAAAGGAACCCAAACTGTGGTATTATAAACAGATGGCTTTTTTGCGGGACGAAATGGAAGGCAGGAAAACGATGTCGAGTCTTTCTTCCAACCTTTCCTCCATGCTACCTTCCAGCGGACCTTCCCCAGATGACCACAGCCCTGCAGAGTCGGAGGAAGAGGGCCTGGCTGACAGAGATGCAGATCTGCCACCCTTCGATGAGGAGGTATAGTAGTTTCCTCTATATTTCTTGCGTAAATAATTCTTGGTGGATTAATGATTAGATATTGTAAAAAAAAAGCCAAGCTGGGAAAAAGCAAAAAAAAAGGTGTTCAGACAAATAGGTGTCAGAGATGACAACTGCAGGGGTCAGAAGTAGAGTGTATTCAAGTAATAATGAACAGAAAATACTAAACGAAAAACATGAAAATGAGTGTGGTTTTATTTAGCGAAATTGTAAAAAATGTCCTTTTTTTTCCACACAGGAAGAAGAGATCAGCCAGGAGGTGGCAGATCCTCAGGTGTCTGTCAGCCAGGAGGAGGCCGGGGTCAGTGGCAGCCAGGAGGAGGCCGGGGTCAGTGGCAGCCAGGAGGAGGCCGGGGTCAGTGGCAGCCAGGAGGAGGCTGGGCCCAGTGGCCTGCAGCAGGTCCCCCCGGCCAGGAGAACCACCACCAGCCAGTCTTCTCCCCCCCAGGTGAGGCCATCAGGCCGAAGGAGGCAGTTGAGGCCTGTGGAGGAGGCAAGCCTCCGCATGATACAGGAGGCAAGCGCCATCATGAGGGCCCCCCTCAACCCCACAGAGGCCTTCAGTGCCTCATTGGCCCATGATTTAAATGAAGGGGAGGAGGACCAGAGAAGACTGGCAAAGGCCCTGATGAACCAGGTCCTTTGGTGGATGCAGAGGGGCCTGCTGACCCCAGAGACTGGGCTATGTGACCCGGCCCGGCTTGCGGAACACCATCCTCCTGCTGCCACATCGACCCCACCTGCAAGACCCCGTGTTAGATCCGCTGGAAGGCTGCCTGGAGGGAAGGCTGGAAAGAGGAGGAAACGTTGATTTTCTGCCTTCCATTTCCTTCCACATAAAGGACATCTTGTTTGTACTACCACAGTTTGGGTTCCTTTGTTTGTGTGCTGCTGCTTCATATTTTTGTGTTTGGCTCCTGAGGCTTGGAAGTTTATCCTTCACCATGTTGGAAATGCAAGTTTGCATATAGTTTGCTATCTATTCTAGTGCTGCCGTTCTTTTTATTTTTTGTGATGACATTTGCCTGAATAAAAGGCTTTTTGCTTTCATTTGAAAACATGTCTATTGTTTGTTATACTGTGGGGATTATTAGGCAGCAAACCTTTAATAAATATACAATGGGTAATTTACAAAGGACACACTCCTTGGGGGGGGGGGGACATTTGGTGTGCCAACATGGTTTAATATTCTCTAATGAAACACAAAAAAAAAAAAAAAAAATTAAAAAATAAAAAAAACATGTAAAAAAAAACTATTTTAAATGGTGACATAACTAGAAACAACAAAAAAAAATAGAAAATATGCACATTCCTTTACAAAAATGACTAATATTAATTATGGAGGACCACCAACCAAAACACACGTCTGGCATAGAAAACATTATTAAAGGATTACATCACAAGCAAGAAATGTGACATTTCAGTATGGGACAACTCTATTGAAATTGCATCAGCAAGAGAACGGGGTTATTCTAGCAAGAGAAGAATTAATAAAACGAGGCAAGAAAATGTGGTTTAGTGCGCCTTTTTAAGACATTGTTCTCTTGCTAGAATAAAAGGTTTGTAATGACGAATGTGCCATATCCCAAACAAACGCGAGTTTTACCTGAACGAGCGCTCCCGTCTCCTCATTTGGACTGAGCATGCGCGGGGTTTTTGTACGCTGCTTTTGTGTACAGACGACCGAACATGTCTGACGGACACGATTCCAGCAGACTGTTTTAAAGCAAGACCAGGAAACAGTTGTTCGTTGGAAAACGGTCTGGCCGACGATTGTTTGCTGGAATCCTGTACGTTGCTGCCTACACACGAACGAACATGTCCGCTGAAACTGGTCCGCGGACCAGTTTCAGCAGACATGTTTGGTCGTGAGTACGGGGCCTAAGAGTTGTTTATAAATAGGATGTTTGTAAGTCGGATGTTTGTTAGTAGGGGACCGCCTGTACTGTGAACCATTCACATGAATATGGAAAAGGTGTTCTCTAAGGTTATTAAGTGTAATTTTCCATATGTGATACATTATTTTATAATCCATATTATCATGGTGTTCTGGTGCATCTAAGACATTGATTGATTTTTACAGCTATGAGATAATGGGAAAGAGAGTAGAAAGCCGAGTTTTAGAATGTGAATAACATATATGTAAGGCCTCATACACACGACCGAGGAACTCGACAGGGGAAACACATCGTTTTCCTCGTCAAGTTCCTTGTTAGGCTGTCGAGGAACTCGACAAGGCAAGTTTCTCCATTCCCGTCGAGGAAATAGAGAACTTTTTGGCTCGTCGAGTTTATCTCCCAGCAAGTTTCTTGATGGTTTTTGCCGAGAAACTCGGTCGTGTGTACGAGGCCTTAGTCCAAACCTTTTTTTTTTTCAGAACAGGTTAGATCAGAGCGTACAGCAGATTTATTTTAATGTGAGTCAATTTAAATTTAAAGAACCAATAAAACTTGTCATTGATACTAGAATACCCCTGAACACTAAAAGTCATACAATATATACACTTTTAGCTTATTTCTTTAAGTTCATATTCACTGTAATGGACGATCTTCATGCAATTTAAGCCCTTCAAAATGCCCTAGGTCTCCCTGTAAACCAAACAAAGTGATCACCATATCACTGCCCTCTCACAAGCTAGTAATATAAGTTGTCTTTCTTCATTAAGAAATCTAATACAACAGCAATACATAGGTATATCCTGTAGAGAGGACATTATCTCCACCCCGTTTTGTCTTTTACAAAGGGAAACATTATTGTTCTGTGAGAACCAGGTTAGTGCAGCTTTCAGATAGACTACACATTCTCATTCAAGAATAATGGGAAATAAGTCACAAACCCTAATAAGACAAAACAATAATGTTCACACCCTTATATTCAGTCAAGGAAAGCTAAATAAAGCAGCCGAGCTGTTCATGTAACAAGCTCTTTATGCTGTAGTTGAAATTTAAACAATAAACCGGAAGACGCACAGATTCAGCTTGTAGTAAATGTCAGCAAAAGGAATGATGAGAATTAGGGCTGTATCCTCAGATGACACTTCTATAGGTACACACCTGCCATCCAGGTTAGTGAAACCACACTTTATTATGTGACATGCGTGAGAACAGGTCATCTTTTTCAGGCACACACAATATATGCACACAGCTTACTGTACTTGATTTAAAAAGACCCAGTACTGTCATACTGTCATCATGTGGCCCTGGCAGTACTATATAGCCTCTCACTAGAGCTGTCAGGGCCACATCATAAGAAAAAACAATGATACAGCTAACCACGTGCAAGTGGCTCCCACTGTCAGTCTCAGTGCTAGCTGCAGCCACTACCTCACACAGGCTAAATTCTTACTCTCTTTAGAGCCGTGAAAGTGGGTTTATGATTTTTCTGTTATCCCACTCATTATAGGAATGCCTACTGCTCCAGTCTGACAGCCACAAATCAAGGTATTTTCATATTTGTATAACTCCTCCTATGAACCAGCAAAAAAACATTGCACAGAGCAGGTGAGTGTAACATGTTTATCATTTAAAAAATAAAGGTTTAGAGCAGTGGTCTCAAAGTACCGGCCCGCGGGCCATTTGCGGCCCGCGGACCAGTTATAAATGGCCCGCAGGCAGGGTGGAAGTGAGGGGAGCAAAAAAAAAAAAAAAAAATTTTTTTTTTTTGAGCTGGAGCCATCTGGTGGTGAGCCGTTGGTATTACAAGCTATTACCACCAGATGTGAGCTGGCGCCATCTGGTGGTGGCCGTTGGTATTACAAGTTAAGCATTACAAGTTAAACAGCAATTCTAATGTCATTTTACACTATTTTCACTGCCATCTTCTTCCCTCTAATTAGAACCCCCTAACATTATATATATTTTTTATCCTAACACCCTAGAGAATAAAATAGCGATTGTTGCAATACTTTCTGTTACGCCGTATTTGCGCAGCGGTCTTACAAGCGCACTTTTTTGGGAAAAAATTACACTTTTTTTAATTAAAAAATAAGACAACAGTAAAGTTATCCCCATTTTTTTTAATATTATGAAAGATAATGTTACGCCGAGTAAATTCATACCCAACATGTCACGCTTCAAAATTGTGTCCGCTTGTGGAATGCCGACAAACTTTTTTACCCTTTAAAATCTTCATAGGCGACGTTTAAAAAAATCTACAGGTTGCATGTTTTAAGTTACAGAGGAGCTAGAATTATTGCTCTCACTCTACCAATCGCGGCGATACCTCACATGTGTGGTTTGAACACTGTTTACATATGCGGGCACTGCTCACGTATGTGTTCGCTTCTGCGCGCAAGCTCGTCGGGACGGGGTGCGTTTTCTGGTTCCTAACTTTTTTAGCTGGCTCCGAGATTCCAAGCAAATTTGTCAAACCCTGACTTACACCAGTGCTGGTGGTAATAATGCGCTCGCTGACACCAGTGCTGGTGGTAATAATGCGCTCGCTGACACCAGTGCTGGAGGTTAATAATGCGTTCGCTGACACCAGTACTGTTGTTTTTGAAGTTTGAAAGTTTGCATGCGGCCCCCCATGGCATATGAAAACTTGTCTTGTGGCCCTCAGGTAATTTGAGTTTGAGACCCCTGGTTTAGAGTCATTTTAAGTTTTGTCTGGCCATAGACTTCTCCCACTCAGCATGCCCAGTGTGGATAGAGGTATCTCCAATGCCAGCTATTGAGGTTTGACAGCCAGCACCCAAGACTGTCGGAATACACAAACAGTGGCTGCATCTGATTGGAAGCAGCTATTGTTCAGTCAACAATTTTCTGATTGAAGGACGTTGGGCAGGAGGGTGTGAACAGGGCCACCCACAGCTCCAATTTAATCCAGCTCATCAGGAATCAGTCTAAACTTGATTGGTGTATGGCCAGATTTATTTTTATTTAACCGCTTCACAAGTGCCCACCGTAGATAAACTGCAGCAGGGTGGCCACTCTGCGTCAGATCACGTACCTAGTATTTGATCTGACACTTCTGGGTCTGGGGCACGTGTGCTACCCGCTGTGATCACACAGAGCAGGGTATTGTGGACTTGATGTCCGCCGACACCCACCAATTACACAGGGCACAGGCAGAACAACAATCTGCCTATGTAAACAAGGCAGATTGCCGCTCTGTCAGAAGCAAAGGTATTGATCCTGTGTTTCTGCAAAGCACCCCTACAGTAAGTAAGCACAGATTAGGCACACGGTTAACTCTTTGATCGCCCCTGATGTTAACCCCTTTCCAGCCAGTGTCATTAGTACAGTGACAGGGCATATTTTTTAGCGCTGATCACTGTATTAGTGTCAATGGTCCCCAATTAAGTGTCCAATTTGTCTGTCGCAATATTGCAGCCCTGCTATAAGTCCCTGACCACCGCCATTACTAGTAGAATTAAATAAATAAAAAATATCCCATGTAGACGCTATAACTTTTGCGCAAACCAAACAATATACACTTATTGGGATTTTGTTTTACTAAGAAAAAATTAGCAAAATACATATTGGATTTAATAAAGAAATTCGATTTTTTAATGGATATGTTTTATCGCAGAAAGTAAAAAATATTGTGTTTTTTTTTCTTGTTTATTGCGCAAAAAATAAAAATTGCTGTGGTAATCAAATACCACCAAAAGAAAGCTCTATTTGTGGGGAAAAAAAGGACAACATTTTTATTTGAACTGGTTAATGAGTAGGCAGAAAAGAGATTGGGACTATGGACAGATATATATAGATGGGTCTTGCTCCAAAAAGTGCATAAAGCACAGGGCGACTAATGCTGTGAATGCCAATGTAACAGTGTACCAACGTCCCGATAATATGTAACTAGGAATTAAGCTGGGCTAATGAAATGGACTTTAGGCCGTACAAGTAAATATAGTAAAAATACTATGGGTAGATTTATTCATGGATAGATATAAACTACAGGCTATAACTATGGGAATAAAGCTCTATACTGACACCATAACTACAAGTCCAAAGCTGGCCATAACACTGTGAATTCATGCCAGTTCCTTATAAATCAACAAAAAACTCTCTAGAAATACACACTGAACTGTGCATGTGCAGAGTGCCCCCAAGGCTCTGTACTATCAGGAGATGGATTGGGGACTGTGGAAAAAGCAGATGATCTAAGAAGACAGGATTAAGGAGCCTTTTTACACAATGCGCAGGATTAACCCCTTAGGTTCCACAGTGAGTATAACAAGCATGCTTTACTGCATATACACTCTGATTTTACTGTTGTGGGCTTAGTAACACTTTAAGGCTGGCCAAAGAGGATACAAAGACATGAGACATAACATACAATACCAGAGGGCAGCTATACGCATCCATTCCCCCATTCGGCTCTTAAAGGGTTGGGACAGGTTGGGACATTCCCACATGCACACTCTATTGGGTGCCTTCCACATCCAAGTTGCAAACTATGGTTTTCAGAGAGCCTTTTCTGGGCAAAGCCAGATTTTAACATTGAAACATGTATGCCTACAGTAAACAATTAATATATATTCATGAAATAGGGCTTACATTTCTACTCTTTGCAAACGGGCAACAATAAGTAGCCCCTAAAATGTGATCCCCACTCTATGAATGGAAACAAAAGATTACTTTTACACTGAATCCAAGTGGCTGCACCTAAATGCTTTTTTCTAGCATAAGACTCTTGGACTGAGCCTAAATTCCTTCCACTTGGCATATATTTAATGTTTTCTAGACTTTGATAGAAACGGCATATCCAAAGACGTCTAGTAAAACTGTCTGCCTTTGCAGAGGATTGCTCAGGTTACCTTTTGTAAAATCCATTATAAAGAAAAGGAAGAAAAAAAAAACACTTCCTTTGAACATGAAAGACTATTTGCATCAAAGAACTTGTAGGGCTCAGCGGACGTGTGATCTGTTTGCAAAGCAAACACCACCTAACTGGTTAATCTTTAGGAAAGTTTTCTCTTTCAGTTAAGCCAAGACTCCAGCAGAGGGAGCAGGCAAACAGTTAAGGAAAAGAAAGAAAGAATCTAAAAAAAAAAAAATAGGTTAAATAGAACACTTTTTTGCCTAACTTGTAAAAAGTAAAACTAGTGTTTGATCACTAATGTTTGGCACATTCAGGGAAATGCAGTGCAACTACAATGGCAATCAGGGTTCATATTATAAAGCATAACTAACCTTAACGTGATTGTAAACAGAAAAGTAATAAATCATAAATCATGTATATTATGCCACTTTATTTTGTTTTTGTTTACAAAAGGGATACGCCGGCGTATCTACTGATACACCGTCGTATCCCTGTTTCTATCTATGGAACTGATCCACAGAATCAGTTTACCATAGATAGGCAGAAGATCCGACATGTGTAAGGTACATCCCCCATGGCCATCCACATGTAAAAAAATAAGCACAATAGATGCCAATCAGTGCCCACAAATGGGCACTGACTGGCAACATTGGCACTGACTGGCAAAAATTAATAAATAAACAAGTGATGCCCAGCAATGCCACCCTTCAGTGTCCATCAGTGCCCATCCATGCCCAGTGCCCACCTATCAGTGCCCATCTGTGCCACCCATCAGTGCCACCTATAAGTACCTATCAGTGCCACCCATAAGTACCCATCAGTGCGGCCTATGAGTGCCCATCAGTGCCGCCTATGAGTGCCCATCAGTGCCGCATACCAGCGCCGCCTATCAGTGCCCATCAGTGCTGCCTATCAGTGACCATCCGTGCCACCTCATCAGTGCCCATCAGTGCCACCTCATCGGTGCCCATCTGTGCCGCCATATCAGTGCCCGTAATTGAAGAAGAAAACTTATTTACAAAAAAATGAACAGAAAAAAATAAAAACTTTATTTTTTTCCAAATTTTCGGTCTTTTTTTAGTTGTTGCGCAAAAAAAAAAAATCACAGAGGTGATCGAATACCACCAAAAGAAAGCTCTACTTGTGGGAACAAAATTATAAAAAAATTGTTTGGGTACAGTGTAGCATGACCGCGCAATTGTCATTCAAAGTGCGACAGCGCTGAAAGCTGAAAATTGGCTTGGGCAGGAAGGTGCATAAGTGCCTGGTATTGAAGTGGTGAAAGTGTAACTAAAGGCACATTTTTTATTTATTTTTTGCCATTTTGAAAAGAGTAAGGTAGGGCTATAACTGCCCTAATATTTTTTTTCTGTCACATCTGGGGAGATTTTCCTCCACTTCCTGTCCCAAGGTCAAAACAGAAAGGGAAAGAAAATCCCTTCAAAGATGTGTGTCACCAGGGCACCAGAACTAGTCTCCCTATTGGAAGATTTCCCCTCTATTAATCTTCCTAATGAAGACACAGGCCCGGATTCAGAAAGAATTTACGTTGGCTTATCTATTGATACGCCGCGTAAATTCTAGGATGCGCTGGCGTTTCTTCTTTCTGTATTCAGAAAGCAAGATACGCCGAAATTTGGCTAAGATACGACTGACGTAAGTCTCTTACGCCGTCGTATCTTAGTTGCATATTTACGCTTGCCGATAGGTGCCGCTTCCGTAGATTTACACGTAGAATATGTAAATTAGGTAGATACGCCGATTCAGAAACGTACGTGCGCCGAACGCATTTTTTTACGTCATTTACGTAAGGCTTTTTCCAGTGTATAGTTACCCCTGCTATATGAGGCGTAGCCAATGTTAGGTATGGACGTCGGGCCAGCGTAGAATTTTGCGTCGTTTGCGTAAGTCGTCCGTGAATGGGGCTGGGCGTAAGTTACGTTCAGGTCGAAACCAATGAGACTTTGTGGCGTAATTTGGAGCATGCGCACTGGGATACGTCCACGGACGGCGCATGCGCCGTTAGTAAAAAACGTCATTTACGTGGGGTCACCATTCATTAACATACAACACGCCCACTGCCTGGATAATTTGTATTACGCGGGCTTACGCCGGACCACATACGCTACGCCGCCGTAACTTAGGGCGCAGGTTCTTTCTGAATACAGAACCTGCCTCACTAAGTTACGGCGGCGTAGCGTATCTGAGATACGCTACGCCCGCACAAAGTTACGCCGGGCTTTCTGAATCCGGGCCACAGACAGCAATAAAAACATGACAATCCCTCTATACTCTATATTTTTTTTAAGTTTTGCTTTTAGTTATACTTTAATTTACTATACAGGTAACTCGAATTTCATATATGTACAGTTGTATGTTGGTTACAGTTTACTTGGGTCTGTACTACAGCCTCTGTGTAGGTTTTGTTCAAAAAGTGTAGAAACAGAAGAATCTATATCCCAATATCTATAGGTGACGCCCTGAGTGACCTTGACCTATAACCATTCTGCAAAGGTGGAAGACCCTGTGAAGAAGATTAGGACATGTTTATTACAAATAATTTTTACTGTACATTTCTGAATCCTGCATTTCTAAATATATCATCCAGAAATGGACATGTATCCTAGAATAAGTCAGTGTAATAAAATGAATAATTTTTACCCTCCTAGACTATCTATTATGGTGTCCACCAAAAAAAAGACTGTCCATACTGGCCCCATCTCTGTCCCAATCCTGTGCACTCTGGGACGGCCTCAGAAATCATCCGGCCCTCATTTCCACAGGACGGCCCCTAACACACCTATTTAACAAACCGGACTTCCCTCCAGGCTTAGATAGAAAAATATTCCAATGGTGGGTAGACAAGGGACTATACCATATAGGACATTTCTTTAGATCTGGGAAGCCCATAACCCTTAACTATTGCGTCAAAAAGCTGAAACTTCCAGACTCTGAAAGAATCCGCTATGATCTAATCTCAAAATTCTTACACCAAATTTGAAAGGACAAGCCGCTTCTGCTCCAATTCACAAAATTTGAGATATGGTGTAAACAAGCCATGGAGCAAAAGGGAGGCATTTCTGTGATTTACTCGTGTCTCACTCACCCTACAGCAAAATCTTATTTTATGGAAGCTTGGGAAAATGATCTCCAGTGTAGCTGGGATCTGGAAACCTGGCATAAAGCCTGCTCAAAGTCTTTCAGGGGAATTCTTAATGTTTCCCTGATGGAAGCTAATATCAAGGTTCTAACCAGGTGGTATTTAACCCCCACTAAACTTGCAGCCATTTACCCAACTGTGGATCCAATTTATTTCAGAGGTTGTCAACTATTAGGGTAGATGGTTCATATTCGGTGGGGATGTCCTAGGATCCGTCCCTTCCAGAACAAAGTCTTTAAAATGATATTTAAGGTGACGGGTTGTCAGGTTCTTAAAGCGGGGGTTCCGCGGGATATCGTTTTTTTTCCCCCCTCTAATCCACAGCGCTTACCTTTACTCCCGCACTAACAGGGTGTCCCACTCCTTAAGCCATCCGATGCGCTGTAATTCGTTAATTTATATTTTTGATTCTAATCCGATGGACGTTTCCATCTTATCTGTTGGCACTGTGAAGCCGACAGGGTCTTCTTCCGGGATACGGCGAATGCTGGCCTATCAGCTGCAGCTCACGCTTGACGACTCACGTGACCGGAGATATCTCGCGCGATTATAGCACAGCGCGTCTCCGGAGGAGTTAGAGAACAAGATTGACAGGACTGGGGAGAATGGACATACACGCCCATTCCCCGCGGGGGATTTTGATTGACAGGTCGGAAACAGCAGCTGAAACGGGGTAAGGAGGACAAAAAAAAAAAAAAAATCGTTTGGTTTCTGTCTATGCATAGCATTTGCATAGACAGAATGTGTTAAAACAGGGTGAACCACCGCTTTAAGTCCATTTATGTAGCTCTTCAAAATGCCCATATACCTCTCATTTCCAAGTACACATAAAAAGTGATACACTTCATACTCACAGGAGTCAAGCTCACTGTGTCTAAAGCTTGAAAGAAACCTAAGCCCTTTCTATCGGAAGTTAGAAGAAAAAAATCTTGGATAATGGTCCAAGAAAAATTACTCAGCATCTTAGCTGACATGACCCTACAGTTTGAAAGAACAATGGAAACCCTGGGCTAAATATGTAGGGATTTCTATTTCTAAGGGTGTCTCACCAGCTCTCACCCTTCCACAACATTAAGATAGACATGTATTCTCCCCTCCCTTTCCTCTTCTCCTCTCCTTCTGTTTCTATCCCTTTCTTTCCCTCTCTTTTTCTATCCCCTGCTCTGGGGGATACCTGGAAATGACACTAGGGAAACTTATCTCCCATGTTCTTTTATTATCATATAAGTTATAGATACATTTATCTTATGTTTTTACCTATTGGGCTGGATATTCATGACAAAATTACTTTTTCGGTCGGGGGTTGGGGTCATTGTGGGGGGGGGGGTTCTCTCTGCCGACACAGTATGATCCCTTTAGGGGTGCCTGGGCATCGAGAATACTTCTACCCCTTGGGTGTCCCTCCCCAGGCCGGTTGCTTTAGGGATGTATCCTTCCTCTATATTATTTTTTATGACTGTTAAGTACCGGTACTTATTCTTTTAATTTTGTCATTATCCAGGATTTATTGTTAATAAGACTTTAAAACAATAATTAATTGTATTACATTTTTTCTATATACTTTGAAAATAAAATATTTTGAAAGGAAAATTAAGCCCTTATATCTGCTATGTCTGAAAAAAGAAATAAAGTAAGAGCACCAATACCATTATTAGGATTTACAGACAACAACCATCAGAGGCTGGTATGGTGTTTCATTTGGAACTATTGAAAAACAAGACATCTTTGCCATCTCATTTTAAACTTTCTGCAGTGTTCATATTTGTATTAATATTCAATAAATATAAAGACTTCAGCAATAATAAACAATATTATTGCCTGCATAGCCAGTAGTCATATTAATAGTTGGTGCACATACTATATGCCATTTCAGATAGGTTTGCAAACATTTGCAGATGAAGCTGTCTGTTAAAAAAATTATAAAAACCTTGATTTGCTTGAGTATGGCCACCTTTAACTTTCCTTCCCCTAAGATGCAAATTAACTTGGATGTCTATTCTACAGCAGTAGACTGTAGCAGAAATTGCAATGGGTGTTTAATGCCATAGACAATAAAAAAAAATAGCAATTTAGAATATTTTTTCAACAATTAAAACAAAAGGAACCTGCACCTAACCAAATTCCACTGGAAAACATATCCATTAACCACTTCAATACCGGGCTTTAAAACCCACCTCCTTCCCGGGCCTATTCTGGCACTTCTCTCCTACATGTACAAATCATCATTCTTTTGCTAGAAAATTACTCAGAACCCCCAAACATTATATATGTTTTTTTAGCAGACACCCTAGGGAATAAAATGGCGGTCATTGCAACTTTTTATCTTGCACCGTATTTGCGCAATAATTTTTCAAACGGCTTTTTTTTGTAAAAAAAATGGTTTCATAAATTAAAAAATAACAAAACAGTAACGTTAGCCCAATTTTTTGGTAAAATATGAAAGATGATGTTACGCCGAGTAACTAGATACCTAACATGTCACGCTTTAAAATTGCGTACACTCATGGAATGGCGTCAAACTTCGTTACTTAAAAATCTCCATAGGCTACACTTTAAAATTTTTACAAGTTGCCAGTTTAGAGTTACAGAGGAGGTCTAGTGCTAGAATTGTTGCACACGCTCTAACGCACGCGGCGACACCTCACATGTGTGGTTTGAACGACGTTTACATACGTGGGCGGGACTTACGTGTGCGTACGCTTCTGAGCGCGAGCTACCGGGGACAGGGGCATTTTAATTTTTTTATTATTATTTTTTATTTTACATATTTCTTTATTTTTTACACTTTTTTTTACACTTTTTTTTTTTTCAATCGCTTTTATTCCTATTACAAGGAATGTAAACATCCCTTGTAATAGGAATGTGTGTGACAGGTCCTCTTTAAGGAGAGATGCGGGGTCAATAAGACCTCACATCTCTCCTCCAGGCTGGAAAGAATGAGATCGTGAAAAAAAATTCACAGATCTCATTCAAACTAGCCGCAATTGCGGTTTGTTTACTTACGGGGACCCGGGCGTGACGTCATCACATCGCGCCCGGGCCTCCGACGGTCATAGAGATGACTGGTGACCAGATGGTCACCAGTCTTCTCTATCGCAAACATCCGGCGGACGGCGATCATCTCTCCGGGCCCCCGGTGGGACGGGAGAGCCCGGAGAAGCACCGGATGGCGGCGGGAGGGGGGGATGTCCCCTCCCGCCGCCTGTAAGAACGATCTAGCGGCGGAACCGCCGCTATGATCGTTCTTACGGTGCGCAGGATCGCCGCCGCTAAAAAATGATATCTCAATGATGCCTCCGGGTGCAGGCATCATTGAGATATCCCCCCGCAAAGCCCAGGACGTCATATGACGTCCACCCAGGATAACAGGTCCCCGTTTTGGACGTCATATGACGGCGTGCGGGTGTCAAGTGGTTAAAATACATGGAGAAAAACCCTTTGTAAACACTCTTTCCTCAAATGACAGCTCTATAAGTATATACAAATTTGGAACCATTCTATAAATAATAGCTAGTAGATTAATATTAGATTATTATAATCATGCTGAGTGGTGAGCATAGCTTCTAGGCTGCATGTTGGCAAGTGCTGGTGTATAAGTAACGCAGGTAAAGTTAACACATTACCAGTGTATCAAAAACACTGTTTGCACACATATAAAATTGTTGTAATTACACACAAGGGCATATCTATAAATACCTTACAATAAAAATGGAAATTTTAAAGGAAACCTGTGGAAGAGAGAAAGCACAACACCTGTCACTGCTAACCTCCTAAGAATGATAATTGCTTGGTTGTGTCTGGAGTTAGTGTTTTGCAAGTCAGTGACTTAGCACAGACATATAAATTAGAAAGCATACGTACTTATATACTGCATTGCAGTCATTGGATCAGCATGACAGCCAGATATCATGCATGTCATCAAAAGAATTCAGTAATGTTTGCCATCCTATTCTCACAGTACAGGTTTATTTAAAGTGCACCTGTGTCCAGACAATGGAAATTAAGGCTAGGTTCACACCTATGCAATTGATGCTTGTGTTTGAACAGGCACAGGAGCCCATTCATTTCAATGGCCTGCTGTACCTGTGGGAAATGCGGAAAAAAGTCGCTGTCCATTTTTAAAATCACAGCCACACAATGCTTTTGCACCCAAAAACTAGCTGCATTTTCAGATGCGTGGGGGTGGCACCCCTGTACGTTCGGTTTGCTGCATTCCAGCAACCGCTTATATGTAAACCTAGCCTAAACTATTTACATATTCTTAACAAGCAGTAAAAGAACTTTAAAACAAGCATTTTAATTGTGAAGTTATTCATTTCATATCCTCAAAGATCATAACAAAGAATCTGGAGTTGGGTTTTAGTAGGCTTCTAACAGCTTAGAAACACCTGCTGATAGTTTACATTTCAGGACTGGCAGCCTGACAAGGTTCTGGAGTAAAATAAAATAATAGGGCAAGAGCTAAGATTTCAATGCCTATGTTGTGAACTTTGAATTTTAGATTTCTCCTCAATGCCTATAGAAAATGAAATGAATGAAAGCTTTTTTTAATTTTCAAAAGATTTCTATTTAAGTTTTGAAAGAACAAACTACAATGAAATTCCAAAAGTTTGTGTTTTCATGAAACGGCTGTAAGCCTGCATGCAATAAAAACAGTACAAACTAAACCAAGTGTACATCTTCATTATTACTGGACCTTTAAAGGCCCTGAACCTATTGAATGGTGATAGAGTATGCAAAAGGGTAAAGCCGTACGCAAAAGCACAAGGCCTTAATCTAACTCATTAGGGCTACATCTTACAAGTTGGAGGAAGGAATTTCTCTCTGGTGAAGACATGTGGTCGAAGATGCTAACTTATAAAATGTAAAAAAGAAAAGGGGGAAAAGAGAAAACTAGTTTGCCATAACAACTTTGTAATATAAGAGGCAGAGAAAAAGGCAAATAATGAGAAGTCCAGAGAAGAACAGGGAAAGGAACAGCATGAAGGGGCAAAAACACTGGGTCCCTTCTATAGAAAAGCTTAACAAAGAAGTAAATCTTTGTAACGGGAGTGAGGGGTGTGCATCTTGGATCCACTGGGTCTATACAGTCAAAAATTTCTTGCATATCTAGAAGTATACTATTGAGCTTCCCATTAATGAAAAATGTGTCTATGCTCTGTCTGACACAAGCCAGGGACCTCCTAAAGAGATAAGGTTTGCAAAAGTTTAAAGGGGTTGTAAAGTAAAAATGTTTTAAAAATAACAAACATGTTATACTTACCTCCACTGTGCAGTTCGTTTTGAACCTGGTCTTCTGGGGTCACTCGGTGGCTGTCTCGGCTCCTCTCCGCAAGAACTCAACACCTTCATGCGAGCGAGCTTGCATGATGTTGATTTCCTGCGGGTGTGCTCCCGTGATACAGCCGGTGGCTATTGCCGCTCACTGTTTCACTCGGCCCCGCCCCCGGCGCCCCGCATCATTGGATGTGATTGACAGCAGCGCGACCCTATGGCTGCGCTGCTTTTAATCCATCCAGTGTAGCCAATCAACGGCCAGGCTAAGAAACGAGGAGGATGACGGGGGCGAGTGTGGGACTTTCGAGGGCTCAAGGTATGTAAAATGGGGGCTCGGGGGCCGGTATTTTTGGATGTTTGTTCACTTTAATGCACAGGATGCATTAAGGTGAAAAAACATTTACCTTTACAACCCCTTTAACTGCTTTGGTCAAGAATATACTCAGAATTGCACAAGTCTCCCAGTGTCATGAATATGCAATAAAGTCTGGCAGCTTACCTGTCTCCATCTGTTCATTAGAGGCCTGACTCTGTTCTGGTTGCCTTTTAATCACTTCTCCTTCCTGTATGGCCCCACCCAGGCCATCCCAGGAAGTCTATATTAACTGTTGCACTACAGGTCTGCAGTGCTGTTCAACCTTGTTGTTAGCTTAAGTTCCTGTCTGCAGTCTGCTATATCTACCTTCCTGTGTACCGTTTTTGGCTCATCCCTGACTTCTCCTGTTTGCCTGTGACCCTGACCTTTTGCCTGTCCCTCGGTTACCATTGTCTGCCTGTTGCCCTGACCTCGGCTTACCCATCATTATCGCTTGTCCTGGTTGCTGCTTCCCCTCTCTCCCTGCGGAGCGTGACCTAGGGGATCCCAGGGGTCGTGACCTGGATCCAGCTGCAGCGAAGGCCATCCTCACCACTAGAGGCTCTGGTGAGCACAAAGCTGGGTCTTAGACTCCGCGCCCTGGGGAATCTTGGGTTCACGTTTCCTCTCTGATTGCAGCAGTCGGTCATAGGGTTCACTACCCTGGGGTGCATCCCTGACCCCAATGGGGTGCACTTGTCACCTGGCCACAAGTGACCTGACACTCAGATATGCAATTCGTCCCCCCAGTTGGCTACTTTAAAGTGCTTTTACTTCTTGTTCAGAATATATAAATACTTTAGTGTGCATGTTCTAGGCACAGGTTAAGTGAAGCCTCTATCCACTTTTAGGTGATTCCTGAAATCTTTTCTCTTTAGAGAAGCCTATCTTGCCTCCACCTAACAACTGCATTTTTATTTTCTCCATAAGCTCATCCCCACAGTTATTATCTTTTGTATCCTAAACTGTAAGCTCTAACGAGCAAGGCCATTTGAGTCCTCCTCTATTGAAATGTATTGTAACTGTACTGTTTGTCTAACGTTGTAAAGCGATGCACAAAATGTTGGCGCTATATAAATCCTGTATAATAATAATAATAAAAAAAAGCCCTGCCCAAATATGCTTAAAGCAGAGTTCCAGTCTGTAAAAAAAAAAGTCAGCAACTACAAATGCTGTAATGCCGCAATGTCGGCACCCCTAGCCGATTAATCATTTGACTTCAGGTGCAGGCACCGGCATATGTAGAAAGGGAGACAGGAAGTGAAGCCTTGCGGCTGCATAGCCTGTTTCCTACAGCGCAGGTGCGAGTCGCGCTGCACTTTCTGAATGGTCCCGCTGTCTTCTGGGGAAAGGGAAAGAGGAGGGGCCAGAAATGATGGAGATCGCCGTGAGGTCATCTTACCAGGAAGTTGGAGCGGGTACCTGTCAAAACCAGGTACCCACTTCCCCCCCTCCAAAAAAAGTGCCAAATGCGGCGGCAGTGGAGGGTGTGAACAAGCAGGGCTTCCCCTTTTGGGTACAGCTCTGCTTTAAATTCTGCCCAAATCATGATCATTTCACTAGATTAACGTAAAAGTCTTAAAGCTGAACTCCAGTAAAAAAAAAATGATTTTTTTTTTAGGATACAGTACCAGCCGAATAGAGTACCCTATGTCCTGCCAGTTGCTGGCTAGGCTACTGTAAAAATCCTTCCTTTAGAGAAGCTGAATACTGCACACAGTGGTGATCTTTTGGTGTTGCGGGATGAATAGCTGTGACTGTGACAGTGAAGAGATCCCGTTTTATGCCCCCCCCCCTTTTCTCATTCATTTACCAAACTTCTCTTCTGTGAAAACAGGCACAAGGCCTTCTGTTAATGGTTAAGGGGAGATCCTGTCATTCACCTGCCCCTCCTCTACCCTTGTCCATTCACAGAACATCTGTCATTCTGTGAGGAAAAAGGGAGTTTTGTGAAAGGATGAGAAGAGAGGAAAGGAATAACACATGATGGGATGCTTCACTGTCACCTCTACTGCCCCTCCTTCATGTGGCACTGGTAGACCACCGCTGTTGGTAGTATCAGGCTTCACTGAAGGGAGGAACTGTAAAGTAACCAGCAGCCACCAGGATATAGGGTATTCTTCATTAGGTGTCATTTTTTTTTACTGGTGCTGTATGCCCCCAAAAAACATTTTCTGGAGTTCTGTGTTCCTCACAGTACTTGAGAAACTGGTACTTGAACATGTTCAAATGTGATTATGAAGTCATATAACATGTGCAGATATAATAAGAGCATGTCAGCTGTAGTTATACTGTATGTATAGCTTGGACATGAGCTGACTGGTCCGCAGCAATTTCTCCTATGTTGTCATGAAACACTCACACAAAAGTCTTTTTGTGTTTCTTCTGTAAAGTTCAACAGTTACACAGAGGATAAGTGAAGTTTTTTGTGTACCGTAAACAGCAAAGGGTAATAGATCAAAATGTTCATCATAGAACAGATCAGGCACACACACACAGTCTAACTCCATTTCCTAACATCATCTATCTTTAAATTGCTAGATCCCTGACATATGCAAACCCTTGAGGCATTTTTCTTGCATGAGAGCTCAGGGAAAGATTATACAAGTCAGTGCAATGTCTCATCAACAAAATATCGGCTTCCCAATATGTACCTTTATCATTTCCATTTCTGGACCTGATCAGTCATCACTTGCTTTGTTGTTAATGAACTTCACAAAGGAACTAAGACTAGGAAAAGTAAAACCTGTTCAACTGCAGTCAGTCCTATTACAGATATTTACTGAAAAAATTGATTTAGGATGCTCATGAGAAAAAAAAAATATTCATATTTTTGTGATAGTCCACCAAAACACTGACATTTTAATTATTCAGTGTATAAATTCTAATACTAACCATATTAACCTTTACTTATTTGGTTCCTTTTTGTCTGTTAGATAACCAATTTAAAAAAAATTGTTATATCTGTTTTATACGTGAAAAAAATGCCTGTTGCCTAAAATTTTCTGAAAGCTCTCTACCTGTGCTGTATTCTTATCAGTTACATTATCCCCAGTTAACTCTGAGGACTATAGAACCACTCTCACCTATGTTATAGAGATGAAGAAATGTGGACGCTTCTAAAGTCCTGTTCCTGTTGTTCTAAGTAGTATAAATATAGTAGTATATATAAGTATAGTGAGTAGTATAAATATATATATATTTTTTACTAGAGTTTTTTTTATATTATTGGGAAAGTACATAAGTGGTCCAAAAACATGTGCTCATATGTTTTGGAGATAGCCCAAAGATACAAAAAGTCATAAAAGGACATTTATTACATCTTAAAACTGTACCTGGACGTGTACGTCTGTCTTTGGAAGGCAACATTGGGTAACATAATCGGGAAAGAATGAAAAGTAAAAAAAGAGCACAACATTTTTAAAAGCTGGAGGGTGCAAAAGTGGCAAGTTAGCTATTTCAGGTACAAAGAGATAAGTGAAGTTATTCTGTAAACCTCTTTGGGATACCTAAGAAGTGCAGGAGTTTAGGGTGAGAAACGATGATTAAATGCTTGCTGTGCATTCCGGGTGGGTTAGCCAGGGCTGCGGGTAGTATAATTAATTTGCATATTTGACATTTTGCCTGCCTTTTGGCCATGACTTTTCCTAGTATTTAAACAAGAAAACAAATGTCTGCATGAAATGATTTGAAAGTGTATGTGTTTTTTTTTTTCACACAGCTGCATAACAATTTCCTAGAGCTAAAAAAAAGTTATACTAATAATTTAAATGTAGTAGAAAAATCCTCAATAAAATAAGCTTCCCCTTTTCCTTCTTCCTGAGCCACGTGTTCTAATGCCTACATTAGGATGGTAGCCAGTGAAAAAGAAAGTCACAAAGATCCTTCAAGGTCTTCTCTTTCCTCAACAGTGGGAGGACATCCCTTCAAATCCTTTTCAATGGGATATTGATGGCAATGAAAGCCAACGGCATTCGTCAACCATCAGTGGACTTTTAAACCTGTTTTGGCAAACAGCTTAACTTTGAGCTTTGGCGTTTTCCATTAATCTGTACATAGGGCCACTGAGAAGTTTTTCAAAGCCAGAATAATACCCGGATTAATAGGACCATTCAGCAAGAGCACTTTAGCATTCCTCTTGTGTACATAGCCATTTCACCAGTGGCATCCATGGACTGTTATTTCAACTGAAGGCCTGGCTGCAAACAAGACATTCTGCTACAAAAGCATGGATGGGCCATTTCCTTTGTGAATTAGGAATTTGTTATTTCTTGTTTTTATTTTTTCAGAGGCAATCAGCCGAAACAACATTAAATTAATTGCTTCAGCTTGAATTGCTTCAACTTGAATTAATTATTGTTTTTCTTTATGTATTTCAAATGATGTTCTGATATGAATATGAATACAAAGGGCCTGGTACACTATGGACAGTGTAGATTGAGAAACTGTGACAAGCAAATTTTGTGCAACATTGTTGTAAATTGCAATTGTTTTTCCACAGACACAATTATGATTGTTAGCTAATGACAGAAAAATCAACAATGGAATTGTGAGGAATTCATGAAAAGCCAGCAGTTAGAGAACCCAGTGCAAGGTTTAGAAGAAGAGCTAGGTGTCAGTGGAATAGCAAATAAGAAGGATGTATGTGAAGTTCTATTACCATATTAGTACCAATTAATTAAATCCGAAAGCAGCACAAATACACCATTATACATCATTAATATATCATTATAGAGTATATCATTTATAGCAGTACATACTGTAACTGTGGGTCCTGCACCGCCAACTGCTTGACACACTAATGTGTTTGTTCTATGTACATAAAGTATATGCAATCTTTTTTAATTAGCAATATTTTTGCAGTGTTGCAAATATAGATTTCCCTATTTCTAACATGTCACATCCCACAGGAACATCATTGAGATGTACTTTATTTGAAGCACTAGTATAAATGTTGCATCCTGTGCTATTTTATTGGTGCACTGCCAATTTTATTGGACCCAAAATACATAGGACAACACTCCTATCTGACTTATATACATGATGACTAATTAGAAGTAAAAAGTATGAAATGCCACCCATAATAAATGATTATGTGCAAACATAAGAGCCTATATATAGGCATAAATAGTGCTTACCATATTTTCCGGTGTATAAGATGACCTTTTGTACTTAAAAATATCCCCCAAAAGTCGGGGGTCGTCTTATACGCCGGTACCTGTAATGCAGAGTCAGTCAGATTGCGGGCGTCCATTGTTCAAAAGCCACGCTTCCTCCTCGTCCTGACCGTGATAGGCAGAACACTCAGTTTCCAAACAGAGTCTGTGTTCAGTGTTCCGCCTATCACGGAGGTCCTCTCATCCTCGGCCTCGGACGAGAGGACCTCCATTATAGGCAGAACACCAAACACAGGCTCTGCTGGGAAACTGAGTGTTCCGCCTTTCACGGGACAGGACGAGGAGGCGGCGCGGCTTTTCAACAATGGACGCCCCGAAGTCTGACTCTGCATACAGGGAGATCTGGAGATCGGCACAGTGAGGTAGGCAATGGGCACAGTGAGGTATGCAGTGGGCACAGTGAGGTGTGCAATGAGCACAGTGAGGTATGCAATGAGCACAGTAAGGTATGCAATGGACACAGTGAGATATGCAATGAGTACAGTGTCGGAAGGGGGTCGTCTTATACGGCGAGTATATCACAAAACCAAATTTTTAGCTGGAAAATTAGGGGGTCGTCTTATACGCCCAGTCGCCTTATACGCCGGCAAATATGGTACATAAAAAAAATAAACAACAAGTTGTCAGTGTATATAAAGAATAAAGTGCGAAGTGCTTCCAAAAGTGTCACTGCAAATGACAACAGTTCATAAGTACTCTAAATGTGACTCCAGAATCATGACTCCAAATAGTACCACATGTCACCAGTGCCCAAAGACTTCACACACCCAAAGACATCAGTTTATGCTTACCAGAACAAGTGGACTCCAGTACCTGTTAGGCAGGGAGACAAAACAGACCTGTGTGAGAACAGATCACTGGAGAGATCTCACATTAGCTGGACATGGAGCAGGTGTACTCATCTAGGCTGTCCACTGAGGCCAGGCCCAATACACATAGACCAGACTTTAATTCAATGGATCCATGTAAAGATATATAGAAGCCAACACATAGTGTGAATCCGTATAACCAATTTGTTTAAAAGGATTAAAAACTCATATCAAAGTAGAACAAAAACAGCGCTGTACAACATTAGATCTTCACCAAAAATTACCATCAAAATGCAATGACCAGAATAGGGCTTGACCCTTTCAGGGGAAAGGGGTGAACTTTACACCACTAGTCAGCAGTGCATTTGCCATGCCCTAACCTACTGGTGGTGACAGATCTATTTACAGTGGTTCAAACACATTTTAATCAAAATAATAACCAGGTTTGTTAACACTGAACTTTACCCAATGGATTCATGTCCAAGGTTTTAATTTTAATGATAGGTAGAGCACTGGTTAATATGGTGCACTTAGAATCTAGCAGTTCAAGCAGGGTTGTAAATAGAGGAGGACACTGAGCATGTGAAGAAGGCAGAAAGCTCAGAATCCACTAGGGTTAGTGGGCACAAGGCAGAATTCAGCATCAATCACAAGGAGTATCTGCATGCAAAAGCAGACACAGGGCAGATAGTATGGTAAACTGATTAGCAGAAGGCAGGAGGTGGAAAAGCCAGCAGCAGACAGAACGTGGGAGATGCAGCATGTAGTGGTAAACAGAAAGTACAAGAAGTAGCATGCGATAGTGGGCAATAGAGAAAGCAAGGGAATATGTGAGGCAAAGGAGAGATAAGATTTGAGATGACAGCAGGATAGAAATGTAGGAGTTTGAGAAAGATATTTCAGATTCTTGATGAGATGATGTGATGTGATGAGAAATGTGGCATTCTGGCAGTCTTTTTCCAAATTGGTAAACTATGCAGCTTAGTAAAGAAAACTACATGCTACACGATACTACCACAGCTGCTCTAAAAAATTATAAAAAATGTTATGTATCATAAAGAGAAAACTGAAGTCCAAAATGTGCTCTGACTCGCTGGATGCCGTCTACATTAAGCTGGGGACCGGCTGAATTTTGATCCATGTATGGACAGGGAGGTTGTACAGAAGTCGAAACAACCCTGTCTGATTTTCACCACTCGATCAGCACCACCAGCTATACCCGACAGTGCTGACAAGTGTGTTCTGATGGCAGAGAAATCTCCCCATTGTCAGAATAAAATAGCTAAGTATGAGGATTCTCCTATCCACATTGAGTGTTTGATCAACCCACTTGTTAAACAAAAATAAATTACGGTACTCTCCTACCGGGTGCCTTAGGGTATGGTATCCCTATCTAGATTTATTCTTTCTATTGAAATAGTAAGCCCATATTAATTTAAATTTGCATACAGTAGTTACATTGGTAGGTTGAAACAAAGACATACCTATTGACTTCTACCAACAGACAAGAATAATAATAAAAAAAAAACCTGCATCCCTTGAACCCTAAACCACAATTAATCTAGAGGAAGGAAAGGATATTCTTAAAACCCTAGCAGTGAATTGATACTGCTGTGCTGCAGTAACATTTATCTTTCTTCTGAGCCGATGTCCACCAGGTTTACATACTCACCTTACGGACTGTGTCTCATGATTAAAATCATATTTAAATACATAGGCCCGGATTCACGTAGAGCGGTGCATCTTCAGACCGGCGTAGTGCATCTCATATGCGCTACGCCAACGTAAATCAGTGAGGCTAGAACAGTATTCACAAAGCACTTGCTCCCAAACTTGCGCCGGCGTAACGTAAATTGGCCGGCGTAAGCCCGCCTAATTCAAAGTAGGAAGGTAGTGAGCGTGAATCATTTAAATTAACGGTGACCCCATGTAAATGAAGGGCCGAACGAACGGCGCATGCACGCGCATGCTCAGAATCACTTTGCATATACTCCCTAAGATACGACAGCTCAATGCCTACGACGTGAACGCAACCTACGCCCAGCCCCATTCACATACGACTTACGTAAACGACGTAAAATACGACGGCTGTTCCCTGGTCCATACCCTAACATGACTTACCCCTGCTTTATGTGGAATAACTTCACGCCGGACGTACGCCTTACGTAAATGGCGTAGACTACTGCAACAGGCGTAAGTACGTTCGTGAATCGGCGTATCTAGGTCATTTACATATTCGACGCGTAAATCAATGAAAGCGCCCCTTGCGGCGAGCGTAAATATGCGCCCAAGATACGACGGCGTAGGAGACTTACGTCGGTCGGATTAAGCCAAAATTCAGGCGTATCTTGTATTGATAATTAGGCGCACAGATACGACGGCGCATCCGAGAACTTACGCGGCGTATCAGAAGATACGTCGGCGCAAGTCCTACGTGAATCTGGGCCATATTAATTTTCTCTCCATATCATTTGCACTGTTCTCCCCATTAACTAATTAGCAATTAAAAAATATTTGAAAAGGACCAACTGCTACAATACCATTTCAGGAGTTTGTAGAAAAACCTAGAAAGTTAGTTAATTCCAAAGTAAGTTAGTATTAGCAAATGCTTTCAATGCTTTCAATGTAATAATTAAGGATTACCTGAAATTCTAACAAGGTTGCTAATATACTGCTGTCATGGAATAGCAACCATCCCTGCATTTCTAGGGAAACAAAGGTCACTTTTGTTTTGCTATTGGGCACCTTAGCATCTTGAATCCTGGAGCAATCTTTTATACAAACTGTGTCTCATTATTTAAGGTCCCCCCTTTCCTGTCTCCTTCACTTCATTATTGGTCCACAGCCATCCACTGGCCAAAAGTGTTTAGTGTTCAGGAGTCTGACCTGAATGTATGCCTAAAACATGTTCACATTAAAAGAAAGAGAGTCACCGCTCCAGGTGGGTCTACTATATGGCCACACGTGTAGGACAGGATACCAAGGGTGCTGGCAGTGCACTAGGCAAGCATAAAAAGTAGATGAAAGATGAATAACCACACTCCAAAAAAACGCCCAGGTTGTCTTTTATTCAAATAAACAGCAAATACATCACCAAATCATAAAAACAGGAACAGGGGAACAGCCGACGTTTCGCACAAGATCAGTGCTTATTATGACCATTGGTATAAGCATTTGATAGTTTTTCATTGTATGATTGTATGTTTCTTTATTGTTTTATTCATATGTACACACATTGAGCTCACATACATTCACTGTTATTTTTGATGCTTTCTGGATTTCAGGAAAAATTATATATATGTAGTTTTTTCACTTGTATTTTTTCACTTGTACACTTTTTGGTATGCACAGGTAGGCTGTGACTCCTAATTGTCTTCAGGTGTGTCCTGTTATCATGGGCCACACCTAGCCAATTACCAATAGAGGTCACATGTCTCCCTTTTTGTTTTCTATATATACTAAACAGTTTTCATTGCATGTTAGCCATGAATAAGCACTGATCTTGTGCGAAACGTCGGCTGTTCCCCTGTTCCTGTTTTTATGATTTGGTGATGTATTTGCTGTTTATTTGAATAAAAGACAACCTGGACGTTTTTTTGGAGTGCGGCTATCCATCTTTCATCTACTTTTTATGTTCACATTAAAGTGGAAGTCCATGCAAAAACTAAAATCCTTGCATCTGTAGACACCACGGATCTAACACTAACCTTTCTATCCCTGTAAATAACAAATGAGTATACATACCTATTTGGAAGCCGATATGACCCGCTCTGACCACATCTCCAGTGGCGGAAGCTCTGCAATGGACACGGCTGACAACACCTGTGAAATGAATGGCAAGTGATGTTACCCATAGAGTTACTATGGGGCTTCCATTGACGTCGGTCTCCTCTGCACCGCCTCTACAGTGAAGCCCTGGCTGACAGCTCAGCGTGGGTTCCGCTTGGAGCAGGTCAAATTGGCTTCCAAAAAGGTATGTATACAAATTGTTTCTTTACTGGGGTAGAGAGGTTAGTGTTAGATCCGTTGTGTCTATAGATGCAGGGATTTTCATTTTTGCATGGACTTCCACTTTAATGTCTTAAGTTGTGTTGAATGACATGTGATTCACATGGCTAGATTGTCCCTGTGGGGTTGATTTGCTAAAACTGGAGAGTGCAAAATCTGGTGCAGCTCTGCATAGAAACCAATCGGCTTCCATTTTTTTTTCATCAAAGCTCAATTGAACAAGCTGAAGTTAGAAGCTGATTGGTTTCCATGCACAGCTGCACAAGATTTAGCATTCTCCAGTTTTAGTAAATCAATCCCAACAAGTCTTACCATGCCATGATGTCTATACCCAAATATCAGTGGCAATGTTGCTAGTGCCAGTGAAAACCTGGTACTGCAATGGTTAGCCTTACATGCAGTAGCGTATGCAAGGCACAAGATCTTAACTATTTGAAACATAATAACAACTGATTAAAATGGAGATAAATAAAAAAACATGTTAAAATAAATACTAGTTTACCATGGTTCATTTTATCTGTCACTAACAGCCAAATGAAGATTCAGCCACACTTGGCCCAGTGGGGATTTAACAGTTGATGGACATCTCAATGTCAGATAGTGGTGAAGGACAATGACCATTTGTGTAATGGCATGACCCGAGAGTGTATTTTTGAACAAAGCCTTAAAGGATCCTCCACACTGAACAGGTTTAAGAGCAGATACAAATGTAAGAGCTTGCAACTTGTTTCACTAAATGTCACTGTTGTCTGCTTAGTTTGTAAGACAGCTTGAGTTTTCTTTATTTTTCAAAACTCATCAACAAAACAACATTAGTGTTGTTGTCAAAAGCAACCAATCAACTTCCCCCTTTCCTTTAAAGAAACACAAATCTAAAAAAAAAAATCTGATCTTTCACTAAGGGCAATGCCAGTTTTGTGGTCATGTTCTTTTGTCAACATTTATATTCAGACCGTAATTGTTAATGTTTTATACTCAGAGCAACAGCTCAGCCATTAAAATCATAGGGTTTGCTTAGGCTGGCATTCTATGTATTAGGCCGGGTTCACACCCATGCGAATTGAATGCGCGTTTCCCTGAATTCAATTTGCATAGCAGGAGAATGTGACTGGCTCTCTATCGAGCCGGTTCACATATGTTCGCAGCGGGTCTGGTGCGGTGTGTCGGAAAAGGCGTGCCTTTTTTTGGTGCATTTCAGGTTCTATTTCAGCCAAAAATTCGGGCTGAAATCGGACCTGAACCAGTGAACCAGCACACACCAGACCCCTGCTGTGAGCCGCATGCGGGGACGGTGTGAACCCGGCCTTAAAGAGCCTTCAAATTGAGTAGGACATTTTGATTTTTAAGTGCATTCATAAATCTGCAAAGTTTACAAATGCACTGTTTATAGTATTGCTGCTGTTCATGTGACTACATAAGGTGAGCATCAAAACCTTAAATAGTTATATGCACATTGCTCCTAATGTAACTACTGTACTCCACTATTAACACCACATCTAACATCTATTTTTTATGCACATATGGTTTTACTATGTTTATTTTTTAGTATTTGTGCATTGGTGTGTCTCCGACACACAAAACAACTAGTGCTTGTGGTATAATAACTCACCAATATTTTACATGCCTCATTTAAGTTTGTCTTATATACTCATTCAAGACATTTATCCTATTTCATCAAGTATGTGTGGGACACAAGCAGCTCAGCTTTGAACTAAGAGGCATATTTTTAAACAGAAAATAGTAGTTTTTAATATACAATTATTGCCCCATTTGTCCACCATTCACCCAATCAAGTTACATTTGTCAACCCTCCTCCAACACCTGGATTTTCCATCCTTCAAAGTAAAAATGAATTTGCACTTAAGATGTGCATTTTCAGAAAAGCAATAAAAAGACCTTATGGTCCAGTAACATTTATTATTCGTGTTTAATCATAACAAATGTTAAATTGTGTAAAAGGCTGAGAGTCACTGTTTTAGAACAACTTAGATAAGATGAAAATACCATTTTCCCAAGAATCTATTAATCTGGCCACAATTACTATTAAACATTTAAAAAATGAAAAAAGCACATTGGAACAGTGAATGGGCCCACCAAGATTATAAGTACAAAACCCAGCTGGAAGGAAAATGGTTGGGATGTATCAGAAGGTTCAGTACCGTATAAGACTGCATTTAAGGTATATCAAAAATGTTTAAACCCCTTGCCATCTGCGTTCCATAAGCAAGATTTCTCTTTAGTCCTTATTTTATAACAAAAGACAAGAGAAAATATTCTCTCAGACAGCTGCTGCCACCATAAGTGTTAGGCTTCATGTACACGGAACGTTTTTACAACTTCTCCTGAATGATTTAACTTGACAGATAGTAAACCCACATTTAAAACGTCCATTTTGCCGCGTTTTGCCACGTTTGCGTTTAGAAGCGTTTAAAAAAATATATATATAGTTTTTTTTCAAAATATTCAAAAATGAAAAATGCCTGTAAACGAAACACGGCTAAATGAGAGTTACCGTTTTTAGCAGCGTTTGACACTTGAAATGCCTCTCAACTCAGCTTCTGAACCCATTTTTTTGCGTTTCAAAAAGCCTCTAAACTCAACTGCCTAGAAACGATTGTAAACGACCCTGTGTACTGATGTACTGATAAGATAACACAGAGGAGAGTTCAGGAGCAGTTAAAAAAAATGCTCCAAAACTTTAGTTTAGCAACAGCAGTGTACATGGGGTCTTAAGATTTTACCTCTAATATCATTCTGATGACAAATTTGGGATTTCAAATTTTTAAATAGAGAGGGTGGTTTCCCCAATAGGGTCACAGACAACAATAAAGAAATAAACATGCTTGCTAACTCTTTCACAGTCCATCCAAAATGAAAAAATAAAAATAAAAAGCAAATGAAAAGTTTTGGCTTAGTGGATTAAATAATACAAATAAAGAAATAATACAAAAAAAGTTACTTCATCTTGTGGGAAGATATAGGTCTACCTTAATGCAGCAAGCCCCCTTTTAAAAAAAGGAGACATTGATGAGCTATGCATTAAAGCTGAACTCTGGGACTAGGTGAAATGTACCCTTGGAATCCCCCCCCCCCCACTGCAAGAATTACATTTCTGTTAAGCCTAGGGGGAGATGAACAGACAGTATTACCTACCTTGATTACAGCTCTAGTCGCCTCTGGTACACTCCTCTTCTCCCCAAAGCTCCAGTCAGCTGCACTGTACATGACCAAAGCACCTTAGAGAGGAGGCAGTGTGCAACTGGTCGCAAACACATTGACGGAGCCTACTGGAGTAGGGAGTAGGGTAAGAAATGCTCTCAAGGCTTAATAAGCAGGTAACCCTCACAGTGCAGAGGATCCCTGTTGCAAAGATGAATTTTGCCTAATTCCAGGGCTCCCTTTGCTCCTATTTGGTCTGTGCAGCCATGGCACACTAATAAAAGAAAACAGAAGCAGCCACCCTTGACGTTAGAGCAATGCATGTACTGTGGATTGGTGCCATTTAGACATTCCACCCCAACATACTGCAGCAACGCACTTTCAACGCACCAATTTTAGGTCAGTGGTGGTACACTGAGAACCCATGCAAATGAATGTGCTGCCGTGATGCAAAGGCACATTTCCAGGTGACTTGCGTATTAATGCTCATGCATTAATGTATCACATTGGAACAGCTAGGTGCAAAAGGAACCTAAATGTGAAAACCTTGGACATGTAAACCTTTTTTTTATATTATTTTGGATAGAGTAAGGGAAGATTTTAACACCTGTAAGGTTTATTTTTGCCATTTGTTTCCTATTGGGTTGATTTATCTCCACTTCCTGTCCCATAGCCAAAACAGGAAGTGAGAAGAAATCCCTGCAAATTAAGGGAATTTCTTGGGGCCTCCCAGGTCACTAGAACTCATGTCCCCGTTGGAAGATTTACCCTCTAATACTTTTCTGGGGACAAACCAAAATTTGTGATTTTCATTTACTTTTACTTCCAAGGATAATGGTAAACAGGACACATAGAGATGGTAAACAGGGACACCAACATCAATAAAAACTGGCAGGGGTTCTAATCCCTCTCTTCTCTGCCTTTAGTTATACTTTAAAGCTGTGACACAGATGGTTTGACTTTGTCTGAACACCAGTCCACTAGGTCACGTTCAAGACCCGTTTATATTATGGCCTGATCGTATTACCAATGACTTGGCATTTGTTCCAAAACTAGTGTTGGAGAAATTTAGGAACAGTGGATTGTTCACAAGAGATGAGCCTTTAAAGCCAAATTAAACTTCCAGTTTAAATCAATTAAATACATTTCAGGTGCATCAAAAAGGTGCATGAAATGTCACAGTTTGTTTTCAGTAGAAAAAGCCAGAGTAATTAGAAAAGTCTGTTTACTGTGACCATGCTGAAGAGAAAGACCCTTGTTCTCTGTTGAAGTGGTGGTATCTCTTCAGGAGTCCAACCATCCTCCTGATGAATCAAACCTACAGCTCTTCAATCTGCAAAGCTTCTGCTCCCTGCCAGTTGGCGAGCCCTAGCTCTGACTCAGCAAGGGGTTTGTCTGACATCAGCAAAGGTACCACTGCTTCGATCCAGGAAACAAAAGTCCCACTCTATAGCTGGCAAGGGGCAAGCTTTTCTACTTAGGCTGTGGCTGTTTTTTAAAGAAACAAACTGTAAAACCTTTCATATATTTAGTTTTATTGCACTTAGAATGTGTTTACCTAATTTAAACTGAAAGTTAAGTTGAGTTTTCTGCAAATCTACATTCTGTATGTATACTTGGGAAGGAAGTTCAGAATAGAGGGAATTTATTACAGTACTGTATATATCTATTTTACATTGAATGTATCGTGATTTTGTACATACCGTTCTCTATTTATTATTCCTACAAAAAATAAAGTAAAAAATAAAAAACAAACAAAAAATGTGTTTAAACACATACAGACCACACTGTATTCAGCACTTCCACTTGGATGGCTAAATGCCTACCTTGCAGTTAGCAGCAGCATTGTCAGCCTGCCCGAGTGCACTCCTTTAGTTGGATGTTAAGATGGCTACCTGGTAGACCTGATAGACAGACCAACATTAAACTAAAGGTGCTCACATGGTAGACTGACAACGCTGCAAAAGCCTAAAAAAGTTTTGGCTTTAGATACACTTTAATGTTACTAACAATTTAACCAGTTGTGCACACTGGGCATTCTACTGGCCAAACAAAATGTAATCAAAGTACACTGGATGTGTGTTGTTCACCCTGTCCCTCTGCTGCCACTCCTCCTTGAACTTGCCAGCAATTCATTTTAACAGTCGGGGTTGCTCTGTAAATACTACAGTTGTGGAGACCTCTGCTGTCAGAAAGGACCATCTGACACAATGTTTGAAAACACTGTTACCAGAAGACAGAAAGATACTGTACAAAATAACACTTTTTAAATTCATCTGCAAATGAAAGGGACGAGGGCTTCCATCTGCATATGATGTGAGTTAAATCATCCTGTCAAGTTATAATAAATAACATTTGTTCTTATTAACCCTATTTAACCCCTTAGTTTACCCAAATCAGACATATTTAACACTTTTCCCCATAACTATTATTTTGCGGCTGATGCTTTTATGTCTATTTATATATTTTTTTTAAACGTATTTAATGACATTTTAAATATTACAAAAACAAGAAAAAAGAAGGACATTCTGATATTTTTTATCCAATAATATTTAAATTTTATTTTTATTCATTATATTTAATAATTTTGAGTGTCACCTCAAAAAAAGTGCAACATTGAAAAAAAAAAGTTATTGATTTAATTTATAAGTAACTTTGGTATGCTTAGTACCAGAATTATAATTTTGGCATCATTTTAAACATTATAAATTACGGTCCCAGATGCACCAGAAACCACTTACATTGCTCCTGTCAGTTCAATCTCTCTTCTCTTTTTCTGCACTTTCTTCAGGCTGCATAAAGCATTGGATTGCTAATTACTTTGATCTTGTACATGGAAAAATTAGTTTATCCTCCTGATCAAAGCAAATGACACAGATCATGGCTGATTAGAATGCAACAGTAAAATCTCCATACTTTTTTTTGGCTCTGCTGGCTTTTCTTTTAGTAACAGGCCTTGTGTCAAATATATAGGTATTTCCCACGGCCAAAGCGGACTCTGCTTCCAGCAAGCCCTGCCTTTGAGACAATGGTGCTTACACAGACACTAAGGTTCTATAGTTCAGTCATTGTATGAGCAAAGAACTGGTAACCCCTTAGCCAGCATTTCATGAGCCATCTAGATTTACATATTTCTCTAATTGCATTTTTTGAATGTGAGTAAGATTTATCTGCTCAGAGTTAAAAGCTCCCTTTCTTCTCTCACCCAAGAACACTAGCTGAAAGAGTTTGTAACTTTTCATAGAATCTCCCTACAAATCTACAAATGTAAGAAGCAGAGTCAGAGTCATTCTATTTCTTATTCACCTAAAAAATTTTGTGTGAGGTGTTCAGGCACGAGACTGGAAAGAATAAATATTTAGCCGTACTTTTCTAAGCTATGCATTTGTAATGATTGTTTTTACTATGTGAGACTCATGGGATCATTACAATTTTATAGGAGAAAATTTTTCCTTATGCCATCAGAATTTCATGCCATAAAACCAACCACAAAAAAAATTTGCCCTCCCCAGAAATCACTTAGCCAAAGAATGCGTGCAGTAACTGTGAGGAAGTGAGCTAGGTTACCCACTCTTTATTTATAATCAATTACTAGAAATTAATAGTAAATCTTACATTTAGCTGTACTTAACACAATCTTGCCAGCTGCCTATTTGGAAATAAAATGGTTGCCTTTTTCCACCTCCTTGGGCACAACACAAAACATCTATTGAGAGTTCTTTTCTACTGCTGACTTTTAACAAACCAACCAAGCGGAATAACAATGCAGCTGCAACATTTTATGGTATTTCTGTTAGTCTTCTTCCTACACTGAAGGTGTTAATTAGGAATCAAAGAATAGAGCCCTGCCAAGCTTTTTTTCACTAGCTTCTGCAGGTTTTTACAGGGAAGGTTTTCTTGACAAAGGGATAAAAAAAATGTTATTTGTCGCCACACTCTGATCTATAGTTTTTTATTCGTAGAAAAAAGTATAAATATATATATATATATTGTTGCAACCCTTCTCCTTGAAAAAAAATCTATTTCCAGCTAGTAACCTACTATAGCCAAAGAAAAGCATATCTGCAGACTGAGCAGGGCAACAGCCTTATCAGTGTTGTGTGATGTGCCTTCATTGTCCCATCAGCAAGTTGGGGGAGGGGGGGGGGGGGCAGAGACTAGGCCTAACTGCGAAAATTGAGGTTACCTGCCTGGATATGCTGGTCATCAAGGGTAGATGGATGACGATCCTGTCTGAATAAAATAAACTCTTCACATAAAAGTATTTCCAGTATTTCAAATCTTTCCTAGAAATTTGCTTTTATTATGGAGATGGCTGGATAGCTGTTAAATGTAGAAGCTGCAAGTCCAATTTATGAAGCAGTGGATATTTTCAAGATCCCAGACACATGTGTTTTTATTGACAAAAGGGTTCAAAATGCTATGTTCCAGTTGTTTTTTTTTAGATGACCTGACTAGTTGCCAGGAAAAGTCCTGTACAACATGGTCATCATCACAAATAATATTTAAAGACCACAACAGCATAGCCGCAGGGACTAAAAATAATTTTAAAATGCACTTTGTTACCCAGTAAAGGTGGTTTCCGAGAAGTTGCTACCCTAACAGGACCCAGTGAATGTCACCCTGTAAAAATGTACCTGTTCTGTGGGTGGTGAAGGAAATTTTCATACTGTTTAAAAACCCCAGATGCAGCTATTATCTGGGACTTTTGGGTTTGTTGGATACCGCTGGGTGCTGTGCTTCCTACTTACAACCCTTATGTCACTACCATGTAATAAAGTAGGTGTTGGCAGGAAGAACCACATTACCCATGGGGGGCACACCTTCTGACAAACCCATAAGTGTCAGATAGGAGTGTTGTCCAAGGATCTGAAAGACAGGAACGATTTCCCTTGTTGCCTGCCAAGCAGGTAAATATTAAATTTTCCTTTTACAAGATGTCACTCATTGAGTTCTGTTAGACTAGCAACAGGGTTGCTTTAGCTTTGTGTCATGGACGGACATAAATCTCTTAACAGGATAGGGTTATTACAGTGTAAGGTCCTTCAGATCGCACAGTGTCTTGTGGAGTCCTTCAGGGTTCCCCTTTGTCTCTCGTTCTGTTCAACATCTATCTCCGCCCTCTTTTTGAAATCATCAGTAACCAGAATTTACTTTACCACTCTTATGCAGATGACACACAACTGTATTTTTGCATCTGCAATAAAAAGGATCATTATCTCGGACTAGAGAAATGCCTTACCTTGATAGAAAACTGGATGACGAAGAGTTACCTCAAACTCAACGGTTCAAAAACAGAACTTCTACTCCAGATACAAAGCTACAAAGTCCAAAGGAGAACGAAGATTCGCAGTCCAAGGACCTAGACTGTGGAACGCTCTACCAACCAGCATCCGATTGGAGGTGAACCACTTGGCCTTCAGAAGAAAGATCAAGACCCATCTCTTCTGAGGGATAAAAGTTCACTTCGGGAATACATACTAAGCGCCCAGAGCCGATTCGGTTCGCATGTGTTGTGCTATATAAGTTTTTCACTCACTCACTCACTCCGATGCTGGAACCAGGAAAAGTCTTGTTAAATGCTAGACTTGTTTTACCTTTATGCATTTACTGCATTAAGGCAAAAACCACTAGCATACCATTCTGTGTGCCCCATCCCCAAACAGTTACCTCTGGTCCATGCTCTGAGTACAGTTTTGGAACTGGGGACAGCAGAGCAATCGGCAATAGGTTCCTGCTGCCATCAGTCAAATTGTCGGGAGGAAGAAGGAAGCGGGAGCAGGGACGGACACTCAACAAAAGACGTGAACAAAGTTGAACTTGTTTCAAGGCTTGTTTAGTGTAAAGGCAGAAAATTAAGTCTAGTATGCATGGGCTGGTTTATCTGGCTTTTGTAGAAAAGTCACAACCAAAAAGGGTATTTTGACCGACTCCTGGTGGCTAAAAGCCCTAACCGGAGTGTTCTGCTGGGGGGGGGGGTGATATTAATGTCCTTGTATGGTATGTGATGATGCTGAGGCTCCATCACAGAATTGAGCTTTGGGTGGAGGAGAAGACTGCTAGAGCCAGCCAAATACTGAAAAGAGTGAAAGATGCTGTTCTATAATCCTCTCTAGACACAACAAGCAATTAATCTTTGCAGGGAGGGTTGTTCCTAATGCAAGGGTGGATTTTCGTATTTAACTGAAGTGGTTTAAATTAATTTTCTATTTGTATTCTCTATTAATTTCTGACATAAAACTGACATTCCTGTCAAGAACAGTTACCAGTAGAGCTGAATTTTAAATAACAGAACTTGTGCACATTGTTTATAATTAGTAATTTATAGAAACTTTTAATAACCTTAATTTCAAAAGGCGTAATTGAGATAATCCATTGGTTAGGTCTCTTAGGTGATCCTATATCTATTGGTACAGCCATTATGCAATAAATACATTTACAATTGAACTGAATATTTGTTAGATGTTTTGAGTGTTACTTAAAGCCAACCAAGCTAACAAATGCTTTAAAATGTAAATATTGTATAAATGTATTAATTAAATGTACAATAGAGCTATTCTGTATTCCTATTTCTAGGTAATATATTCCAAGTTTTCACATCCTCAAAAAGACGGGCTTCTTCTGATGAAAGTCTTGCTGAAAGAACACTTTTAATCGGATCTGTTTATTTATGCATACATAAGTAATATTTGATCCCTCTTCATAGTATCACACAACCAAAGGTAACAGCATGAAGCCATTACCTTTAAACTTGAAAGCAGAAGATAAAGTTATGAAGTTATCACCGCTGGGAATTAGTCAAGCTTGCTCGCTTTCACAGTGAGTGGTTGTACTGCACACTGCAACGGTGCTGCCAAAGCCTATTACTCCAGCCTGTAAGGAGCTCAAATTGTTGATTTAATGTTAACAAACCAAGTAGACATCTGAAGCTACCCGCAGAGTATTCAAAATGAAAAAAACACATTTAGTCCCTCTGAATAACTGTCAAAATGTAAATAACACATAAGAAAACAAAGTATCCGATAAAAGGAGAAATTAGCACAAATTTTTCAGATTATAATATTTATCCTGGTAAATAGAAGTAATAGAATGTTTTATGACATATTTGCTATATACTGTAACACAGCGATCCACCTCAAGATGGCATAATTGGCATCAGTCACATTGAGCACTATAAAGGCTTTCACCAGTTTTATGTACTTACTCTGCTCCAGTGGTTGCATGTTCTCGTACATCATCAAGTTCATTGCAGAGTCTGTAACACTGCACTGGACATATAGACGCAGAGGGACAGTCCACTGTTGGACTATATGATAGCAGAGGAGAATACTGGCTGCCAGGAGAACAGTGGGTCTGGTAGGTAAAACCACTTTTTGTGCCCCTAGACATAAAAAAGCATTTACCATTTCAGGCCTCGTACTCACGACCAAACATGTCTGCTGAAACTGGTCCGCGGACCAGTTTCAGCGGACATGTTCGTTCGTGTGTAGGCAGTAACGTACAGAATTCCAGCAAACAATCGTCGGCCAGACCGTTTTCCAACGAACAACTGTTTCCTGGTCTTGCTTTAAAACAGTCTGCTGGAATCGTGTCCGTCAGACATGTTCGGTCGTCTGTACACAAAAGCAGCGTACAAAAACCCCGCGCATGCTCAGTCCAAATGAGGAGACGGGAGCGCTCGTTCAGGTAAAACTCGCGTTTCTTTGGGATATGGCACATTCGTCATTAGAAACCTTTTATTCTAGCAAGAGAACAATGTCTTAAAAAGGCGCACTAAACCACATTTTAAAGCCTCGTTTTATTAATTCTTCTCTTGCTAGAATAACCCCGTTCTCTTGCTGATGCAATTTCAATAGAGTTGTCCCATACTGAAATGTCACATTTCTTGCTTGTGATGTAATCCTTTAATAATGTTTTCTATGCCAGACGTGTGTTTTGGTTGGTGGTCCTCCATAATTTAGAGTAGTCATTTTTGTAAAGGAATGTGCATTTTTTTAATTTCTTTTTTTGTTTCTAGTTATGTCACCATTTAAACTTTTTTTTTTTTACATGTTTTTTTAAATTTTTTTTTTTTTTGTTGGTGTTTCATTAGAGAATATTAAACCATGTTGGCACACCAAATGTCCCCCCCCCCCCCAAGGAGTGTGTCCTTTGTAAATTACCCATTGTATATTTATTAAAGGTTTGCTGCCTAATAATCCCCACAGTATATCAAACAATAGACATGTTTTCAAATGAAAGCAAAAGGCCTTTTATTCAGGCAAATGTCATCACAAAAAATAAAAAGAACAGCAGCACTAGAATAGATAGCAAACTATATGCAAACTTGCATTTCCAACATGGTGAAGGATAAACTTCCAAGCCTCAGGAGCCAAACACAAAAATATGAAGCAGCAGCACACAAACAAAGGAACCCAAACTGTGGTAGTACAAACAAGATGTCCTTTATGTGGAAGGAAATGGAAGGCAGAAAATCAACGTTTCCTCCTCTTTCCAGCCTTCCCTCCAGGCAGCCTTCCAGCGGATCGAACACGGGGTCTTGCAGGTGGGGTTGATGTGGCAGCAGGAGGATGGTGTTCCGCAAGCCGGGCCGGGTCACATAGCCCAGTGTCTGGGGTCAGCAGGCCCCTCTGCATCCACCAAAGGACCTGGTTCATCAGGGCCTTTGCCAGTCTTCTCTGGTCCTCCTCCCCTTCATTTAAATCATGGGCCAATGAGGCACTGAAGGCCTCTGTGGGGTTGAGGGGGGCCCTCATGATGGCGCTTGCCTCCTGGATCATGCGGAGGCTTGCCTCCTCCACAGGCCTCAACTGCCTCCTTCGGCCTGATGGCCTCACCTGGGGGGGAGAAGACTGGCTGGTGGTGGTTCTCCTGGCCGGGTGGACCTGCTGCAGGCCACTGGGCCCAGCCTCCTCCTGGCTGCCACTGACCCCGGCCTCCTCCTGGCTGCCACTGACCCCAGCCTCCTCCTGGCTGCCACTGACCCCGGCCTCCTCCTGGCTGCCACTGACCCCGGCCTCCTCCTGGCTGACAGACACCTGAGGATCTGCCACCTCCTGGCTGATCTCTTCTTCCTGTGTGGAAAAAAAAAGATTTTTTTTACAATTTCGCTAAATAAAACCACACTCATTTTCATGTTTTTCGTTCAGTATTTTCTGTTCATTATTACTTGAATACACTCTACTTCTGACCCCTGCAGTTGTCATCCCTGACACCTATTTGTCTGTACACCTTTTTGTTTGCTTTTTTCCAGCTTGGTTTTTTTTTTACAATATCTAATCATTAATCCACCAAGAATTATTTACGCCATAAATATAGAGGAAACTACTATACCTCCTCATCGAAGGGTGGCAGATCTGCATCTCTGTCAGCCAGGCCCTCTTCCTCCGACTCTGCAGGGCTGTGGTCATCTGGGGAATGTCCGCTGGAAGGTAGCATGGAGGAAAGGTTGGAAGAAAGACTGGACATCGTTTTCCTGCCTTCCATTTCGTCCCGCAAAAAAGCCATCTGTTTATAATACCACAGTTTGGGTTCCTTTGCTTGTCTTGCTGCTGCTCCCGATTTTTTGATTTTATTAGCTTTGTATGCTCTCCTGTATGTGCTTCTGAGGTTGGCAAGTTTATCCTTCACCATGTTGGCAGTGCATCCTGGCACCCAAGTTTGCATATAATTTGCTAGCTCTTCTAGTGCTGCCGCTCGTACCTCTTTATTGCAATATAACGAGTGTTTTGAATTCCACAGGATGGGCGTGTCCTGGTATTTTTGAAGTAAGGCCTCTATAGATTCCTTGCTTTGTAGGAGGTCCATTGCAATTTTTGCAAAATTATATTTCTTTTTGAGTCTAGATTACAAAAACATAAACCACAGAAAAATAAATATTCCAAAGGATCAGCGTTGACCTTGATCTAATATGTGTCTTCAAATTTATTACCTATATCTAATTCCAAACACAGTCTCTCTTGTTTAAACAATGATTGGCAGCTCGGCCGCATTGCTTGTACCAAACATTGATTTGCTAGATGCAGAGCCATTGTTCACATTGCAGTAAATATTTTAAATATATTAAATTAAACAATGCTTACAAATGACAGTTTTCATCTAGGCACTCTTTCATGTGTAAATCTCATACCCCTGACAATGGATGACATAAAAGACACTTCCTAATGACCTCTGTACAACCAACACTTGAACAATACTTTGCCTGATCTGAATACACCATTCAAAAACTTGTCAATGAGGTACAGCATTGTTCACATCTCTATTTTGTGAGGTGTCCAAAAGCATTTGGATACCAAAATAACATTGTGGTACCCCATAGACAGAATAGCTTAAAAAGGGTGCAACCAACAGCCCAAACCCCCATCCCATGTGTCTACATTTTCAAGGCCTCTGCTGATCACATTTTTAATTTCCTTACCTTCCTGTCTCTCGCTCCTCGTTTCTCACGCTCGCCTAATTACCGCGTAAGATGCGTAATCACGGCGTAAACCTTTTAAACACTCCGCGTATTTATGAAACCCCGCCCTCGTCACCTTTGCGAGGCCCCTAATCAATGAGTTTAGGAAATATGGCGTTAACTGTGTATGTTCTGGATGCGCTCGAAGATTCTCCGCGTAACGGACGTAAACACGTTGTTTGCATTCTCTACACTCCGCGTATGTATTAAACGCCGCCCTCTTCTCCGCCCATGGCGTAAGAATTCATCTTTTCCACGCCCATAATCTCTGTGGGAAAGGAAAGATGGCGATGTCACACGAGCGGGCACGATGCTCTCATGCCACAAGTGAAGGGACAGAGGCAGGGACGTCCCGATCAAGGAAAAGAAGATATAAAGCCACTAATATGCGGTTCCAGGAAATGGTGGAGTTAGTTTACATCATGCGAAAAAAGGACTATGATGGTGAATTAGGGCCATACAAGACCCCTAACCGCCGAAAGGCACATATTATGGACAAGGTGGCGAGGAGAATGCAGAGGATGTTTGGGATCACCAGGTCCAAGGAACAGCTGAGGAAACGCTGGTCAGACTTAAAATTGAGGGAGCCACATCAGATGAAGAAAATACTTAAAATTCTGCGTAAAAGTAAGTAAATATATATTGGGGTTGGGGGGGGGGGGGGGTGGTGATTGTCTGCAATAATGTGTTGCCATGTATATTTCACCATCTGCCTCCTTGGCCTGCTTGTAATTTTAAAGACATGTTGTTCTTTATTTTTTAGAACATAAATAACTACATATTTACAAACAGTGTTCTTAGTAAACAACGTAACATCACATAGTTTATCAGAAAGGCTCGGTTATTCCAGGAACAACACACCTGGACATGGCTCACTGGCCAAAAACTTTGTTTGTAAACATTGTGTAAAAGCTAGTTCTAGAAATAATATGGTAATAAAGCAGATGTTTTCACATCTGCAATGCAGAGCACCTGTGTCTCCCCAAATCAAAAATGGGTTTTGGTAGGGTCTCCCAGAAATACAGTTTAGGGGGGACATCCATGTGTGTCACTTTGCTAAAAAGGGGCAGGATCAGAGCTTGCCATATAGAAGTAATTGCAAAATGTAGGTTTGGTGAAAGATAAAAGTAACTAAATGAAAGCATCTTCTAAGCAATGTGTGCGATTTATGCTCTCCAATATCTGTGTGCTGATGAGTCTACATTTTTTTTGGTTTATTTCAGGGGAAAGAAGTCGCCAGCATTTGGAGGAGGCAGAGAGGGCCAGACAAGGCCAAAATCTGCCATCTCAACATGTGGAGGAGGAGGAGGATGTGGAAGGAGAAGAGGATGTGGAAGGAGAGGAGGATGTGGAAGGAGAGGAGGATGTGGAAGGAGAGGAGGATGTGGAAGGAGAGGAGAATGTGGAAGGAGAAGAGGATGTGGAAGGAGAGGAGGATGTGGAAGGAGAGGAGGATGTGGAAGGAGAGGAGGAAGGAAGAAAGGAGGAAGGAAGAGAGGAGGAAGAAGTAATTTTGGACTTAGAAGTCATAGCAGATGAAGGGCAAGTGGCGGAAGAACAATTTGGCGAATTGAAAGAAGGTGGATTGATGGATGAAGGAGGAGTCCAAGATGATGGGGAAGTGGTGGAAGAAGGAGGAGTGATTGAAGATGATGGGGAGGTGGTGGAAGAAGGAGGAGTGATAGAAGATGTCGAAGAGGTGGAAAGGAGAAGCCCATCAGGTCAGTGTCACCCTAGCTTGATTCAAAAAAACATATGTAGATAGGCCTCATTGAAAAATAATATTGTAAATGCCATTTTTTTTTTTGTTTTAGGGGAGGAGGATGGTGTGCCAATATTTTCACGTGCAAGTGCTGCTATAATTATTCAGCAGGTAATGGAGTGCAGCACTGAAATGCACAATATGCGTGAAAGGATGTTTCTCATGGAACAGAATGTAACAAATGTCCTTTTGGAATGCAGCACGGAAATGGACAATATGCGGCAAAGAATGATGGTCATCGAATCTAATTTTAAGAACATTATTGACATGATGGGCCGTGTCAAAGACTGAAACACCCCCCGCCCATCCCCCGCCCCCACAAACATTTTTACAGTTTGAATAATGAATACGCCAAAATTTGAAGATACACACACAGTGTGCCAACATGTGCTATCTGCCATCACAGAATATCTAATGTCTGTGCTTTGTGGGTCCAACCCCCTCCTCCATCCTCAAGTAGTTGAGAGGAAGGGTTTGCTCCCACAAAACACAGACATTGATCACCCATGATGTCAGATAGCACATGTGGCCATTTGTCTGTTGAACCAATGACATTTGGCGAGTTTGCACTGAATGTGTGTATCTTCCAATTTTGGCGTGTTCCAGTGTGAAAGCACACCATGACTGACTGCTGTTGTGAGTTTTTATATTTTTGGAATTGGATTTTGTTACTTTTTGACCATGTTGAACATTTTGGGATACTATAAAGTTTAGACCATAAAGAATAAACAACGCCAAAAATTTTAAAAAATATATATATAGAATTATAAATCTCTCTAATCACTGAATTTAGTGAAGTAGAGATTTGACTCCAAATTCTCACCTAAAAATTTTCTTTTAGAAAAACACACCAAAAACAAAAAAAATGGTTAAAAAATTATTGTTTTTTGTGCCTAAAAAATATGGCCAAAAAAAAATTTAAGGCGGTAAACACCCCACCAAATATAATCTATATATATATATATATGTAAACAATAAATCTAACTATATTTGAGTAAAAAAAAAGTGAACTTGTTAATAAATGTATAATCTGCATAATATTTTTGGTTGAATTACCTGAAAAAAAAAAAAAAGTTTAAAAAATTTTTGAAGACTCCTAAGTACAAAAGCAGGGAGTAATGAAAAAAATATAAAATTATTTTTGGGGTCATGAACAAGCAAAAATTAAAAAAACTTGACCTCAACATTTACAAATGGAGTTGCTTCTTATTTCTAGACTCAATACCCTGTTTGTAGATGAGTGAATACTGTGCAAAATGTGGTTAGTTACTAAAAGTGGAGAAATCAATTATGCATTACAATTGAAGAAGTTAGTTAGAGAACCAGGAAGACAGAAAAAGAGAAAAAGCATTAATGACAAACAACTGTATAAAGTCCAATGGTCTAATTATTTATTATTTTTTAGAATATTCCTTTCTTTGGGGGCCGAATTAGAAAGAAATATGATCTGGCATAGCAATGGCCCCCCGACCCATGAAGTACTCAACATATTTGTCGCGTACCTCACGAGCTGATTGGGGGGCCAAGCCAGCGCGACCAGTGTCCAGCCCGGGAAGGGGATCTGAGGGTAGTCTTGCCTCAGAACCGATGTCGGGTAGGTACGTCTGGGAGTGCCTGCGTAAAAAGTTGTGCAAAATGCAGCAGGCAAATACAACGGTGTCCAATTTATATTCCGCCAGATGTATCGATGTCCTGAACAGGCGGAACCGGTTGGTGAGTATCCCAAAGGCATTCTCGACTACCCTCCGAGCCCTGGCCAACCGAAAATTAAACACACTCCTCTCTGAGGTGAGGGTCCTCTGGGGAAAAGGCCGCATGAGGTGAGGACCAAGCCCGAAAGCCTCGTCCGCTAGGAACACAAACGGAAGTCCTTCCACATTATCTTCATCTGGTGGCAATGCCAGACCACCAGCTTGGAGACGATCATAGAAATCAGTCCGTGCGAACACTCCCCCATCAGACATCCGGCCGTTCTTCCCCACGTCCACATATAGAAACTCATACTGTGCCGACACCACCGCCATCAACACAATACTATGATAACCCTTGTAATTATAATAGTAGGACCCCGAGCGGGGTGGGGGCACAATGCGGACGTGTTTCCCATCTATTGCTCCACCGCAGTTTGGAAAATCACACCGCTGGGCAAATTGGGAAGCCACAGACTGCCATTCCTGTGGTGTGGAGGGTAGCTGTGGGGACAAACAAAATTAGAGATTTAGTACTTTGTAACAAATACATCCTACAAGCATCCTTGTGACAGTTCACAGTATTAAAATTGCATTAGAAAAATGTGCATGGAGAATTTGGGAAATGAAATATATAGGGCCACTTCATTAAGAGACTCCACAGCCCTCTGATGGGGACAATAAAAGTTTGAAGGGGGGGACACAAAAACCAAAAAGTCCTGTTTGAAAAAATGGCAAGGTGGGTTTGTCCCTAGGATAGCATGCTGGACAGGTTAATATTGGGTAAGGGACAAATATGCAGGTAGGCCAAGAATAAAACATGTAAAGCTGATATCAACATGCATAGGGAGAAAAGGTAACGTTAGTTAAACACACAGCATATCTGGGAAAATAAAAATAAAGTTAGTTGGCCACATTATTAGAGCCAGGAAACTTACCTTAATATACTCCTCATGCATAACTTTGATGATGGCAGCACACGTGTCCGGTATGATGACCCCAAGCGCCTGCGGAGAGATGCCTGTCGAGAACTTGAGGTCCTGCAGGCTCCTCCCAGTCGCCAGGTACCGCAACGTGGCAATAAGCCTCTGCTCGGCCGTGATGGCTTGGCGCATCACAGTGTCCTGCCTCGTGATATAGGGGGACAGAAGATCCAGCAGACGGTTGAATACGGGGTCCGTCATGCGGAGAAAATTCCTAAAGTCATTAGGATTATTCTCCTGGAGTTCCCTAAGCAGAGGCATATGTGAGAACTGGTCACGCTGGCGCAACCAATTCTTGGTCCAGAAACGCCTCCGCCCCCTGTTTCTGGCCAAAGTACTGGACAAATGAACATATCCAGCAGCCATCCCATAAACAGCACCAACTCGCGAAAATTGACGCTGCTGCTCCATCATGGCTTCAAACCGGCCGGCTGGTCAGTCAAGAACACACTGAAACAGAAAGCACTCGCAAATCCAGCACTACCTGCGACAAACGCGTGACAAACAGATACGAGCGCACAGGATGCAACTGCTAAAGCAGAAACAACCTGCTTGCCTATAGCCGAATGACAACTACGTTACCGCAAGCACACGCACTGAACCCGTGAATACACGCTGTCAAAGCCTGGAGACCGAGAAGCGCGAATCAGCTCTAACCAAACCTTCACTAACACGAGCAAACACGTAACTAGCAAAAGAGGAACAGAGGGCGGCGCCATTAACTTTGGTCTTCCCCTTTATAGTGACGTCGTACGTAGTTTACGTGCACGCGTTCCGGTACGACGGGAATTTGGTCCGCTGGTGTGTACACGCCAGCGGATCAAAACACAAATCAGCCTTGTACGCCGGAAACTGTCGGGCAGACAGTTTCCAGCGCACAGATCCGGTCGTGAGTACAAGGCCTCAGTGTGGGGGTAGCCCCACTGCAAGGGAGTATTTTTGCTCTCCCCAGAGACTTTGGTTACACACACAGTCTTTAATAGTAGCCCCTCCTTCCCTCCGAGCACAGTGGCGAAACGCAAGTGCAACGTTTGTGTGGTAGTTCTGCCACTGGTGTCAGTAGTTTTTTTTCCAACCACTTGTTCATAATTTTTTTACAATATTATTATTATTATTTTTATTTTTTTGTGAGATATCTGGGATCTAAACAGACCTTTGATGTTTCAACTTTGAGACAGAGAAAGGAGATTAAGGACACAACCCTCAATCTCCATCTTGGCAGCCTCAGCTGCACAGACTGAATGGACAGGATAGCTCTGTACAGAGCTTCCTGTTCATTCACAAACTGAAGCACAGGAAACATAGTTTACTATGTATAAGTTATGAATAGACAGAGTCTGTGATCGGTATGGATCACTGACTCTCTTTTCAGAAAAGGCTTCACCCTGACAGATCCCCTGCAGCAGCCGGTGGGAGAGGGAAGACCCCTAAAGAGCTGTGAAGGCGAGGGGGGAGGGGGCAGGCAGGAAGAAGAACACAGGGGGCAGCAGAAAGAAGCTACATAGGAGAAGCTGTGGGGATGGTTGCATATAAAGGAACCAATCTCTTAATTCCCCCCCCCCCCCTGCTTCTGTTCCTCTACCTCCCGCAGGCATTCTGCTCCTGCAGGAGGAAAATGGAGAGATCATCCCTCTATGCCAGTGTTCTCAATCTTTTTTCAGTCAGGGCACCCTTGAAGTATACCCCTAGGGGAATGGGGCTGCACTGCAACCACCCCGCAACTATGTGCATTGCATGCAGTGATGAAGGAAATTAGGCGGTTAAAACAGGCGGTAAGGAGACAACATATTGCCTCTTTACTGCCTGTCAAATGACTCTGAATAAGCGATCTGAGCATGGATCGCTTTTTAGAGGAACAGCATTTTCTGCCTGGTACTGTGAATAAGTAGTAAAAAAAAAAAAATGATTATACATATATAGGGGTCAGGAATAAACTGGGGCTGCAGGGGAGGTGTTTTTCAGGCGCTCTACAGGCACTATTTTTAGCTTGAAAAATGCCCCAGCGTGAAAGGGGTCTAACCCTTCCTGCCGGGTACTGCACTATAGTGGGAGGCAGAGAGCACAGCACACACTGTGCTTTCACTTCAGGTATAAACAGTGCGACCGATCTCAGCCGTCTTTGCAGTTTCTCCTATCTAGGCATACAAGGGGCCCGCATGGGGCAACTCCTGCGACCCCTGTACGTCCGCCCCTGAACTTTACCCTGTATATACATATTCCAATGTTAGTCTGGAATAGCGTTACGGGTACAAATTTCTACTTTTTTAATTGTCTTTAAATTGTCATTAATAATAATATGTATTTTTTTCACCATTTAATACAACAGGTGACCTCAACTACAATGAATATGTATACTTTTTATTGTTTTTTAAAATAATTACTTGCAGTTGCTATGTTTATCAGCGACAATTTTTTCTTATATCATGTATTTTTGTCCTTTAATAAAATCATATTAAACATAAAAGATCTAAAGATGTATAAAATAAAGAAATGTTTGCTTGCTATTACACCTTATAAGCACTGAGCATCCATAGGGTCTTTCTATACAGGAGGCCTTTCTTTTGATTAGCAGGGGATCCATGAACACACCTCTATGTCCATTCAGGTTTTTTTCCTTCCATCTTATGATGGGGGGAAAATGGAGCTTAACAGACCCATGTTAGGTCTAAAGGGTAGGCATATGTAAATAGATATTCATTTTTTCACAACCTTTTACTTTCCATCCATTTTTTTTTTTTTCAGGGCTTGACAGACTTAAAGGTAATCATATGCCAAAGGACGCACATCCATCATACTACAGTACCATTGTAAAGGCAAATTTATTTCTGTCATCATTGATGTCTACTGACACAAAATCAACCAATAGCTGACTTCCTGATTTCTGATTTCTGCACTTTTACTCTTGTTACAGACAGAGCATTGTTGACGAATGAGTGAGGTTTACACAGAATAATTATCTTTGAATTGAATTAAATGTTTTTCTGCCCTCCCCTAGTGTAGGATTTTCCATATGAACATATTTAATTACAGGTTTTGCTGGACAAGACCGTTTGCCAAGTGTGGTCAATGGCATGTTATCTTTACCTTCCAGTACAGGATCCTGTTAAATACAGTATCTGGAGTCTTGGCCAGGGTTAAAGCAAATTTAGGCATTCTTCAAATCATTGGATCTTCTGATAATCGAGACATTCTTGTTTGCACGCGGCTCTCCTCAATGGTGCTATAATATAGTCTTTTCCCTGTAATTCCGCTAAGTTTATTTCTAAATCTTTTTGTGTGTCTTGTTTGTTAATGCTAAATTTGTAAAAGTAATAACAAATAAGTCTTTCTTTTCTAATTTCAAAAGTGAGTATTATAACAGGTAAATGTGTCTTGCGCAGAACATAATAGGTTGGACTTAAAGCGGAGTTGGACTTCCGCCGAATTTGTTTTTTTTTTTAAAAGCCAGCAGCTACAAATACTGCAGCTGCTGACTTTTAAAAAATGGACACTTACCTGTCCAGCTCGCTCGCAATGACGTCCCTCGGCTGCACCTGCCGCAATCCTCGGTTAGGGAATCGGGAAGTGAAGCGTTGCAGCTTCACTGCCCGGTTTCCTACTGCGCATGCGCGAGTAGCGCATTGTGCCATCACTGGTCCCCACTCTCTCCTGGGAACAGTGTGTTTCCCAGAAGACAGCGGGGGCTGCGGGTAGAGGCGTGTCTGCCGAAGTACCGTATTCCCGGAAGTGGGTGCAAATACCTGTCTTAGACAGGTATCTGCACCCCCCTCTCCCTGAAAGGTGCCAAATGTGACACCGGAGAGGGGGAGGGTTCCGAAAAGCGGAATGCTCCATTTTTGGGTGGAGCTCCGCTTTAATGGACTTGTTTCTTTTTTCAACCTCACCTACTATGTAACTATGTGACTTTGTAACATTGATTTATTATTGTATTGATTATTTCCTATACAGAAGCAGAAATATATTTTCACAAAACAGTACCGAGGATTAAAACTTTCTTTTAAACTCAATAAGAAAATCAAGTCTCTTTTTTAAAGGTGATATTTTGCTTAATTTCTAACTCAGAGACAGAGGCAAATCCATTTTGCACTACAAGTATAAACTACAAATGCAAAGTGCCCTTGAAATTACACTGAAAGTACACGTGGAAGTGCAGTCGCTGTAAATTTGAGGGTTAGATCTAAAATGAGGGGAATCTCTGCTGATTTTATCATCCAATCATTGGCAAGCTAAAATGCTGTTTTTTATTTTCCTTGCATATGTCCCTCGGATCTACAGCGACTGCACTTCCAAGTGCACTTTCAGTTTCATTTCAAGTGCACTTGTAGTTTGCACTTGTAGTGCAAAGTAGATTTGCCTTTTGTAAATAACCCCCAGAATGCCTTTAAAGTGACAGCCTGCACTGCCATTAAAGCGATTGCCCAGTCTCCTGTGAGAAAATTAAAAGGCAGCAGCTACAAAAACTTGAACATAATGGGTCTAATTTACGATAGATATATTGAGGTAAAATAAGCCAGCGTGCACTTTTGTCGAAATTAACACAGGTTCATTTCACTTCACCCCACAATTTGGCAAATTGTGTATATATTTTATGTAATATGTATGTACTGTATTTCAAGGGAAAATGAATTTACTTGTAAGTCCACAAGACACCTGCTTAAAAAGAAATACTAGCAAATGAAAACGTATCAATGCTGTTTTTTGCAGAAAACATTAAGTATAGCATTTATTTTCTTGTTCATTTTTTTATTTTATCTGATCACATTGGCTACTGAGAATACAATAAAAATGCCTTGAAAACAATTTTTTTTTTTAAACCAAAAAGGTGTTTATTGAACATACAGAAATAAAAACAGCAATACTTTCCAATGCACAGACAAATAATGAACCCATTGAAATGTACAGCATACATATATAGACAGTTGCCCTTCACTCCACCCACAACCATCAACCTCCCCACTCCACCAGGTACTATTCCAACCTGCCCCCATACACGTGAATTCAGCTCATGTTCCATCACGGCACCAATTCTACACCCACCTATAAACATTGTAAAAGTCTAGTCATGACAAGTTCCCTGGGGCTCAAACCCTGCGTATCCAGCCACATTGACCATATCCACTCAAACCTGCCCGGACATCCCTGGTGCTGGTATATATATTTTTCCATAACTAGAGTATTCCCCACATGAGTAATCCAGGAGGAAAGGGCGGGCGGAGAGGCAGACTTCCATCCCATTAAAAGTAGCTTCCTAGCTTGGCACAGCGCTCTAGAAATTGCTACCCTAGTCAGTTCCTCATGAACCACATCTTCCAGCACCCCCAATAGACAGCACATAGGGTCAACAGGGATCTTGGTCTGGAATACAGAGTTAATTGTGCCCACCACCCCATTCCAATACCTGTGCAGCTTCAGGCATCGCCACAGAAGATGAATAAGGTCCCCATTGTGCTGCTGACAACGGCAACACAACGGGTCCGCCAGTCAATTCGGGACAGGGACCCATGAGTTTTGAAGAAACACGAGAATTGTTTACTATCGGGGTTGCGGATACGCCAAATGTCAGTCCAACCCACCTCATGCAGCAGCCGGCTAAGAGCAGTGCCCGGCCTCCCCCAGGGGGGGTCACCGGAGGGTGCCTATCAAGTCTGGGGTCCAAATAACAGTTAAAGTCACCCATAATTAGAACCGGGGTATCAGGTTCATTGGCCAGGTAAGACAGCAGCAACTGCAACACCTCCCTCGAAAACGGGGGGGGGGGGGGATATATACAAAAGCTAAAATCAATGTTATCATGTATATCTTACAGTACAAGAACACGAATCTAACACATATGTCAATTAGGGAGTCCAGCTCCTGATAGGCTAACGTCTTATGTATCAATACACTCACTCTGCGCGAAAACGCAGAGTAAGTGGAGTAATATGCCTGCCCCACCCAGGCAAACTGCAAAAATCCCACTGTATCCTTTTGTAAATGAGTCTCTTGCAAGCCAATTATGGCCGGATGGAACTTCCTTAAACCCGCAGAGATCAATGTCCTTTTCAGGGAATCATTTACCCCTCGGACATTCCAAGTCACTATGGGTGCAGTTGATATTGTGTAAATACAGTCATCCACTCGTAAGGACAGGGGGGACCCTCATGCCCAGGGAGCAGTCCCAAATATCTTCCTCCTCTGAGTCGTGGGAAGAGCGGGGCAACCAACAAGGGGCGCAGCACATAAAAGTAAAAAAACTGGGGAAGTGTAGCACGCTCAACATCGCATCAAAAAACACATGGAAACAGGTATTACTAGGGTTGTCCCGATACCACTTTTTTAGGACCGAGTACAAGTACCGATACTTTTTTTCAAGTAGTCGCCGATACCGAATACAGATACTTTTTTTAAATGTGTCCCCAAATGCAGCCATGTCCCCCCCCCCATATGCAGCCATGTCCCCCACATATGCAGCCATGTCCCTCTAGCCATGTCCCTCACATATGCAGCCATGTCCCTCACATATGCAGCCATGTCCCTCACATATGCAGCCATGTCCCTCTAGCCATGTCCCTCACATATGCAGCCATGTGCCTCTAGCCATGTCCCTCACATATGCAGCCATGTCCCTCTAGCCATGTCCCTCACATATGCAGCCATGTCCCTCTAGCCATGTCCCTCACATATGCAGCCATGTCCCTCTAGCCATGTCCCTCACATATGCAGCAATGTCCCTCTAGCCATGTCCCTCACATATGCAGCAATGTCCCTCTAGCCATGTCCCTCACATATGCAGCCATGTCCCTCTAGCCATGTCCCTCACATATGCAGCCATGTCCCTCACATATGCAGCAATGTCCCTCTAGCCATGTCCCTCACATATGCAGCAATGTCCCTCTAGCCATGTCCCTCGATGCGGCGGCGCGATGGGGCGGGGGGGGGGAAAGGGGGAGGAAAGTATTCTATTTAGGTATCGGGGGTATTTGCGCGAGTACGAGTACTCCCGCAAATACTCGGTATCGGTCCCGATACCGATACTGGTATCGGTATCTGGACAACCCTAGGTATTACGGCAACATGCGGCCACCAAAGGGATTCAACAGGGGCCTTCCATATTTTGTGAAGCTGGGCATGAAAAAACCTTACTCGTGCCAACAGGGCACCAACACTGGAACCACACTATCACATATACAAGGCCCTGTACAATGTATACAGTCGCATTTCGCCCTATCACAGGGACTTAAAAAATTTAGAAAAAGAATGGGAAATAACAAGGAACAAAAAATGTTGTGGAAATTTCACTTGCCTTAAGTAGGAATTAGGTAAAGGGCCTCAACTGGCCAAATGGAAAAGCATGCGCCTTTCATGTCCGGTGCAGTCGGTCAAAACAGCATCAACCTTCTCCCTCGTCCTGGCCTCGAAGGCGTAGAGCTTGTTCATTGTGATCCAACCAGCCGGCTGCATCCTGTGCAGATTCAAAGAAGTGGTTCTGGTCTCTGGCCGTTATGCAAAGTTTTGCAGGAAATAGCATGGCGTAGGGGAGCTGTAGTTTTTGTAGTCGTTTCTTGACCTCAGCAAATTTGGAGCGTCGGTGTTGCACCTCTGCCGAGAAATCTGGATAGAAGGAAACTTTTGTACCATTATGCAGCACAGCGCCTTTTTCTCTCGCAAGTCGCAGCACCACTTCAAGGTCCCTGTAATTCAGGAGTCTTGCCAGCATTGCTCTTGGAGGGTTACCAAGCGGCAGGGGACGCGGTAGCACCCTATGCGCTCTTTCAATCGCATACAAAGGGAAGAATGCTTCCTTCCCAAACACCTCCTGCAGCCAACCTTCAACATAAGCTGTGGGGTCCCTGCCCTCCACTTTCTCAGGAAGTCCCATTATGCGAACATTGTTGCGTCTGATGCGATTCTCGATGTCATCAGTTTAATCATAGGCTTGTCGAGCCTGCTGGGTAACAACCCACACTTCCCGGGTTACATTGGGCATCTGATCTTCAATGTCACCCACCCTCCCTTCCACGGCAGTGGTCCGCTCCCTTATCTTTTGTATGTCCTGACGGAGGAGAGACAATTTCTCCTCCAGCCCCCCAAAGCGCTCCTTTAAGTCATTCACAGAGGCAGTGCACTTATGGACAGCATGCAGGATTTCACTGAGTGTGGGTTGGGGACTGTCCTCTGACTGAGTATCCAGCATAGCTTGCAAGGGATCAAGGATTGCCTCCATAGGCTCACAGTCATCCATCCTTCCTGCATTGTCATTGTCTGGTTGTACTGTGGGTGCTGTTCGCTGCTGTGTTCCGGCCTGCGTGGAGTCTGTGGGGCCTGCAAGCTTCTGGGCATAGTAAAGCATGTCCCTGTCTTGGTCCTTGGTCTTAGGGGGCTTAGCAGACTTCCCCCCTGCTCCATTTTCTTCTCCTGGCCTCGTGGTGTCTTTGGTGCTGAGACATCCAGGCACCATCTTGGAAATCCTGGGAGGCCACAGTCGCGGCTTCTCCGCGGCTTCTCCGCGGTCATCATGCCGCGTTTCCGGCGGGGATATGTTCCGGAGGTGCCCGGGGGTCAGTATGCACCGTTCGGCGGTGAAATCAGACGTCAAAAGCGGCGAGGGAAGGATCGGTGTAGGATCATCAGGGGGAGCTCTGTGCAGCACGTCTGCTCACATGCCTGTTTAGTCCACACCCCACTTGAAAACAATGTTAGAATAGACATAAACCGAGTGATTTTAATATATTGCACTAGAAATAGAAATCTCTTGCAGCTCTACAAACATAAGTGCAATAATCATAATGGCTAATTGAAGTAACATTCCTTTAAATGATCGTCTGCACCAGTGAGAAGCAGAGCTGCTTTCAGTCATGTCTTCTGTCCTTGCTTTTGTCACCTGTTGATCCATTGTTAACTCCCTGGCTGACCCACAAGGAGAGATGAAAGGGACCACACATGCTAAGCTTGTTTTTCCAAGTTCTTGTAATTTTATGTTAACACCAACTTGGGAACTGAGCAATATGTCTGGCTTATGTCTTTTTTCTCATTTTAGGAAATATGATGGCAGACTACAGCAATATGTTTTCAATTGTTGTATTTTTCCACTATTTAACAGCCAGCTAAATTTGATGCAGATCACTAATCTGTATAAACAGGTTTACACAACCATCACATATGTCAGGGTGTGGTTATACTAGTTCCCCCAGGGGTGAGAAATTAAAATGGGGACAAAAGGCAAAGATATGGCTGTATTTTATGGCTGTGGTCAAAATGGGTAGTGTTGTGAGGGCTGGAACATGCTCATGTTTCCAAATCTCCTATCAGCAGTTCTTTGAAAAAAATGGTGTCCTAATGTTAAAATACTGATTTAAAAAGGTAAATTCTATGGGCCAGATTCTCAGAGGAGATACGACGGCGTATCTCCAGATACGCCGTCGTATCTCTGAGTCTGGGCGGTCGTATCTATGCGCCTGATTCTTAGAATCAGTTACGCATAGATTTCTATTAGATCCGACCCGCGTAAGTCTCTTACGCTGTCGGATCGTAACTGCATATTTACGCTGGCTGCTAGGGGCGTGTACGCTGATTTACGCCTAGAAATATGTAAATCAGCTAGATACACGAATTCACGAACGTACGCCCGGCCGACACAGTACAGTTACGCCATTTACGCTAGGCTTTTCCCGGCGTAAAGTTACCCCTGCTATATGGTGGCGTACATGCGGCGTACCAATGTTAAGTATGGATGTCGTTCCCGCGTCGAATTTTGAATATTTTACGTTGTTTGCGTAAGTCGTTCGTGAATGGGGCTGGACATCATTTACGTTCACGTCGAAACCAATACGTCCTTGCGGCGTACTTTGGAGCAATGCACACTGTGATATTCCACAGACGGCGCATGCGCCGTTCGTGAAAAACGTCAATCACGTCGGGTCATGGTTAATTTACATAACACACGCCCACCTCTTCACAATTTGAATTAGGCGGGCTTACGCCGGCCTATTTACGCTACGCCGCCGCAACTTTCTTTTGAGAATATGGCACTTGCCTGTAAAAGTTGCGGAGGCGTAACGTAAAAAGGATACGTTACGCCCGAACAAAGATACGCCATTCTACGTGAATCTACCCTTAAAAAAATTAACATTTGAACCATACCCTATGTAGAAAATAGTATATTTAGATTTTTTGAATAAGGGGAACTTTGGGGGGGGGGGGGGTTAGGTTTTTTCTAATCAAGGTCTACTTTACGTTGAGAATGTGCTGGATCTTTGCCCGCGGTTCTCGGCTCTTCATTGGATAAATTGATAGCAGCGCAGCCATTGGTGGAGTCCTGCAGTATGCAGCTATGGACGCAGAATGCAGGACTCAGGAGCGTGCCCGCAAGGTAACCCCCTTGGGAGAGCGTTTCCCAGAGGGGGTTCTCTGATGCGGGGAGGAGCCGTGGGACCCCAGAAAACAGCATTCGGGGCCACACTGTGCAAAACGAGCTGCACAGTGGAGGTAAGTATGACATGTTTGTTATTTAAAAAAAAAAAAATGAACCTATAGTGTCACTTTAACACAATATACAATATTCATAGCTGCTACACTTGATAGTTTTTTTCTAGTCTTCCATGGCACAGATTTAATTGCTTTCTTTATGTAACTGAAGAGTTACATTTTTAATAAAGAGCCTTTGAATGTAGTTTTATGTGTGTCTGAAAAAATTGTCACTTGTGGCACAGTAATTAGGGGTACTTTGTGAGCACAAGGACTGTGGCATATGGATGCAGTCCATACAATCAATAGGCATGGGTTCTGCTTAATAGTTTAATTCACACTCACTTGCAAAATCTGTTTAACTGTTTGCCAAGGCAGGCTACTTGTGGAGCACAAGCATTTTCTCTGTTGTATCCAAAATTGCTTTAGGTCAAGGGTTGCCCAACCTGCGGTCCCCCAGCTGTGTGGAACTACAGGACCCATGAGACATTGCAAGGAAAGTTCCATGAGACATTGCAAGGCTGACAATTGCAAGCATGACCCCCCCAAAGACAAAGGCATGATGCAACTTGTAGTTCCGCAACAGGTGGAGGGCTGCATCATGGACACCCATGCTTTAAAGGAACACTAAAGGTTCGTTTTTTATTAGATCAATTGATTGCTGTAAGCTAGAGCATTTAAATATCACTTACCTCGTTTTTCCTTTTGACCTCCAAAATACCGTAATCCAGGTTTGAAAATGCCATTTCCTGTCTCTCCTCTTCTTGCTTTCCACCAGCATCTGAGGCGTTTTGCATGGTGGAAAGCAGAATGTGCTCACCCCCTCCTTATGACTACAGCCCTGCGTGAAGATGCTCTCTTATCCCTCACAGGCATGGAGGCTAAGCCTAATGGGAACTGTAGTTCCCATTAGGCCGTGGTGTAGCAACAATAAATGCGCACCGCAAACCAGGAAGTCAGTGAGAATAATGATTCAGGAGTGATGGAGGTGAATAAAACAGCTAGATTTCAACAGGTATCAAACTAGTTATAAATGCAAAACATGACTTTTTACTTTATCAGCTACTGTCAGACTTTAATTTAAGAGGAAAATATTTTTGTCTTTACAACCCCTTTAAGTCTTTTATAATTGCCTTGTACTCGTTGGTTTTTATGCAGTAGTGAGCCTGATTTTGTACTTTCCAGCTTTAGTAAATAAACCCCATTGTGTACTTAGGGTGGGGTATGCCTGTACATATTATGTCATGATCTGCTGACTTTCTTAATTGTAAAGCCAAACAAATTACTTGTTGTACTTATTGTTAATGTTTACATATTTATACTGCTTAAATCAAATGTTTTAATTTCTATTAGGAGTTTATGTCAGGTTATGGGTAAAAAAATATACACTGTCAGTTAAAATTAAATGTACAGTATTGCCAGCAAAAAAATTGTCCAGGGTTGCAAACTGTACCCCCTCTCTTATCCTTCTTTTTCTGTTCTGTGCAGTTGCATAAAGACTTTCATAGGGAGAGATAGACTAAAAGCAAGCAGCTTCTGCTTTCTTCCTTCTGCTATCACCCAACACTCTGGGTCTTATAACTAGTGGTATGGGTGCACCCTGTAATAAGGCCAGTTGCACATGGATGTAAGAATTTACTGTTGTCTATACTCATGATCTTGTTCACAAAAAGATCCAGAGTAAAATGTTTCATAAAGACCTTTGTGTAAATGCGAGTAAAGGAGCGTAAAGGCAGGTAAGGGTATACAAGCATAAAATTCTACTTCATTGCCAGTATTGAAATATACTTGTATATACATTCGTATACATGGGTATAGGCTTGTAAACATGCATATGTGTGTCAATTACTGCACTCAAACGTAAAATTTTCTTTTTTTTTGTTTTACAACTTACTCATCGCTCTAACAACTTTGTGTATGGTTCCACAGACTACAAAGCATCTATATCCAGATCAGTAAAATATGTGACTTTTTTTACTCCTGTATGAGAGAGACCTAAATGCTGATTTGAAAAGATGTTTCACAATTAGCTATGTATATGTTTTTATAATAATTCTAAAGCACTAGTTTAAAAAACGCAGCAAATTATAACATAAACTTTTTCAAAAGCATTATAGTTTCCTTTTAGGTAATCCATATAATATATAGCATTGGTAACACTTTACACCAAAAGCAATAACTTCTAGGTCTTGACAGTAGGCACTTAACGTGTTGTAGCAGCTGATACTAATCCTTCTCATGATTGACAGCTATGTAATGCAAAGCAGTTTTTTTTTCAATGCTTTTTACAGTTTAAAAATGTTGCATACACCAGTCTGAAATTAGTCCTTTTTATTGAAAAATCCAGGTCTCTGGTGACAACAACAAAAGTTATCAGAGAAATGTGAGACATCCTGGTCTTAAATCACTAACAGTTATAAGCAGCTTGTTTCATGTATTCACATGAAAATACATGATTACTTAATCTGACTGGGTAACATAATCACAGGTTTGCTAAAATAGGAGCATATTAAGCATACTGAAAAAGTGAAATGCATTTATCCTTTTTTTGTTAAGTTCTACTCGCTAGTAAGGCAATTGTAAACACATTCTGTGATTAATGTTACTCTGAATAATTACTTGCAAGATTCCTCCCATTAATTCTTGACATGACATCTTTAGCAAGAAGTTCCAAGCACTTTATAATTATTCTAAATACATTACCATTATAATAAAACGGAAAACATGTGCACAGTGAAAATGTTCTAGCTGTACTGATTAAAACTCCTACTAAAAACTGATGGTTTCTGTTATCCAATATAATGTGCTGCAGGTAAGACTGACTAAGCAGCATTAACAGTGTCACTCACACTCTCTGTATCATGATAGACAATGAAGGCAATTTGTTAGTTCTGTTACACTGTGCCTCATTAGTTCACTGTGTCTTTCTAATAGTAAACAATGGCAATAAAAGAGAATTAGTGACAAAGCATTTGCAAACTGAAGGTAATTAGCTAAAAAGAACTGGTCATGATATTTATTACTAAAAGCTTTTTTTTCTTTCTATACAAGTAGAACAACGATTGAATTAATGCAACAATACTTAATGTGTATTTCCACTTTTGCAGTCAAATTTGAGAAAACCTTTATGTTTGTTATGTGTTCCCATTCCTAAAAATTGTTTTTAAAAAGCATTTCTTACATTTTACATAGTTTCTTTGAAGCAGGAATATACATAGGACTAAGCTATTCTGAACAATTTAAAAGTGCAATTAGAGGGACAAATGTAGGGACAGTTGTTTTTTTTACGAAAGTGCGTTAATATATAATGTACCCCTCAAGCCTTGAGATCACTTCCCTTTCAAGAACAGAGCAAGATTTTATCATTTTAGGCCTGAAGATTACGTAAACTCCCCAAAATATTATATGTTTTCTGAAAGCAGACATCTCCAAACTACGCCCCCCCCAGCTGTTGCAGAACTACACGTCCCATGTGGCAATGTAAAACTCTGACATGACTAAGGCATGATGGAAATGGTAGTTTCTGAACAACTGGAGGACCATAGTTTGGATACCCCCTGCCCTAGAGATTAAAACACTGGCAGTTTCAATGTTTTTATGCCACATGATATTAACGCAACGGATTATGAAATGCAAAATGTCAGTAAAAATACACGTTTTTATGCCACATAATATTAACGCAACGGATTATGAAATGCAAAATGTCAGTAAAAATACACGTTTTTATGCCACATAATATTAACGCAACGGATTATGAAATGCAAAATGTCAGTAAAAATACACTAAAATTGATGTTATGGCACACAACCACAATCTTTTGGTAAAATATAAAAGATTAGGTTGTGCAGAGTAGAAACGTACCCAACATTCAAGCCTTAAAGTTGCGTGCAGCTGTGAAATGACAAAAAACTTCAGTACCCTAAACCAGGTCATTAGTTTAGAGTTAACTAGGAATAATGGGCCTAGAATTATTAATCTCACTCTGGCCTGATACCAGAACCTGGAAGTGCCATTTTACACTTCTACCTAGGTCATTAATAGAAAGGAGAGATCAGCAAATGGATGTTTACTGATCTTCCCCCCTCTAGCTAGCAGCATCTGCCATGCCTGTCCTGGGTATGCTGATGGGCAAGTGGGGCATGACGTGGGCACGTGCTGGGAGGAGAGGGTGGCAACACATTCCATGTGTGGAAGTGATCCAGGGACAGCACAGTCGTATCTATTTCATATGACAGTCGACAGTTGGCTTGTCCGATGTTGTGTGAAACTCCAAGCCTTTGTAAAGCTAGCCAAACACTATTGGAATTTTGCCTGGTACTTCACAAACTATTCAAAATTCACTTTGCGGTTTGCCCTGTCCACCCACTCATGCTTTACATCTTTTGATTGAAAAATGTAAAGAGCTGGGCGAAAAATTGTCAGACAAACAGCCCCTGCTTCCAATCGGATCCATTAATAAGCAAAATACTCTCTTGCGCAATTACCAACAAAATCCATATTATTGAATGTTTATAGATTGCAGCCTGCACTGATATGTGTTTACACAGCTACATCTAAAATGTATTTTCTAGGGTTGTCCAGATACCGATACTAGTATCGGTATCGGGACCGATACCGAGTATTTGCCGGAGTACTCGTACTCGCGCAAATGCTCCCGATACCTAAATAGAATACTTTTTTTGTATTTATCAACATGTTCTATGAAAATTCTTTGAGTTTTTTACTACTGCGTGACAAGCAAATAAAACATTTTTATTCATTTTTACTCATTTTTATTCTTTTATAATGTCTTGAGTTAGAGTTCTTCATAATTCTAAAGAAAATATCCTTAGTCTGTATTGTGGTTTGAAAACTGTCACATGACATTTAAAAAAAGTATCGGTATTCGGTATCGGCGACTACATGAAAAAAAGTATCGGTACTTGTACTCGGTCCTAAAAAAGTGGTATCGTGACAACCCTAGTATTTTCTGAGAGTGCCGCACAACCACACCAAATAATTATTAACCCCAAAACAATTGTTTTAATTAAAATAAAATTAAAAAAATATGAAAGACCTTTGTGCTAGAAGATAAATGCAATATCATTCACATCAATGTGATAATAATGCACCTGCTAAAACTTGTTTTTGACACATATATCATGTATATAGACAGAGTGATAAGAGGTTAGATTAATTAAATTATAAACCAATTTGTTCAACCAAAGTGCCAGTGAGAAAAAATCCAATGCTGTGAATCCCATGTGTTCCACCAACTGCCACCATATACTCTCATCTGGAGATATTGACCTATATGGAAAAATAGTCCTTCACCTTCCAGACCTCTGGAATAGACAATGTGCCTTGTTCTCTTAAGGCTCATTGGACCAACTAGAGCAATTAACCTCCTCCCAGTGGAAGACTCTCGAACACGTGACTCAAGGAAATAAAACCATCATCGTGCTATCTGCTAATTAAAACAACTCTTTAATATAAATAATGAAATTACACTCACTTGGGACAGTGAACACTAAAACAGTGTAAAACATCTTAAAAGTACGTTGCTCCAAAATGGATTTCAGATCGGCAGCTCAATGCAGACCTCCACTTCCGGGTATCTGCGATGACGAGTGATGAAACACGTAGGGTGAAGAGGCATAGAGAGACCTATAGGTTCATATCTTCAGGTGAGAGCATATGGTGACAGGATGGAACATGTGGGATTTGCAGCATTGAATTTTTTTGATGCCACTTTTGGTTGAACAAACACATCACACTTTTATATAATTTAATTAATCTATCCTCTTATTGCTATGTCTATATACGTGGTTAATGTGTCGGAAAAAAGTTTCATCATGTGTGTAAAATTATCACTGACTTATCATTCAAACACCTTGGAAAAAATATAAAAGCGGTTGATGATGGCCTCCACTTGAAAATGCTAGTTGCCTAGCTGTGTCTATCTTTTAGCATGCAACAGATACATTTTGAGAGAAAAGTAAAAATGTCCTTATCTATATACTTCTCCTGGGTCACTGACCCTGTAATGAAGACAAAGCATCTGCATAGCAATCAGGCAACTAGCGATTTCAGAAAGAGAGGTCAGCAAAGGCTCCCTCCATGGTAATTTCACAGCAGTGTTCATTTAATTACAAGACCATGGTACAGGTCTTCATCATCATTTCAATAATACTGGAGAGAAGAACATGGCGCAATATTTTTCCACGCAATAAAAAGGTGAAATCTATTAGATTGCTATTGACAACCATCCCAGTTTTGTGCTTTTCATATTTTCTGTAGCGTTAATAAATCAGCTCCAACATGTTTGAGTGCAAAGAAAGAGAGTTGGGAGCCTGGTATGATAATTTCACATTTTCTAGTGGCAGACTTGTTAAAAGATTAAAATGTAAGTGGGACTCATTTTCTTTGAAGTCCTAAACTTACTTCACCAGTTACCTATGTATGCAAAGAAAACAACAGTCCTCTAACATTGACTGCAATCTTCAGCTTTGATTTTGTATTTCTGAAAGATAATTTTTTATCTTTTATCCAAAGTATTTGATGTAATAAATCAATATAAAGAACACAAGGTAATCATAAGTGAACCACAGATAATTTCAATGATACCAAAACTATGCATTACATACTAATAGATAACAATAAAAATGACAAGACGATCAAGATAAAACTTGACACAGCTACATAAAAAAGTGAAAGCAGCAAGTGTATAACCATACTTTGTCAAGTGGAAAAAAAAAACGTTTTTCTAGAAAGCATTAGGGAGAAACTCAAGGACGAAAAGTATCCAGTGTCAAGCAAGTCTGGTTATATTTGGAGATAAATTATAGTATTTGTGAATTTATTTTTGTGCTGAAAATTACTATTTTTCTACAAGTCACTGTACTTAAAATATTCTCTTTACACTTGTCAGCTTCTACAAAGCCTCATGCCACCCTCAATGGTAGAATGGAAAAGCAGAATACTGTATCATTATAGTACATCCACATGTATAACGTACTGCTCTGTCAAAACTGATCAAGCACTAAGCTTATGGAGTAGTGATTTATTTTGGTACAACGCCTATTTACTTTTTCTATTATCAAGTAGTAAGTACAAAGCATTTTTTTTTATATTTTTCATATTTTTCGTACAAATAATTTCTGTCAAGAATCACCCTCTAACTGTTATTTAGCTTTGGAAATTTAAACAGTACATCTGGAATGTTTGGATTTCCTTATCAGGACTGGTGACAACATGGGCTACAAATAAAATATCTCATAATTAATCCCTAAATTTTTTTTTTTAAATTCGATAACCATATAAAAAAAAAAACTTTATTGGTGCTCTGTTGCTGAACAACAGGATTGCCCTTCTTGGACCTCCACTGACCTGTTGTTTCAAGACAGTATAAGAGACGTTCCCAAGGCTACCGGAGTTCTCTCGGTTGCTTTTTTTTATGTGACACAGCTCTGACCTCAGGGTGATTTTCTTTCAATCAGATTTAGAAGCTCCCTTTACATAAGAAAGGTCAAACCATTTTGAGCAATTCATTGACCTGGGGTCTGAGGGGCAACACTCCTTCCCTGTTCACCATTAGGGCACCAGTGATTGACCTGGAGGCTAAACAAATACATAAATTATTTTCCAATGAAAATTAGCTCTTTAAAACTCAGTGCTAAGCAACAAGAAACTTTGATTGCCTGATATTACACAGAGATTGTTATCATGCAACTGAAGCTCAAGGAAAAAATGAAGAGAGAACAATGGTGCAAACAAAGCAATCACTATAAAACTAGGCAATGTATGTTTGGCCAAGCCCCCTAAACAAAGGTAACTTTACTATGTGCTTGTTAGGAACACATCTCACCTACTGCTACAACGCAATCACGTGGCACCTGTCACTGTCTCCCAGCACCTTTTAGCATAGTCTTTACAATGTAGCTGGATGAACACACCTGCAACACACCCTCAGGCTGCATGTCTAGTACCAAAAACAGGCCTAGATCTTGAAGCAATACCTCCTCTGTACTGAATAGCCAGGGATGCTATTATTTAAACCTCACAGGTCCAAGGTTTTGTGTTTGTCATTGGACCTTTACACCAATGCTTTACTTTGCCAATTTGATACTCAGCTCTGACCGGTTACCTGCCTCTGTAATTTCATACTGCCGTCTGCCCTGACCCTTGCCTGAGGCTCAGTTATGCTATTTTCTGCTGCCTGATTCCTTTTTGCTCTCAATTACTGCTGTCTATAGTCTTCTCTGTTCATTCTACCTACAGATGACCAGATTTCGGGCACACCCCACCGGCACACATCCTGGATATTAACCACTTCCCGACCGCCTCATGTAGATATACAACGGCAGAATGGCACGGACAGGCACATCAACGTACCTGTACGTGCCTGCCTAGACGTGGGTCGGGGGTCCGATCGGGACCCCCCTGCTACATGCGGCGGTCGGATCCCCTCGGGGAGCGATCCGGGACGACGGCGCGGCTATTTGTTTATAGCCGCTCCGTCGCGATCGCTCCCCGGAGCTGAAGAACAGGGAGAGCCGTATGTAAACACGGCTTCCCCGTGCTTCACTATGGCGCTGCATCGATCGAGTGATCCCTTATATAGGGAGACTCGATCGATGACGTCATTCCTACAGCCACACCCCCCTACAGTTGTAAATACACACTAGGTGAACACTAAATCCTACAGCGCCCCCTGTGGTTAACTCCCAAACTGCAACTGTCATTTTCACAATAAAGAATGCAATTTAAATGCATTTTTTGCTGTGAAAATGACAATGGTCCCAAAAATGTGTCAAAATTGTCCGAAGTGTCCGCCATAATGTCGCAGTCACGGAAAAAATCGCTGATCGCCGCCATTAGTAGTAAAAAAAAAAAATTAATAAAAATGCAATAAAACTATCCCCTATTTTGTAAACGCTATAAATTTTGCGCAAACCAACCGATAAACACTTATTGCGATTTTTTTTACCAAAAATAGGTAGAAGAATACGTATCGCCCTAAACTGAGGAAAAAAAAAATGATATATGTTTTTGGGGGATATTTATTATAGCAAAAAGTAAAAAATATTGCATTTTTTTCAAAATTGTCGCTCTATTTTTGTTTATAGCGCAAAAAATAAAAACCGCAGAGGTGATCAAATACCACCAAAAGAAAGCTCTATTTGTGGGGAAAAAAGGACGCCAATTTTGTTTGGGAGCCACGTCGCACGACCGCGCAATTGTCTGTTAAAGCGACGCAGTGCCGAATTGTAAAAACCCCTTGGGTCATGTAGCAGCATATTGGTCCGGTCCTTAAGTGGTTAAGGGCCACCACTATCAGATGTGACCTTTAATTTTCTTTGAATCTCTAACAGTGCAATAGCACAACTTTTTGGTACCATTTTTTTAACCCCTACATAGTAAATACAGTTCTTCCAGAGGGAAAAAAAGCTAATTCTTACATAGTGTGATCTTAAAAATTCTTTGTAAACATCAAATCTCTAACCTATTGATGCAGTTATTCCTTCAAAAGCAGAGAGAAGGAAAGGTCTTAAAAAACAAAGCATCCTTCCACAGCAGGTGTAAATTCCCAGCAGAACATTCATACAAGAAAAAGAAGTGAAGATGTCAAAAGACAGGCTTACCATAGGGAAGTGACGCTAGGTTAACGAGGAACATTTCAAAAAAAGAGTTTAATCTAGTTTGGCATGCAAACTGAAAGGGTCAGCTTGGTGCACGCGTTAGCAGCTGGAAACAGACTCCCTATGTCAAGACAATTGTCCTCCGCACTTCAGGCCCCAAAACTGACTTGGAGATACTTTTGTCTTTTTAACTCTCAAAACTGGAATTCAATGTCTCGGAGTACGTTTTTTATATTGGTAACTTTTTTCATTGTATTGATATGATCCCTAAAAACAACACAATGAAGATAACACTCAGTAAGGACATTTTTTTAAATCAAATATACAGGATCCATTATCATTGCTTTCCATAGGAATATTGAAGAAATCGTAGAAAAACAACAACTCTTTGGTGTGTTCAGAATCACAAATATACCCATGGTATTGATTTTTTCTTTTAATTGATATTACAGTCTATGTATTGGCTAGTTTCCAATTCAAATAAAGTAGATTTATGAAGTGTGTTGATTTTTTATGACTAAGGAGATATCTAACATGAACCCATAGTAACACCCAAGTTTTTAAACAATTTCACTTCAAATTGTATTAAACCCAAAGGCAAACATTTATTATATTGCAGCTTATTGATTCTTATCCCTCGTACACATGACCGAGAATCTCGTTGTAAAAGACACGTCGTTTTCCTCGACGAGGTTCTTGTCAAGCTTTCCTTGCATACACACTGTCGAGACAAAATCTTGTTGTTTTCAACGCGTAAAGGACAAGTTCGATTCCACTGGCGCCACCCTTGGGGCTGCTTTTGCTAATCTCATTTTTACCGTGTGGTAAGTAAAAGTTTGGTGAGAGACGATTCACGCTTTTCAGTCTGTTACAGCGTGACGAATGTGCTATCTCCATTACGAACGCTACTTTTACCGAAGGTGAGCTCCCGTCTCATACTTTATTCTGAGCATGCGCGGGTTTCTAAGCATACACACCAACGTGTTTCTCGTCGTAAACCAGCCCGACGAGAAAATTGAGACTCCTGACGAGAAAAAAGAGAGCATGTTCTCTTTTTTCTCGTCGAGATCCACTACAGTTTTCTTGTTGAAAAACATGTAGACGACCGTTTTTCTCGGCAAAAAAGCTCTGCCAGCAGTTTTCTTGATGGTTTTTGCAGAGGAAAACGGTCGTGTGTACGAGGCATTAGATGTGGCTGCATTCATTTTCTTTTTTAGGTTTTCTTTCCCTTATTTCACCAGGTGATCTGGTCAGTCATTTCCAATGTAAATGAAATGGCCAATGTACAACAATTAAGAGCCAAAGTGTTTCTGTCTTAATTGCAAACACATTTTTTTAAAACATGTATGAAGGCAAATTTGAACCCAAAAACAAAAATGTAATGCAGCCTAATGCTGGTTACACATGGGGAGTTTGTTTTGCTCAACCCAGCAGATGAATAACAAAAAAAAAAGAATAATGTACAGATTGCTGTACTAACACATTCGATGTTACTGTGGAGACCTCCCTGCTGAGCTATTGGTTCTGCCCCCCCAGCATGCTCATTTTCTCGACCGGCTTTTGTTCAATGAGCAGCTGTACACACGGGCTGAAAATTGTCCGGTTTCTGGGAAAATTACAGTTTTCAGGTGATTTTCAGCCTGTGCCTACCCAACCTAAGGACAGGCAGCCTAATCAGTCTTTAGATGTGCTGGATGCATTAGGGAATTTGTTAGTTTTTTTCTTTTATTTTTACCTGTTCTTCCTTCCAGTAATATACTTTCCATCTTAGGACGATAACAATCACTCATGCCGCGTACACACGACCGTTTTTCATGACGAGAAAAATGCAATTTTTTTAATTGGTCATTAAAAATTACCGTGTGTAGGCTCCAGAGCATTTTCCTCAATGTGAAAAATGTCCATTAAAAATTTAGAACATGCTCTATTTTTTTGTCGTTTTTCACGTAGGCTTTAACGACAGGGAAAAAAACGTGCATGCTCAGAAGCAGGTTATGAGAAGGGACATTTGCATAATCAGCCCAAAAGCCAATCAAATGGAACTTCCCCTTTATAGTGTTGTCGTACGTGTTGAACGTCACCGCGCTTTGCTAGAGCATTTTTTTCACGATCGTGTGTATGCAAGGCAGGCTTGACAAGAATCACGTTGAGAAAAACTTAATTTTTTCCATGACATTAAAAACGGTCGTGTGTACGCGGCATCATTGTATTGTAGCTAGAACAAAGCAACATTGTTACCCTAGGCTATTTTCCAGACTTACACTACAAACACCCCCTCCCTACATCATCTCCTTTACATGTAGTTCACAGAAGACAGCTGGGGAAACTGATAATATTATTTGATATTTATTTATTTTTTAATGCACAGGAAATTACAAGGTACTGAATTTCTAGAAAGATCAACAGGTATTTTTCTGTACTAAAATTACTACTAAACAAATTGCCTACTGTTATGTACAAAATTATCTTAAGCTGGCAAGTAATTATACTAGAAAGACAAGAAACAGGGGTGCACATGCCCATGCACCAATGGCCAATAAGAGAGAATCAGCCTTTGTTGGTTATGAAGTATATCATGAAAACAAAGAAGAATGAATGTATGTGTATACTTATAGGATGGGAAGCATATTGATATTGAACACCCTAGAGAATAAAATGGCAGTTGTTGCAATACTTTTTGTCACACCGTATTTGTGCAGCGGTCTTACAAACACACTTTTTTCAACTGTAAAGTTAGAATAATTGTTTTTATATTGTGACAGATGATGTTATGCCGAGTACATTAATACCCAACATGTCATGCTTCAAAGTTGTGCCCCCTCGTGGAATGGCGACAAACTTTTACACTTAAAAATCTCCATATGCAACATTTAAAAAATTCTACAGGTTGCATGTTTTGAGTTACAGAGGGAGTCTAGGGCTAGAATTATTGCTCTCACTCTACCGATCGCGGTGATACCTCACATGTGTGGTTTGAACACCATTTTCATATGCGGGCGCTACTCACGTATGCGGTCGCTTCTGTACACGAGTTCAGCTGGACGGTGTCACTTTTATTCCTATTACAAGGAATGTAAACATCCCTTGTAATAGAAAAAAAGCAGGACATCCTAAATATGAGATCTGGGGTCAAAAAGACCTCAGATCTCATATTTACACTAAAATGCAATAAAAAAAATAAAATAAAAATGTTGTTTGAAAAAAATAAAATAGACAAATGTCTCTTTAAGAGCTATGGGCAGAAGTTTAAGAATGGTCATCTTCCCCTCACACGGGAGCAGATGCGATCATCTCCTCTGCAGCCGGTGGCTCCGGTAAGCGGTGGAGAGCACCAGAGCGCAGTGGGGCCCTCTGCCGCCGCCGATAAAAGTCATCTTGCGGCGAATCTGCTGCAGAGACCACTTTTATCTGAAAGTGAACCTCCCGCTGAAGGAGAGGATACCGGGGTTATGGTAGCTAGCTGCTGCCATAACAACAATGTCCCTCTTCAAATAGCCAACGTTTAACGACGGTGGGCGGTCCATAAGTGGTTAAGAAAAAAATAAGGTAATTTTGAAATTGATGACAGCAACAGGTCTCAATAAAATTGGCAAAAAAAAGCTGGCAAAGTACAACCCCAATTCCACAAAAGCTGTGACAAGGCCATGTTTACCACATCCTTCTTCTAACAACACTTTGGGAATGTCTGTAAATTTCTGGGAACTGAGCATACCAGCTGCAGAACTTTTGGCAGAGTAATGTTGTCCCATTTTTGCCTGATATAGGATTCTAACTGTTCAACAATCCTGAGTCTTCTTTGTGGTATTTTTCATTTCAAGATGCGCAAAATATTTTCAGTTGGTGAAAGGTCTGGACTGCAGGCAGGCCAGTTAAGTACCTGGACTCTTCTGCTACAAAGTCATGCTATTGTCATAGATGCAATATGTGGATTAGCAGTGTCCTGCTAAAATAAGCAAGGCCTTCACTGAAAAAGATGTCATCTGGATGGGAGCATAGGCTGCGCTAAAAGATGGATATATCTTTCAGTATTGATGGTGCTTTTCCAGATATGCAAGCTGCCCATTCCATACGCAGTAATGCACCCCCATACCATTAAAGATGCAGGCTTGTGAACTGAGCACTAACAATAAGCATGGAAGGTCTCTTTCCTCTTGAATTCGCAGAAACATTTAAATTTTGATACATCTGACCACAGAACATTTGATATAAGCTTTGGGCCAGAGAAGATGGCAGCATTTCTGGATCATGTTCAGCTATGGCTTCTTCTTTGCATGATATAGCTTTACCTTGCATTTTTGGCTGGTAGGGTGAACTGTGTTCACAGACGGTGATTTGTGGAAGTATTCACGAGCCCATGCAGTGATGTCCATATCAGAATCATGCCTGTTTTTAATGGAGGGCAATCTGAGAGCTCAAAGATCACAGGCATCCAATATTATGTTTCAGCCTTGTCCCTTTTTGATGATATTATGTACTGTAGATGATGATTTATTTGAAGTCTTTGCAATTTGACGTTGAGGAATATTGCTCACAGACCTCTGCCCATCTTTACTTCTTAGACGCTCTCATTCTCTAACATGCTCTTTTTATACCCAATCCCGTCACTGACCTGTTCCTGATTAACGTAAATAGTTTGCAAAACTATTCCAGCTCTTCTTTGTTAGTACCACTTACTTTGCCAGCTATTTGTTGCCATGTCCCCACTTTTTTAAATATGTTGCTGTTATCAATTTCAATATTACCTTGTTTTTTTTCTTAACATTTACCCAGTTTCAACATCTGAACTGTTTTCTATTTTCTGTTGTGAATAAAATTAGAGTTTTTGAGATTTACAAATCGTTGCATTCTGTTTTTATGTAGATATAACACATCGTCCCAACTTTTTTTAATTCTGGGTTGCAGTTGATTCTAAATATCTCCTCATTATTAAGATAATTCGATGTTTAGGGATGTGTTTCAAACTGTAATGTGATATGTACAGTAAGTTCTTTTTTCCTTTTTCATATACCTCAAGACCTGTAAATTCCAAGTGTAACAATGCCTGGCCTAATAATATGCCTAGAGAACACTGGTGCTTTCTCTCTGACGTTTTTAAAGCTCAACACCAAAATACTTTCATTCAAATATCCCATCAAAACTTTCTTTCCACAGGAACAGCAAAAACTAGCAATATTTTTCTCCCCTACCTATTTTCATTGGAAATTACATTCTAAAAGCCTTTGACAATATTATCTTAGTAAAGTGCAGGCATGCCCAGGGGCAGAAGAAGGGATTACTGATGCGCTATCATCTATCTATTCATTAACAGTGTTCTTAGGCCTCATTTACATAACCTGACAATCAGTTCAAGCAGGTGTTAATGGGTGGGAGGACCGGGAGTCTTCTGGCCTATCTAGTTAAACTTTTGGAGTGTAAGACAGTCCAGGAGTCTCCTGGCCTGTTCATCAGATTATTCTGTCATGGTGGGAGTGACAGCCTGGGAGTCTAAGCAGCCCTTGTTCTCTAGTGTTGTAATTATGACATCGCTCATATACTAACACTAAAAAAAGAGCTGTTGGGAAGGAAATGACATAGCATCCCACAGTCCTATTACCAGAATATAAGAAACAGTGAGCCTGGAAAGGAGAGAATCACACAGCAATCTGTCAATGGTTGCTGCAGTTAATAAAAAAGAAGTACTTGGTAGACAGTAATCTAATGGCTTTTGGAAATGTGCTTCATCATTTATGTCCAGAGTTCAGTTTTTAAAACACATTTATAAAGTGATCACATTGAATCTAGTGACTTTCTGCACTCCTGTGAACTGTTAAAGCTAAAGTCTGTTGTTGGCTGGCATCATGTCGGTCCAGGCTAGGGAAAGATCCCAACTTTACAGTCAGGATCCACCCAGATGCCCGAAACTGCAGTTGGTTCAGCCTCTCTGTGAGCTGCTAGGAGACTTAGCCATCCGTTCCCACCGCCTCCGCAGCCTAGCACTCCAGTGAGGGCTGGAAGGGCAGAGAAGAGAGCCAGAGTTTGACAGCCACCGGTTCTCTGCTCAATGAAGACAGAGAACTGAGCGATTTGTGTTTTTTGATCACTCAACTGTTAGTCTTAGAAGCAGTGGGGGCAGATGCAGCATAGATCACATTACCAAATACCAAGGCATATGGTTTACATGACCGAACGTGGCTGTATATGACTGGTTTTACAGATACCTCCTTCCACACAAAGTAGATGAAGGAACCCCCCCCCCCCCCCTCCAGGACAATGTATTTTGACAGTGGCACCTGACTTCAGCTGCTGTTGGGTGGAATATAAAAAAATCAAGCCAGTTTAACCACCACAGGATCCAGAACAGGAGTTTATGCATCAAAGGTATTCTAGATCTTCTATACGCTTAAAAAAACTTTAATGGAATAGCAAAAGGGTGGAAAGGTAAGGGGATCCTTTATAAATTTCATTTTAATTTCACTTTCAAACATAGATGTCTGTTTGTAAAGCATGCTAAACTGACTACATGAATAAAACATACAAGGAGTGTTTGTTTACTGTCAAATAGCTTTACAGACACCTTAGGAACTCTGAAATCCAAGGGTGTATTAATGTTCAAGTTCCAACACTTCCTGGTAAAAATGAGAGCTGATCTATCCTCTCCTGCCTTCTCTATCTACCTACTGGTCATAGAGGCTTCCCATAACAATGATAGGCTGATAAAGTGAGATATCTCTAGATGCCTTCCTTTTTAGTAAAGTGGTTCTAAAGTCTAAGTACCACTACTTGTTTCCCCCACCCCCCTCCTTAACACTTACCTGACCCCTAAACTGAACCAGTGCTGTCCTGTCTGAAGCCCCACACTCGTCACTTATAGCCATATGGAGTGTGGGGCATGGTGACGCAGCGCCGTGTGTGTCTATGGACACAATAGGGGTTATTTACGAAAGTCAAATCCACTTTGCACTACAAGTGCAAACTACAAGTGCAAAGTGCACTTGAAATTGCACTCAAAGTGCACTTGGAAGGGCAGTCGCTGTAAATCTGTGGGGAAGATATGAAATGAGGGGAAGCTCTGCTGATTTTATCATCCAATCATGTGCAAGCTAAAATGCTGTTTTTTTATTATCCTTGCATGTTCCCCTCGGATCTACAGTGACTGCACTTCCAAGTGCACTTTCAGTGCATTTTCAAGTGCACTTTGCACTTGTAGTTTGCACTTGTAGTGCAAAGTGGATTTGCCTTTTGTAAATAACCCCCTTTATGTCATCATATTTGCTCAGAAATACTAGTGTGCCTTCTACCCCTGTTATTAGGAATGTGCCACCCATGTGTACTCATGTTTACTCTATTACTATGACTCTCTGCAGCATGTGGAGAAAGTAAACTGTATCCTACTATTGCAGACCGTATAAAAAAATAAATAAATAAACTAAATACTGAGTAATAAACTGTCATTCATTAACATTAATCTCTACCGCTCTAGTATGATGATTAACCGTGCAGAGCCTCTCCTTTCTCCTACAGGCACATGAAAATACTACAAAGTAAATGATTATGCAACCAGACTTACTATGAGCACAAACACTTGCTCAGAAAAATAAATAAATAGAGCAGCCTAGTCAGCTAGTAAAATGGCATTTGTATGTAGTAGCAAGAAGAAAAGTGCTGCTAAAAGGTGTGGGCACAGTACAATAGCTGTCACACTGAGACTTCCTATTTTGTCCTCTTTGAAGTGATATCACATTTCGTTAATGTTGGATCTCATTGTTCCTGCAACGTTCTAACCTTTTCTGCCACCTTACAGTATGAGAAAGTAAAGTGGAGGTTTTCTCCTCTAAACCCAAGTCCATTTAGAGTAAGTAAGTTAATCCACTGAACATTGTGGACAGAAGACATTGATATATTACAATAATGTTTACTATAAAAAGAAAATGCACTCACTTACAATACAAGAGTTATGTACATTAAAGGTGCAGGATGACTGCTAAAGCCACATGTGAAAGGGAGTTTTGTAGCAAAAAACAGCATTGTATTGCCTGTACCTATTATGGTTCATTTTATAATAGACCATTCTTTCAAATCAAACAGTTCTATTCAAATTGGTAATATTGAGTTAGCAAAATCTGCAATTCAATTTTCAATTACCCAAGTTAGGGCTTAGTGCATATTGGATAAATTCATACTACATAGGAAAGTTTAGCATAATAATTAGCCAAGATGGAGCTGGTGTATTCAAGAGTAAAAAAAAACGGATTAGCATTCCAAAATGTTCACAAATATTTGTAGATTTAGTGACAACTCACATGTAGGCTATGAAAAGTGGCAGAAAATTTTGTGGGATTTGATTATGGGTTTCATGTAACTGCCCATCTCGAACATTCAATTCAATAAGTGCAAATTAAGGAGTTGATTTACTAAAGGCAAATAGACTGGGCACTTTGCATGTACAAGTGCACTCTGCAAGGGAATTATCCCCAGAGCTTGGTGAACAGAGTGAAACTCTGCTGACTGTGATTGGGGATTTTCTCTGCAAATTGAAGCTTCACCACATTCACTAAGCTTTGGGGATAATTTGCAAAGTGAACAGACTATTTGCCTTTAGTAAATCAACCCCCCAAGAGTCATTGTTTTCAATGCAAAATAAAAAAGAGGTGTATTAGAGTGTACAGCAATTTGAAAACGATTCATTGAGCATTTTAGAAGTTTAATAAATCTTTAAAAATATTAAAATCTATTAAAACCCGACATATCAGATTCCAACTTATTATTATTGTGCTTTAACTGCATCCTGCCTAGGCCATTGTAAACTGACATTCGGGGCAGGAATCCCATTGTTCTGGGAGAACGTCATATGACGTCTGCCCAAAACGTGGGGTCACACAGTGGTGCCATCTGTCACCAGCCATGTCCACCAAACACTGATCACTGTACTGGCCCGCTGCCTATACCCATGATTGCTGTGGCCAATCAAAGCAGATCACATGACAGTTGTAAACATGTATTATGTACAATTGTGTTGCTAGCTGTGATTGGTCACAGTGATCAGATGGTCCAGACAGGGTCAATCACAGCCCATCTGTACCATGTGATTATCTGTGGCCAATCATAGCTAATCACAACAATACACAGGGGGCTATTTACTAAAGGAAAATCCACTTTGCACTGCAAGTGCACTTGGAAGTGCAGTCGCTGTAGATCTGAGGGGGACATGCAAGGAAAATAAAAAATAGAATTTTTGCTTGCACATGATTGGATGATAAAATCAGCAGAGCTTCCCCTAATTTCAGATCTACCCCTCAGATTTACAGCGACTGCACTTCTAAGTGCACTGCAAGTGCAAAGTGGATTTGCAGTTTGTAAATAACCCCCACAGTGTTCACACACTGTCATTCGGTAAAAATATTTGCTTATAGCAGTGAAATTCACTGCTATAAGCAATCAAAGCATGTACAAAAAATAAATACAAAACCTGATAAATTACCCAGTTTATCAGTATGGCCACAGTATGTAAAAAAGGAAAACATATTCAAAAAAATGAAAAAATTATAATTTTGTTTCTACATGCTGCCACCAATCAGTGTCCCTGGTCACCGCCACACCAGTTATTTAATAACACTATACTGCACTGGTGATAGTGTGTAAAAAAAAAAAAATAGAATTTTTATATTTATTTTTCCCAAAAATTCAAAAAACATGCCATGCCTCTTACTAAATACCTCAGACTGTCTACGTTCCAAAAAGTTAATTTGGGAGATAATTATACTGTTCTGGTATGTTCAGATCTCAAGAAATCAGTACATCAGGATTGACTGATTTTCACACACACACACACACACATATATATATATATATATATATATATATATACCACTCTTGGACTCTTTAACTTTCCTAGGGACTTTCCTAGGGACTAAATAATATACACTAATTTGGGTTATTTTCATCAAGGGAATGTAGCAGAATTCATTTTGGCCTACATTTATGAAGAACGATTATTATGTGAAAAAAACATAAACAAATAAAATAATTTTTTTTCATTTATTTAGCAAAAAAAAAAAAAAAAACCTCAGTGGTGATTAAATACAACCAAAAGATAGCCTCATGAGTGTGAAATAAATGATAAAAGTTTAATATGGGTACAATGTTGCATGACCACACAATTGTCATGCGACAGCGCTGAAAGCTAAAAACTGGCCTGGGCAGGAAGGGTGTAAAAGTGCCTGGTATTAAAGTGGTTAAAAAAAATCATGGCTAGGAGGATAAGCACATATAATGGCAACCAGCCTGCTGACATAATTTACTTTAATCTTATTTGTTGCTATAGGTTATTGCACATTGCACATTGCCTTAATAATTTAGCCTATAAAGATCAGTGATTTCATCCTTCCAAAATGTTCCACCTACATGGGAAGTCATGTGCTCATAATATTCACAGACACTTGACAGTAAAGCATCGAAACATACATTGATGTAACCTTCCCAAATAGTTGACTGTCACATATTATGGATGATTTGTTTGTAGAAGGCATAATAGCACAATGCTTCAAATACTTCAAGTAGATGCAAGTAGATGAAGCTTTTGTGATTTTTTTCTTTTTTGGTTAATGTTGGTGTTTTTGTTGTTTTGTTTGAAAGCCACACTATGCACTCAATCATTTCTGCTGTTGCATTTCACCTCTGTGAATTATTGGGTTTGCTGCTAAATTCTACAGAGCGCAGCTACATTTTTTCCAAGGTTCCTCTTCTGGAAAAAAAAAAAAGCATGTAGTGTATGAGAAATATCCACAGTATCCTCTGAATGAAACGAGTGAATCCCCGGTAAAGAAATCAAATCAAGCCATCAGAGTTTTCTTACAACATAAACAACCTTCGAAGTCCACGGGCTTTAACCATGAGCCGAAAAAAAAATATCACATCATACTAAGACGCATGAAACTAGATGGTATATTGTGAGGATTATTTCACTTTAAACAAGCTTTACAATCCCAGTCAGCTTCTTGTCATCTTTGGCAATTCACTTTGTCTCAAATTGCTTCGGGCACCAAAAATTAATTTGTACAAGCTGCAGGATTACACCTAAAAGATTACTCTCCAAGAAGGACGCATTAGCAATAAATATATTCTATTACACGCAAAAAAAAGCTTGGGCCATTTATTTTTAAATGTGTCAGTACAGCAAGATCCGTTTAGACAATGCAATCATTGTTGAACAGGATAAAATTGTGAAGCAGAATTTCTAAGGAGACACCTTAGTAGCCTTAGATGCTTTGATCTAAATATAAGTAACCAGCCAAAAAGGTATCATATTTACTCAAGTCCCTGTTGTTTCTCTGCTAACAAATGAAAACCTTGCACAGCTTTAATAGCACCTCATCTGTGGCGAAGAATTTAAAGCAGAAATTAAATAAACTTGTGTCAACAGCGAGCCAATGTGCATCTGGAGGTTTCAAAGTTGTTCGCACAAGAAAACAGGACTCTGGGATTAGAGCATCAAAATAAACACATAACATTTAAATAGGATGTTGGGAGCGACCACACAAGCATAGAGGCAGGGATGAAAGCTCTTCTTTAAATGTGAGCAATGAGCTTCCCAAAGAGAACATGTATTCACAGAAAACCACAGGAACTGTATGAAATAATACAACTAACAAAAAGTGTGCATAATGTAACAAACAGTACATGTCATCCCTGTTCACAACCTGCCCAAGACAACAGGAGTTTGGTTTAACCACTTCAATACAGGGCATTTTCACCCCCTTCCTGCCCAGGCCAATTTTTAGCTGTCACACTTTGAATGACAATTGTGCAATCCTGCAACGTTGTACCCAAATAATAAAAAATAAAAAAATCCTTACAAATAGAGTTTTTTTTTTGGTGCCATTTGATCACCTCTGTGGTTTTTATTTTTTGCGTTATAAACAAAAAAATAACACAATATTTATTACTTTTTGCTATAATAAATATCCCCAATTTTTTTTTATATAATTTTCCTTAGTTTAGGCTGATACGTATTGTACATATTTTTGGTAAAAAAAATCACAATAAGCATATATTGATTGGATTGTGCAAAAGTTAAAGCCTCGTACACACGTCCGAGGAACTCGGCAGGTGAAACACATCATTTTGCTCTTCGAGTTCCTTGTAAAGCCACCGAGGATCTCGGCGAGCCAAATTTTCCCATTGCCGTCAAGGAAAAAGAAGACATGCTTTCTTTTTGGCCCGATGAGATCCTCGGCGGTTTCCTCGTTGAAAAGTGTACACACGACCGGTTTCCTCGGCAAAAAAAAGAAAAACAGCAAGCTTCTTGCTGGTTTTTGCCGAGAAACTCGGCCGTGTGTACGAGGCCTTATAGTATCTACAAAATAGAATTATTGATTTATGGCATTTTTATTTATTTTTTACTAGTAATGGAGGCGATCTGCGATTTTTATCGGGAGTGCCACATTGTGGCGGACACATCGGACACCTTTGACACTATTTTGGGACCACTGGCATTTATAGAGCGATCAGTGCTATAAAAATGCACTTATTACTGTATAAATGTCACTAGCAAGGAAGGATGTTAACACTAGGGGCGATCAAGGGGTTAAATGTGTTACCTATGGAGTGATTCTAACTTAGGGGGCTGGGACTTACAAGGGGAAGAGACCGATCGTTGTTCCTCTGTACTAGGAATACACCGATCGGTCTCCTTTCACCTGACAAGACGTGGATCTGTGTGTTTACACACACAGATCCACGTTCCTGCTCTGTGATAAACAAACAAGGTTGCCCTGCGGACATTGCCTCCGTCGGGCACGCGCATCGGCTACTGAGTGATGCAGCAAGCACGCGCTCTCTACAATTCCGGGAGGCCGAGGATGTCATATGACAGCTGCCTGGAGGGACAGAGGGTTCCCGCGGCCGTCATATTACAATGGGGCGGTAGGGAAGTGGTTAAAAAGGCAAAAAAATTATAATTTTGCTTTTGCATCACCCTTTCACACAGAAGGTTTCAAGGAAACCAAGATTGTGTTATATTATGCTATAATTGTAGAAGGTTGGTGACCCAGCCTTGTACTGCACTTAGTTTGGGTCCAAGCAATGCACAGTAAACACACATACAAGGTTTAGTATAGGAACTAGCTTATCCCATATATATAAACTACCTGTGCTGATGACACATGGGTGGGTCGTGCTATTCCGATGTGTTCTTTATACAATCATATTTAGTCTCATTTACTAACCAAATCAATTTCTCTACTTTTCTTATGTAAATAGATATTCCCAGATGATCCCAGCAATGTGCCTGGTAAACCACAAATTCATCTGCACAAGAGTGTAACAAAGCACAACAACAAGAAACAGTATTTTGGGAAAACATTTGTGTTTGTAAATGTGTGTTTTGTTATATTTGATGAGCAAGGGCCAAAATATGGTTTGCAACACATTTCTAAGCCATACATATTCGTTATTGGTTTGCACAGAACACATTTTCGTCACCAAAATGCTGCAGACGATCTGTAAAAGCTCACATCACCATTTTTTGTAACTGTGCTGGACGGAAGAAACCTGGCTCTATGGGGTTTACATAGGAAAGCAGAGGAAAGAGCGTTGAAAGTGTAAAAAACCCGCAGCCAATCAGATTTCGGTTTACTGTAGGAAGAGACCTAAGAATTGGTTGCTATGGGTTACTACATTTTTTTAGTCAATGGTAAAAGTACATGCACTTCATATATTAGCATGGTTATAAATGATGAACTTTATTTTTGGGTCTAAGCTGTGATCCTGAAATAGTCCTCAATGTCAAGGAATATACCCCCACCTTGTCTAGACATTAGAATTCATTCTGTAGCCAGTGATAGGCAATCAACTGGGACCACAACCCTTGACAGCTACCAAACCGAACTACTAAACTTTTGGCTAGCAAGGCATGCTGGGACTTGTGGTTTCCCAGCAGCTGGCTGCCAATCTGTCAATGTGACACATAACTAGAAACATAGAATTTTATAATATGCTGCCACTTTAAAGTGGTTGTAAACCCTTACACACCACTTTTACCCACAGGTAAGCCTATAGTAAAGCTTACCTGTAGGTACCGTGAATATCTCCTAAACTTGCACCGTTTAGGAGATATTCATTGTATCAGCATACGCCAACGTCTTTAGGACTGAAGGAACGGCTTGCTCGTGCAATTTTTTTCAGCTGCGTTTCCGTTACCGTCGGCTCCCACATGCATGCGTGGGAGTGACGTCATCGTGGCTCCGGCCAATCACAGCGCCGGAGACACGATACCCGGAAATAACTCCAGGAGACATGTCACCGGCCACTGCGGTGTGCCAGGACTGCTGCGGGGGGCTTCAATCTAAAGTAATTGATAATGAGCTAGTATGCTATGCATACTAGCTCAATATGCCTTTGTCTTGCAGGGTTTTTTTTTGGGTGGGGTTACAACTACTTTAAGGCTGAGCGTCTTTTGGTGTTTTACAGGCTTTTTTTGAATGGTTTTGCAGGCATTTCAGGCTTGAGCATCTTTGTAAAACATTTCTAGCCAGTGGAAAGTCAGTTACTAGTGAAAAAAAATACACATTTTTTTCAGTCGATTCCGTTGAAGTCTATTGAGGCCAAGAATCCTTGAAGCTTGTAGCTCAAAAGAAGCTTGTGTACTTTTTTGCAATTTCGTGCGTTTTGACACGCAACAATCCTGGAAAAATCACACTGTGTTTGGGGTGCCATCACACATTTTGTTCTGCTTGCGATTCCAATATGCTGAGGTGTTAACGGATCCTCAAGCTACAAGCTTTAAGCCACAATACACTCAGGTGTGAACAGGCATAACTGAAAACCATAGAATTTAGGACATTGAGCATTTTGGAGCTTCAAGTGCGGATTTGGTCTTAGGCTCAGGCCTCGTACACAGGACCGAGTTTCTCGGCAAAAACCAGCAAGAAACTTGCTGGTATTTTTTTTTTTGCCGAGGAAACCGGTCGTGTGTACATTTTTCGACGAGGAAACTGTCGAGGATCCCGTCGAGCCAAAAAGAGAGCATGTCTTCTTTTTCCTCGACGGGAATGGAGAAACTTGCCTTGTCGAGTTCCTCGACAGCCTAACAAGGAACTCGACGAGGAAAACGATGTGTTTCGCCCATCGAGTTCCAAGGTCGTGTGTATGAGGCTTAAGTGCTTGTTTTTGCTAAACATGCTACAATTGCTGTGCATGATAGTGAATCGGCTTCTAATTTCATATTTTTTTTTTAATTAAGCAATAAAACCCGGAAGCTGATTGGTTTCTATGCAGAGCTGTACCAGATTTTGCACGCTCCAGTTTTAGTAAATCCTCCCCTAAGTTAATTAAATGAAGAAGTAGAGGGTTTTTTAGGCACCTTGACCTGTAGTGTGCGATTCCAATAAACAGAATGAAATCTGAAAGATCAAATCTAAAGTCCCGTACACACGATCGGAAATTTCCAATGGAAAAAGTCTGACGGACTTTTTCCATCGAAAATTCCGACCGTGTGTATACCCCATCGGAAATTCCGATGAATTCCATCGGAGTTTACATAGAGAACATGTTCTCTTTTCCTCCGATAGAATTCCGCCAGAATTCCGATGTGAATTTGGTCGGACAGAGGTCCAATCGTGTGTACAGGGCATTAGTGATCTGACTAATGTGAGTGACCAGCACTGGTAATGACTTCACAAGGCTGCACACTGTACACCTGTACTCTATGAATGAGGCTGCCTGCCACATTTCTACTTTGTAAATACTACAGCACACTTGCACAGAGCCTTGATTTTATTCTTTGTTTTCCTTCCCCAGTTAAAGATTACTTGCGCACTTCAAAGACGTGTCTCATAAACCAAAGGTAGAGATAAACTTTTTGCAACTGTAATCAATATTTCCCCTTGCCTCGCTTTTATTAGTCCCGACAAGGAAAGACCGCGGCTCATCGGGAAACTTCACACTAGATCAACATTACTAGAGCAAACACTGTCATATCAGTCCTCTGGGCTTTAACTCCCTATACCATGGAGGAGTTGTGAAGCTACTGTACACTAAAACGCCATGACCCTGCTGACAAAAAAAGAAAAGGGGAGCGATCACATTGTTTTCATTGTTGGTATTAAATACTACATAGGACATATTTGAAATGTGTGCTCTTTACATTATCAGATACTCCTTTTCTTTTTATTTTTACATTGACTTTCCTAATTCTAATGTAGAAATCTCACTGGATAAATCTCCCAATTACTTTAGGCCACTGTGTAATTTTTAACAGATGCACTGTGAGATTGCATAAGAAAGGTAAAGCTATTAAAGAATAATACATCTCTTCTCGGAAATCTGTCTGGGATCTCAATAACTTGATTTGATAAAAGGCACATAACTAAAGTATACATAGTAAATCGCTGCCAAATAGTCATAAGCTGGCAGATCTACTGCTCAACTCGGTGCTCAATTCTTGCCAGCTACATTTACAAAGAATGTTAAAGATAAAAAAAAAAAAAAAGAGATTCCTTGCAGCAGGGTTTGGGACATGGGCTGTTTATTTACGCAGGGGCTGCTACTGAACTTGACCCTAGTTTAGTAACTTACCTAGTTACTGCTATTTCATGTGACTATCTGATTTATCTGGCTCATCCCCAGAGCACCAGTATTCTTCTGATCTCACTGACTGATCCCTGATTTACAACAAGACTGCTCCTGTAGTCACACTCTGTGGTTCCTGGTTTGATCACACACTTCTCCTGGTTCTGGTCTGTGATCCCTGTCTTAGAGCAGGGCAGCTGTTGTGCAGTAAATATGCCCTCTTGATTTATAATAATGCCTTTGGTGTCAGTACTAAGTATTGCTGGATGCCCATCACTTTCTCACTGTGGCGTACAAATGCACTTGTATCCATACAAACACATACTGCAGTCAGTGCCACTGAACACCATGATCTGCATGGGTAAGGGCACACACATTTTCTGCAGTGTACAGACATGTGCAAACTAACCAACTTAAAATCGAATGATAAGCTCTCAGCATATAACAAGTTCACTACCATATTTAAATAAGGAATCACCAGCTACTGTCCACACTGTTTCTGCATGATATACAACATTGACATATTGAGGCAGATTCACTAAACTAAATAAATTGTATTAAGATTCAATTCATTTATTCAATGAAAGGGAAAAAGGAAAATCCCTGTTTTCTTATTTCATCTGTACATGATTGGATGATTGAAGTGAATCTGGATGAGCATTCTCTAAATCCTTAGTCAATCAGCCTGACAGTGCCCAGTGTCACTATGAGAACCCAGGACAAGTGCTTCCTACAACCAAGCCATGGGCAGGCACCAACATCACCCATACCACATGTATAGAAGCCATGGTATCTTTTCTACTAAATATCTAGACTATACACATATACATATAGTGCTATATACAGTGCATACTATACATATATCCTATATACAGTAAAGACTAGATACATATAAGCAGCTCTCTAATGTGTTTATAGCAAGAAACTCCTGATAACCACCTTTGAAGAGAAAAAAAGAGGTCTCTGCTATTGTTTAAATTTAAGTTTTAAAATAAATAGAGTGAGAGAGAGAGAGAGAGAGAGAGAGAGAGAGAGAGAGAGAGAGAGAGAGAGAGAGAGAGAGAGAGAGAGAGAGAGAGAAAGAGAGAGAAAAGGAGAAAGGGGGAGAGAGAAAGAAAGAAAGAAATAAAAGAAAAGAAGGACACGAAAGATATAGGGCTTAGCAATGCAGACAGTAGACATATTAAAGAAAATAAAGGAAGGAAGAAAAGAAAGAGAGAGAGAGAGAGAGAGAGGAAAGAGAGAATAAAGAAAGAAAAGACAGAAAGCAATGCAGACAGTAGACATCGTAAAGAAAGGAAGGAAGGAAGAAAAGAAAGAAAAAGATAGGAAAGGAAAGGAAAGAAAAGGAAAGGAAAGGGGAGAGAAAAAAAGAAGAGAGAATAAATAAAGTAAAAAAAGATATACCTTAGCAATGCAGACAGTGAACATGAAGGAAGGGATGAAATAAGGAATGAAGAATTGAAAAGATAGAAAAAGATAGAGAAGGAAGGAAGGTGTGTGTGTGTGAGAGCGAGAGAGATAGAAGGAAGGAAGGAAGGAGAAAGAGAGAGAAGGAAGGAAGCCAGAAAGAAATGTAATTGCAGGCAGAGGACACCATAAAGAATGAGAGAAGGAAGGAAGGAAGGAGAGAAAATATAGAAAGTGAGAGAAAGAGAGAGAGAGAGAAGGGAGGAAGAAATGATGGAGAGAGAAAGAGAGAGAGAGAAGTAATAAAGACAGAAAGGAATGAGAGAGAAAGAGAGAGAGAAAAAGAAGGAAGAAAGGAAAGAGAAAGAGAGAGAAGGAAGGAAGCAAAAAAAGAAAGATAAACCTTAGCAATGCAGGCAGTGGACACCTTAAACAAGGTGGAACACATGAAAGAAGGAATGAAGAAGAGAAAAGAAAGGAAGGAAGAAAAGCACGAAAGAAGGAAGGAATAAGAGAATAGAAAGAAAGGAAGGAACGCATGAACTAAGGATGGAAGAGGAGAAAAGAAAGTGAGAAAAAGAGAGAGAGCAAGAGAGAAGGAATGAAGAGAGGAGAGAAGGAAGGAAGAAAGGAATAAGAGAATAGAAAGAAAGGAAGGAAAGCATGAACTAAGGATGGAAGAGGAGAAAAGAAAGTGAGAGAGAGAGAGAAAGAGAGAGAGCGAGAGAGAAGGAAGGAAGAGATGAGGGAAGGAAGGAAGAGATGAGAGAAGGAAGGAAGGAAGGAAGGAAGGAAAGAAGGAAGGAATGAAGGAGAGAAAAAGAAGGAAGGAAGCAAGCAAGAAAGAAAGATAACCCTTAGCAATGAAGGCAATGGACATCTTAAAGAAAGGAAGGAAAACATAAATAAAATGGGGAGAAAGAAAGAAAGAAAGAAAGAAAGAAAGAAAGAAAGAAAGAAAGAAAGAAAGAAGGATCCCCATTATCAATGCAGGCAATGGACATCTTAAAGATGAGAAGAAAATAATGAAAGAACTAAAGAGGAAAAAAAGTAAGAAGGAGCGAGCTACACCTTAGCAGTGCAGACATGAATTGGTCCGCAGACAAGACCGATGTCACAGATAATAATAATAATAATAATAATAATAATAATAATAATAATACTAGTAATCCTATAACTCCATTCTAGTCACCTGTAATAAAAGCTCCCTCCCTCCCAGAAGTGACATCCTGGAGTCACCTACCCCCTCCCGTGTAGCAGAGCCCCCCCTGCGGTAGGTATATCCAGGGTGACTTACAGGTAGGTAGTGAAGATGCTGAGGTTGGTGGGCAGTGTGTTGAGTCCCCGGTCGGAGCAGTCCACTCTCATGATCAGGCCGTCCTGCTCACACACACACGGGTCGGGACAGCTCCGGTGTTGCTGTTTCCCCGGTCTGGCTGCACTGATAACATGTACGGTACAGAGAAGAGAACAGACGAGCAGACTGGTCCTGGAGGTGTCCATGGTGTCGGTGCTGTGCCTTGTATACATGGCTCTCTCTGCCTGGCTGGAATAATATTAGACGGTGTCGGAGCGGAGGTGACACAGCTCTCCTCTCCTCTCCTCTCACTTTGCTGCCCCGACCATCTCACGCTGCTTTATTAAAGAGCTGCAAGCCTGAACTGCGCGCTCGCTGACGTCACAACGGGCTGCACAGCCACTCACAGCACGGGGAGACCTGTGTGCTCCGCTCCTGACCAGGTGGGCGCTACACACTACATGGGATGCTCTCCACACCCAGGCTGTAGGAAAGGTGTCCCATGTTGTATATAAATACCGTCTATAGTGCTTTATTTGCTTTTACTGCTGATATCTATACAATTATAAAAGACCATTCCGGCTTTTGCAAACAATAATAAATGCACCCAATTTGCAAAAATTGGAATTTATAGATTTTTTTTCTTGCTTTGAAGTTTGCATTGCAAATATGGTTATGTGTGCAATGCTTTTGATCCTGTAGACTCTTCCTCCAGGTATGGACCTTCAGGTAAAGCCTAATTGCAGCATTGCCGTCACTTTAAATAGTTCATTTTGGACAAGCTGGCTGAAAAAATCTATAACTTCCAACCCTGATCCCACAACAAGATCACTGCGTGCTCAGCCAGTCACAGGAAGCTTTGTATTTTTTGAATGGATACAAGGAATCCTCTGACTGGCTGAGGAGCGGAATGTGATGTCATTCACCTGTCTCTCCACCTCAGCCAATCAGAGGAAGCAATGTATTCACTGATACAATACAAACCCTTCTGTGAATGGCTGAGCTGCACTTCTTCTGGGAGCAAGGTGGGAAGTCCTCATACTGAGGTCAGAACACTGAATATAGTGATGCTTCATACAGTTTATACAGCGCTGACAGCAGCCACATGTACACTATTAGTAATGTCAATAGATCATTTGGTCCATCATGACCCAAACCACTTCATTTCTGCACTATAGCCAAAACATGGCTACAGTGCGGCTCTCTTGTTCTAGAAGAGTGTCCATGGATGTCCTCCCAGATCCATGTTCCCTGCAAACCCCCTGGCAGGGCCGGCCCTACCATGGGACCCGATGGTACCATTGTACCAGGCAGAACTTTCAGGGGGGCAGCAAATTTCCTGCCTGCACGCCATCCCATTCCACCAGCTCCACTCTCCACTCCACTGTGGCGCTAATTGCCGCCCGACCGCTCCTCCCGTTACGCGCTCCGCTCCACTGTGGGGTTAATTGCATGAATAGAGCCAGAACAGGTCCTTTTTATACTCCTATATACATGTAAAGAGCCATGATAGGTCCACTTTAGTTATCATGATATAAAATAATAGATGTGGGGGCATTTTGGTGGGCGTAATTTTTTTTTGGGGGTGGCAGCATTTCATTTTGGTACCAGGCAGCACAATGTCTTGGGCCGGCACTGCCCCCTGGGGCGTGCATTTGGCACACTCTGTGATTACTGTGTCCTCACAGATACAGGTAAAGGGCCAATCACAGCAGCCCCTTACCGTATGATCAGCTGTGTCCAATCACATGTAAATAAACTTGCTGGTTATTGGCATTCCTTTCCTCATGCCCTGTCACAGTGTGAGGATAGGAGAGTTGGTAACTGGCCACTGTGATAGGGGACATTTACACAGATAATCAGGGCACTGATAATCAATGCAGCCCCATCAGTTCTGCCTATCGGTGCTCATCAGTGCCATCTATCAGTGCCCATCAGTGCTGCCTCATCAGTGCCCACCAGTGCAGCCTATCAATGCCTATCAGTGCAGTCAATCAGTGCCACCTCATAAGTGCCCACCAGTGCTGCCTCATCAGTGCCAATCAGTGCAGCCTATCAATGCCTATCAGTGCAGTCGATCAGTGCCGCCTCATCAGTGCCCATCAGAGAAGCCTATCAATGCCTATCAGTGCAGTCAATCAGTGCAAATAAGTACAGCCTCTTCATCACCCATCAGTGTAGGAGAAAAATTACTTATTTGCAAAATTGTTTAACAGAAACTAAGACAAATGTCAGTGCCACCTCATAAGTGCCCATCAGTGCCACCTCATCAGTGCCCATCAGTGCAGCCTATTAATGCCTATCAGTGCCCATCAGTGCAGCCTATCAATGCCTAGCAGGGCAGTCAATCAGTGCAGCCTCATCATCACACATCAGTGAAGGAGAAAAATTACTTATTTGCAAAATTGTATAACAGAAACCAGGACACAAGTTTTGTTTAGCAAAAATAAAATAAAAACTGTGGTGATTAAATACCACCAAAATAAAGCTCTATTTGTGTGAAAAAGTAAACATTTCATTTTGGTACAGTGTTGCATGACCGCGCAATTGTTATTTAAATTGTAACACTGCTGAAAGCTGAAAACTGACCTGGGCAGGAGGGGGTGAAAGTGTCCGATACTGAAGTGGTTAAAGGGTAATTTCACTTTTTTGGGAAAACAAATAGCAAATGAACAGAAAACAATCTAGCTTATACAATTGCTACAAAAGTCACACTGCAATTAACTGTTAGTACTAATTACCTGCAGTGCTATGATTTTCTGTAAAATTCAATGCAATATAGCTTTGGGGATGCAGGTCCCACCACTTTCCTCATCCTGCAAGTGCAACAGCTGATTGGTAATTATAAAACCACTCCCATTAGATTTAGCAGATGGACACAAACAAACACGTCATTATTTATTCAGAATAACAAAAGGTAGGAATCTGCAACAAAGTTTGTTAAAATCCCTGCAATGTACATAGATCAACCAGAGGGGAAAGTTTTTTCCTCAACAAAAGTGGAGTTACTCTTTAACCACTTGATCTCCAGAAGATTTAAGCCTCGTACACACGACCGAGGAACTCGACGGGCGAAACACATCGATTTCCTCGTCGAGTTCCTTGTTAGGCTGTCAAAGAACTCGACAAGGCAAGTTTCTCCATTCCCGTCGAGGAAAAAGAAGACATGCTCTCTTTTTGGCTCGATGGGATCCTCAACAGTTTCCTCGTCGAAAAGTGTACACACGACCGGTTTCCTCGGCAAAAAAAGAATCCCAGCAAGTTTCTTGCTGGTTTTTGCCGAGAAACTCGGTCGTGTGTACGAGGCCTTACCCCCTTTCATGACAAGTCCATTTTTTGCGATATGGGACTACGTTAATTTATCTGACAATTGCACAGACATGCGAAGCTGTACTCAAATAAAATGTGTGTTTCTTTTTTTTACCACAAATAGAGCTTTCTTTTGGTGGAATTTGATCACCTCTGCGTTTTTATTTTTTGCGCTAAAAACAAAAAAAATAACAATTTTGAAAAAAAAAAAACTTTACTTTCCGCTGTAAAACATATCCAATAATAAAATGTAAATAATCAATTTTTTTTGATAAATTTAGGCCAAAAATGTATTCTGCTACATGTTTTTGGTTAAAATAAGTATATAATTATTGGTTTGCGCCAAAGTTATAGAGTCTACAAACTATGGGATATTTTTATTTATGTATTTATTTTACTAGTAATGGGTGTTATGCAGCGGACAGTCTGACACTTTTGACATAGGATTCATGATTACCCTACTGTCAGAAAGGTGATTTGCCTTGTTTTGTTCTGCCTCTTTGCTCGATGATCGGCAGATACCGGCGGACATATAGTCCACGGTACCTGTTGCAGGGCTCCCGTTGTGTGTGTGTGTGAACACAGCAGGAGCAAGCCGCTCTACCCAGATCACATATATATATACATATATATATATATATATATATATATATATATATATATATATATATATATATATATATATATATATATATATATATATACGTATTCCAGTGCAGAGGTCCCACCCTGTAGCAGTAAACAAATCTGACACTAAGTGACACTTTTTGGGGACCAGTGACACCAATACAGTGATCTGTGCTAAGAAGAAATGCACTGCCACTGTACTAATGACACTGGCAAGGAAGGGGTTAACATTGGTTCAATCAACGGGTTAAGTGTGTTCCCTATGAGTGCTTTCTAACAGTGGGGGATGTGCTTTGACTAAAGGAAAACAGAGATCCGTGTTTCTTGTTTACATAGGTAGACTGCCGTTCTGCCTCTCTCCGAATTATAGCCGGACCCGCTGATTGGCTTTTGCTGTGTCCAATCACAGCAGGAACGGGTCTTCGGCGGCAGTGTTGCCAACCTACCAGATTGAAATTTACTGGTAAGACACCCGAAATTTTCTGGCGCAGCCAAGTTTTTACTGGCATTTCACAAAAGTTACTAAATTACATTTTTAGGTGCAAAATTCAGTATTTAGGCTACAAAAAGTACGCTAGGCAAATAACAATGTGATTTAAGGTAGATATTAAGGTAAAAAACATATTTTTGTTATTTTCGATATAATAAGGGCAAATTATTTAGTCACATCACCCCCTGCCTCCATCCCCCTCTGCCACCAACACCCCCTGCCTTCACCCCTCTCTGCGGTGCCACAGTATCCCCCTGCCTTCAATCTCCCTCTGCCTCCAATCTCCCTCTGCCTCCAATCTCCCTCTGCCTCCAATCTCCCCCTGCCTCCAATCTCCCCCAGACCCCCTGCCTCCATCGTCCCCTGCCTCCATCCCCCTCTGCGGTGCCACCAACAACCCCTGTCTCCATCCCCCACCCTCTGTGGTGCCACCATCCCCCTCTGCGGTACCACCAACACCCCCTGCCTCCAATCACCCCCTGCCACTAACACCCCCTGCCTCCAATCTCCCCCTTGCCTTTATTGCCCCCTGCCTCCATCCCCCTCTGCAGTGCCACCGCAGCCACCATCACCCCCTGCCTAAAATCTACATGCGCAGTTCCAAGCCGAACCAATCTCGGCTATCTTTACTGGCACATTCCCGCAACCACGGACATTTACGAACGGGGGAAAAAAGTGCCAGTTTTTACGAACTGTCCGTAAAAATATGGACGGTTGGCAACACTGTTCGGCGGCAACCAAGACCAGGAAGAAGAAATCAGGTACAGGTACATGATTTTGTGCTTAAGGGCCACCCTGCCGCAGTATATGTACGTGGGGCAGTTTTAAAGGGTTTGTAAAGGTACAATTTTTTTTCCTAAATTGCTTCCTTTCCCTTAGTGCAGTCCTCCTTCACTTACCTTATCCTTCCATTTTGCTTTTAAATGTCCTTATTTCTTCTGAAAAATTCTCACTTTCTGTTCTTCTGTCTGTAACTCCACACAGTAATGCAAGGCTTTCTCCCTGGTGTGGAGTGTCGTGCTCGCCCCCTCCCTTGGACTACAGGAGAGTCAGGACGCCGACTAACACACAGCTCCTTTCTCTATCTGCAACATAGAGAGCATCCTGACTCTCCTGTAGTCCAAGGGAGGGGGCGAGCACGACACTCCACACCAGGGAGAAAGCCTTGCATTACTGTGTGTAGTTACAGACAGAAGAACAGGAAGTGATGATTTCTCAGAAGAAAGAAGGACATTTTTCAAAGCAAAATCGAAGGATGAGGTAAGTGAAGGAGGACTGCACTAAGGTAAAGGAAGCAATTTAGGGGAAACAAATTGTACCTTTACAACCCCTTTGAGCGGTAAAGCACTGTTTGTGGGCAGTCCCTTGAGTAAGTCTTTAGTTTGTCCATTAAGTAAGTAACTTAGTTGTATGTGCAGAATGTACAATGGTGCTTTTCTAATTATTTCCTCATATAGCCCTGAGTGGTCATTTTTTCAAAATGTATTTGTAGACACAAACAGAAGGCTATTGGCACTGCATTGTATTTGACTATGTTTCAGCATGAAGGGAGGCTGCAGGAGCCAGGGATTTGGTAAGTAAAAGTCTTTGTTATTGTTCCCCTAGGGCTGTGATGGTGAACCTTGGCACCCCAGAAGTTTTGGAACTACATTTTCCCATGATGCTCAACTACATTGCAGAGTGCATGAGCATCATGGGAAATGTAGTTCCAAAACATCTGGGGTGCCAAGGTTCACCATCACTGCCCTAGGCATACACAAGCATTTACCCTTTGCAGTGGGAGGAACCTCTGCTGCAAGGGGAGTTTTTTTCACTTATAGTCTAGCTTTAAATAAGTAATTTCAGTAGTGTAAAAAGACCATATAACAGTACTTTTCTAATCATTTCCTCAAACACCCCAAAATGGTCATGCTTTTAAAATTTCTTTCTGTAGACACAAACAGAAGTAACTCGTTTTCAGGGATATACAGGACGTGTAGCTCAGTTTGCAGCTTTGGGAGGAAAAGGAACCTGTGCTGCAGAAGAGACTTTAAGGTCGGGTTCAAACATATGCAAATTGAATGCAGGATGACAGGCAAGTCCCAACGGAGCTGGTTCACACATGTCCAGGGCGGCCACGGTCTGGATTGAAATAGGATGCGGTGCGTCTTTGGGTCCGGTTCAGGTGCGAATCAGTTTTAAACCACCCTCCATCCACTAAGGCAGGGGTAGGCAACCTCGGCCCGCCAGCTGAGGTGAAACTACAACTCCCATCATGCCTCTGCCTCTAGGAGTCATGTCTGTGATTGTCAGGGTCTTGAAATGTCTCATGGGACTTGTAGTTTCAAAATAGCTGGAAGGCCAAGGTTGCCTACCCCTGCACTGAGGGCTGTACTGAGGATGTGGACTGCTAGAGAAAAGGGTGGAGGATTGTGGGATGTATAATTTCCACAGACTGAACTAGCTTTAGAGGCTAAGAGGAAAAGACTTCAGCACCATGGTGGAGAGGAAATACAGGAAATAGAGTATAAATGAAGACCACATGCACAGGAGGACTCGGACCCATAAGTAAGGAGGCTGTATGATGTCACGCAGCCAACATTTGAGCAGGGTGGAGGCAGGCATTGAAGCCAATAAGCCCTAAATTAAATGAATGCAAAATAAAGGAAGTTCGAAAAAGTAGTTTGACAGGGGTTGTGAATTTGGGAAAAACTGGTCTATAGAAAACATTCAAATAATTGCTGTGTCCAGCAGTACATTTTTTTTTACCTTTTGGATAAAGTGGGGATGGGTTACATTTCCTGTCAAGTTTTTAATGTCGTGTCCCTGCTGGGAAGATTCACTGTTCTGTTTATCATGGTGATCATTGTGACTGTAACAGTAACAGGAAGACCATTTTTTTTGTGTTGCCATTTTTTGTGTTGCCACCAGAGCAAGATGTAAGAACAAATCCTTCAATAGGGACACCTGTTCCAGTAACAACTCTCAAAGGTGGGAATTGTATTCACTTTAGAGAGATTTTCCCTCCATTTTCTGCTGTCTAACCAGTTAAGAAGAGAAGGGAAATATCTCCAGCAAAAAATAAACAAAAAAATAAAAATAAAATAAAAACCCTGATTGGGGGTGTAACCCTTCCCTACTCTATCTATAACTAAAAAAAATACTTTAGCTTTACAAAGCCTTTAACAGTGTTGCTGCAGCCTATATATGGATCAGTCCTTGAGTCAACATGAAAAGGATTTGAATGTCTGTTTGGTTAAGAGCAATTCCCCATAGAGTTTGTATATTCTCCCAATGTTTGCACAGATTTTTTTCTGAGTGTTTCAGGTGTCTTTTACAGTGCAAATAACATACTAATGAGAGGAATCGAGTGAGTGTGTTGTGTGTGTGCTCACGTGTGTTTGTGCATGTGGGCGCACATCCTTGTAAGTCTGTTGGACTGCAAGGCAGAAACTTGAATGCAGGTTTCCAAGTATCCTACATTGCTCTATGCCAACCTTTCTCATCCTTTCTAACACAAAGGAACCCTTGAAATAATTTTCAGGTTTAAGGGAACCCTTGTAAATTCTGTATCTACAGCTCATGGCACATTAGCGAGTGAGTGAGTGAATAACTTGTATAGCGCTACAAATGCGAACTGAATCGCCTCAAGGCGCTTGGTATGCATTTCCTTCTATTTAGCCTTTAGTAAAGGTGGGTCTTGAGTTTTTTCCTGAAGGCCTGGTGATTCTCTTCCGTTCATAAATGAGATGGTAATGCGTTCCACAGTCGAGGTCCTTGGACTGCAAATCTTCGTTCTCCTTTGCTCTTGTAACGGGCCTTGGGGATTTGTAGTCGATTTTGGTTGGTTGATCAGAGAACGCGATTGGGCTTGTGGAATTTTATTTTCCCACATAGATATTGGGGGGCGATGCCTTGTAAACTTTTGTGCGTCAGGCAGAGGACCTTGAATGTGATTCAGTCCTTGACAGGCAGCCAATGGAGGGACCTCAGGGAGGGGGAAATTGATTCCCAGGGTTTTTTGCCTGTTATCAGTCGCGCTGCCGTGTTCTGGACGACTTGCAGACGGGCAATCTGGTATTTCAGCCTGAACAAAGACATTTAAAGTGGAACTTCACTCTCCCAATCAACATTAATTATTGTTAATCCTCATGCTGTTAGCATTACTAAATAGATAGCAAAGTATATCATATCTACATGTCTTAACTACTAGCCGACCAGCCACCGGCGCTTTTCGAGCGCCCCCCGCTCGCCCCGACTCCCGTGCGTGTGCCCGGCGGGCTCGATCGCCGCCGGGCACCCGCGATTGCTCGTTACAGAGCGGGGACCGGGAGCTGTGTGTGTAAACACACAGCTCGGTCCTGTCAGCGGGGGAAATGCTGATCTTCTGTTCATACAATGTATGAACAGAGGATCAGTGTTTCCCCTAGTGAGTCCACCCCCACAGTAAGATAACACACAGGGACATACTTAACCCCTTCCCCGCCCCCTAGTGTTAACCCCTTCACTGTCAGTGGCATTTTTATAGTAATCCAATGCATTTTTATAGCACTGATCGCTGATAGCACTGAAAATTTGTGGAAAAAAAAGGACGCCAATTTTGTTTGGGAGCCACGTCGCACGACCGCGCAATTGTCAGTTAAAGCGGCGCAGTCCCGAATCGCAAAAAGTGCTCTGGTCTTTGGGCAGCAATATGGTCCGGGGGTTAAGTGGTTAAGCTTCTTTTTTTTTTACATTTCTTCAGTTACTTCCTGGTTTCTTGCCTAGACAAATGATGTCAAACATTCCAGGAGTCTTCAGGAGGGTTAAAGAGGAGGAGGGTTTTCTCAGTTAAGCACACCCTCTCCTGCGTGCATGCTTGAGCTAAGGGCAGATTCCAGAGAGTATAGGCTACATGAATAATTTGCCTCTACTCAAGATGGCCACAGACATAAATGCTAGGGCATGTTTCTCAAAGGGATTTTGCAATAAAATAAAGCACAGAGACATGGAGAGATGGAGGATTTGGCTTTGAAAATTAAAAATAAATTAAATAGTGTTTTTGGTTTGTGGTTCTTAGATGCAGTGAAGATCCACTTTAAGACATGACCCCTTTTATTAGTGGTCAGTGAAACCTCTATTACATAGATGTTCAGTGGATACAGGCTCCAAAAGATTGGTAGCTAGTTGGCTGGTAATTGAGAGAAGGGCCTGAAAAGTCTGGTGGCCAGGGGGAAGGCTAAAAAGATCATTAAGGTTAGTGGTTGCTTATGTTAGAGCCAGAAATAGCTTTTTGCTCAAAGCACCCTAAGCAACCTCCGGAGGAAACCTGGGGTTCACAGGACCTGCTTGAGAAAGGGTTCTTTACACTATGAACCAAAAAGTAAGGTGCAGCGCTCCATTTAAGAAACGCATGACAAACATATGACTAAACTAAACATAATATAAATAATACTGTGTCATGAGTTCTGAAACTATATACAGCAAGTGATAAGTGAATCAGTATAATTTTTCAATATTTAAACAAAGAAAGTCCCATTCATCAGAAAACAGTTCTTAAAAGCAAAAAAATACCCAATTATTTTTTTATATATAAGCAATGAAAATACTGTGACTGTGTCAAGAGTTTTTATCGGTGCTGCCTCGGAAGGGACAAGAACGAGTGCCATCGGGACGAGTGCTATCAGATTACATACAGGAGAATCTCCTGTTTACTCGGTTGCATATGTAATAGGAAGTTCCGTCTCCTGGGCTGCCATTGGAAGACTGTTCTGTCTATCATAGGAGGCAGGACTTTGAATTAAAGTGGCCGCTGAGTAAACAGGAGATTCTTCTGTATGTAATCTGTCTGCGCTTGTCCCACCCCCTCCTTGTCCCCTCCGAGGCTGCAGATGTGCATCGATCGGGCTGCAATAGTAAGGTTGCATTCATGGCACATGTGAGGCTGCATTCATGGCAATGGTAAGGCTGCATTGATTGCAATGGTAAGGCTGCATTCATGGCAATGGTGAGGCTGAATTCATGGCAATGGAGAGGCTGCATTCATGGCAATGGAGAGGCTGCATTCATGGCAATGATGATGCTGCATTCATGGCAATGGTAAGGCTACATTTATGGCAATGGTGATGCTGCATTCATGGCAAAGGTGAGCCTGCATTCATGGCACTCGTGAGGCTACATTTATGGCACTGGTGAGGCTGTATTCATGGCAATGGTGAGGCTGCATTCATGTCAATAGTGAGGCTGCGTTAATGGCAATGGTGAGGCTGTATTGATGACAAGAGTGAGGCTGCATTCATGGCACTGGCATGGCTGCATTCATGGCAATAGTGAGGCTGCATTCATGGTAATATTGAGGCTGCAGATGGGCACTGATTAGGCTGCATTGATGGGCACTGACCCTTATTGCTTATCAGTTCATTATTTTAATTTCGTTTTTTTCCCCTGATACTTCCCTCTTAAAGCGGGAATTCACCCTAAAAAAAATGTTTTAACCTTAGATTGGTGCTCATTTTGTCAAGGGGAATCAGGTAGTTTTTTAAAATCGAAGCCGTACTTACCGTTTTAGAGAGCGATCTTCCGGGTATGGTCTTCGGGACTGGGCGTTCCTATTTGATTGACAGGCTTCCGACAGGCTTCCAACGGTCGCATACATCGCGTCACGAGTAGCCGAAAGAAGCCGAACGTCGGTGCGGCTCTATACGGCGCCTGCGCACCGACGTTCGGCTACTTTCGGAAAATCGTGACGCGATAGATGCGACCGTCGGAAGCCTGTCGGGAAGCCTGTCAATCAAGTAGGAACGTCCAGTCCCACAGCCCATACCCGGAAGCGGCGGAGAAGATGCATCTCTAAAACGGTAAGTACGGCTTCGATTTTAAAAAAACTACCCGATTCCCCTTGACAAAATGAGCATCAATCTAAGGTTAAAAGTTACCTTTTTTTTTAAAAGGTTTTGCCCTCACGCATGTTCGCTTCATCAAATCTGGCCCTCTTTGAAAACATTTTGGACACCTCTGTTCTATACTATTCATATGTTTGTGAAACACCACATACCTCAACAGATGTACTCTTACCTTTTAAGATTGACCCAACTACTCGTATATGTATAGGAGGTCAAACACCCAGACCTGGCAGTCAGAGGCTAGGCAGCTGCTAGGCTAGACGCTCCTTGAAACAGCTCCCTGGAACCAGGAAACAGCACCTCGCTCTCCACAAGGACTCCTCTTTACCTCCGCAGGTAAGACCCTGTCTCTCAGGGCCCGACATCCTGGGGATCCACGGACGGCCGTCCTTATCAGGGCAGCCGTCACTCTGACCCCACACTGCGGCTCTCTATACAATCTCTCGCCGGCATCATCGCCCGCACGGCCACCCGCTCTTGTGGTGATCCCAAGTCACCCCCCCTGGGTGTATTTCCGGCATTTTCTGGTGCTTTTTCACCCCCGCGCCAGCCTGCTCCTTCTCGCGGCCGCCGCACCTTAGGAAAGTCCGCGGCTTCAGCCGCGGCCTACCGGCGCGCCGTTCATTTCTCTCTTTATTAACTTCCTAAGTATAGATTGCTCTAGTTTTTCAACCCCCACACCCCCAGAGGCCCCCTGTTCAGCAACTTCATCGGTAAATATTATTTTTACCAAGCTGACAGCCCCCCCCCAGCCCGGGTCCTGTACTTTGCCTGGCGGCCAGTATTTTGGTTTACCCCAGCAGCAGTGACACCCAGCATCCCCCCCCCCTTTTTTTCCCCTCCTTAGCCGTCTGTCTTTTGATCCAGGGTTTTGAGCCGATCGCCTTCAGGGATCAGGAGGAATTTTTTTCCCTGCCGCAGCACATTGGCCAGCTTGCCAAGTTTTTTTTTGCCTTCCTCTGGACCAAAAAACCTAAACTCCCCTTGAGCTAGGATTCTCGAATCCTCTCTCACCTTACGCCCGCACTCCAGCCCTCGGTGACGGGCAACAATGGTTAAGTTGCGATACTCTGCAGAAACCATTTGGGGTCTGAGACAATTCGCAACTACAATACCTGCCGCCACCACAATAGCCTTAAAATCAGATCAGCTTTTGAGGTTCGATCATCGATCGATCATCAAAAATTTCAATCATTCAATACAGCTCAGGCACATATCTTGTGCCTTGCTTAATACTAGATCAGCAGTTAAACACCGATCAGAAATCCATGATTTCTTACTACAAAACGATCTAGACTGCCTCTTTATTACGGAAAGTTGGCTGTCGGACGATTGCAACACCATTCTTGGAGAATTGGTGCCAGCAAACTATCGTATCTTAACGGAAAATAGAATAGGGCAAAGGGGAGGAGGCCTGGCGGTGATTCATAAGTCGCATATTGCAATCACTAAACCGGTCCTTCAAAATCCTCTACCTTTTATGGAAACCCTTACGCTTCAACTTCAAGCTCATTCTCAGGAGACCGTTCACATTCTCCTCTGCTATAGGCCCCCTGGGCCCAAATCGCAGTTGATTTCAGCATTAACGGAGTTCATTTCCACTTACTCCCTTAGCAGCAATCATCTTTTGCTGCTCGGGGATTTCAATTTGTGGGCTAACTCCTCACAGGATCCCATCGCGGATGCCTGCATCGACCACCTGGAAGGATTAGGACTTCAACAACTTATACGCGGACCAACTCATGCTTCAGGTCACACACTCGACCTAATTTTCAGACAAAATCTGAAAATAAACATTTTGGGAAATGAACCTTTGCCATGGACAGACCACCATGCAATTAGCTTCATAATCCCCAGAACTCCTTTAGTCATGAAAGTACCCAAGCCGGTGACAATACACTGGGCTAGATCTCACAAGAAGCTCCACTCGGAACTCTTCAGATCTACCCTGGGAAACCAAATTGGGGCTATTCCTCCCCAGCTAGCAGCCTCAGATACTTTGGATGCCATTAATGCAGCTCTGCTACAGTCAGCCGACTTAGCAGCACCAAAGCGTAAACTCCGCAGCCGGGAAAAAAAGTCCAGCTGGTTCAATAACGAGCTGTCGCTATTGAAGCAAGAGCGCAGGAGGGCGGAAGCCGCCTGGAAAAGAAGTCCGTCAGAAGAGCACCTCAACTTCTACAAAGCAGTAACAACGCGTTACCACAAGGAAATTTTCAAAACCAAAAAACTTCACTTCTCCAGGGTGATTAACAGCGCAATGAATCGCCCACGCGAACTCTTCAGGATGGTCACCCAGACCATGAACCCTGGATGTCTAGAAGTCCCCACTTCAGACACCCAAGAGTTCTGCAACGAACTATCGGATTTCTTCATCAACAAAATTGAAAAAATTCGGGTAAGTATTCGGCAAAACAATACTCCACTCAGCCCCGTCTTCAATCAAAACAACGACAGAACGCCTCTACAATCAACTAAGTTCACTTTGGAACCCATCTCCATTGATACAACAAAAAAATTCATTGGTGTGCTGCGCAACAGCACAGCACCAAATGACATCATTCCCACTAAGCTACTGAAGGAATGTGCCGACATCCTGGCGCCTCCGATCACGCAGCTTATAAATCAGTCATTTAAGGAAGGCATAGTGCCTTCCCTGTTGAAAGAGGGCACAATCTTGCCGATCTTGAAAAAACCTAATTTGGATCCTATGGACCCAACTCACCGCCGTCCCATAACAGGTCTAAATGCTCTGTCCAAGATAATGGAGAAAGTGGTGGTAAATCAGCTGCAACAGCATCTGGACACCCACAACCTACTCGATCCATTTCAATCCGGGTTCCGTCCCGGACACGGGACAGAAACGGCCTTACTGAAAATATGGGACGATGCACTCGAGGCCGCAGACGAAGGAGAATCCTGTCTCCTGGTTCTGCTGGACCTAAGCGCAGCTTTTGACACAGTAGACCATAAATTGCTACTGAGACGACTAACAGAAGTCGCCGGAGTCTCAGAAGATACCTTACCATGGTTCTCCTCTTTTCTTGGAAACCGATCACAAACAGTGAAACTGGGATCCTTCACGTCAGAAAAACGCACGGTGTCATGTGGGGTCCCCCAAGGATCCCCCCTATCACCAGTGCTGTTTAATATCTATCTTCGTCCTCTCTTTGATATTATCAGTAGCCATGAACTACTTTATCACTCTTATGCAGACGACACGCAGTTGTATTTTCGCATCTGCCATAAAAAGGATCATCATCTCAGATTAGAGAAATGTCTCTCTTCAATAGAAAACTGGATGACTAAGAGTTATCTCAAACTCAATAGTGCTAAAACAGAACTCTTTATCTTCGATGCCAGTCGGAAGAAACCACCGACAACAAACTGGACACCATCTCCCATCCTGGGACAAATCATCGCCCCTAGCTCCAAAGTCAAAAGTCTGGGAGTCACGTTTGACACCTTCATGACAATGGACGCACAAATAGGGTCAGTAGTCAGCGGGGCGCACCATTTGATGCGCCTTCTACGCAGACTAATTCCATTTATCCCCAAAGAAGACGTAGCAGTCGTGGTGGGAACTATCGTGAATTCCAGACTGGACTATGCAAATGCCCTTTACCTCGGGCTACCCAAGTACCAAATCGCTCGTCTTCAAGTCGTACAGAATACGGCCGCTAGACTGGTGACTGGGAAAAAATCTTGGGAATCAATCTCACCTTCACTGAGATCCCTTCACTGGCTGCCAGTGAAAGACAGAATTGCATTCAAAGCACTCTGCCTGACACATAAGTGCATCCAAGGGAAGGCTCCTAGATATCTATGCGACAAGATCAAACCGCACAATTGCAATCGCATGCTGCGATCCACCGACCAAAATCTGGTCAAGGTTCCTAAAACCAAATGCAAGTCCAAAGGAGAAAGAAGGTTTGCTTTCCAGGGCCCCAGGCTTTGGAATGCTTTACCAACCAGCATTCGGTTGGAGCAAGACCACCTGTCTTTCAGAAGGCAGATCAAAACCCTGCTTTTCTGAAAGGCATGAGACACAAACAACAAGCGCCCAGAGGCGATTCAGTTCGCATGTGCCGGGCTATATAAGTTTTTCATTCATTCATTCATTCATTCATTCATTCATTCAAACAGTGCTTTTTGATATAGGTGATTCACCCCTTGGACAGTCTGCAGACTCTTCAGTGATCCATCAAGCAAGAGTTATAATGATTCCCACCTCTCTCTATACATGACTTCATGCAGGCCATTCCATAAGTAAAGAGAAACATCCATAGTGTAAAACCATAGAAATATTTGTATTCAACAAGTTAAAAATGCACTCACATGATAGGAGATCAAGGGCATTCCTGCATAATGTTGTCACATAGGCTCCTCCCAGCTGATGTGTTGCATCCCTCCCGACTGCCTCAAAGAAAAGAAAATAATAATAATAATATATAGATATATATAGTCTTCTTTACACTATGGAATGATTAAAGGGCAACTCCTCTTTCATGGGGAAAAAATTGTAAATTAAAAATAATATAGCATATACAATTACTTCATAAGTCATGATTCTGAACATTGAACAATATAAAAAATGTACTTTCTTTTTCAGTCTTCAGCACTGTAATTTTCTGTAAAATGCAATGCACTATGGCAACCTGGAGGCATCCTATACAAATATGGTGTGTGAAATGCCCCCCCCCCCCCCCAGAAATGTAATTTCCTTCTTGCGTGATTGGCTCACTTATTTCCCAGAAGTCTGCACTAAGATAAAAGTACAATTTTGGGTATCTCCTGCAACAAAAATTACATTTTTGGTGAGATACTCCCAAGGGGAAATCGCATCTCAAAGGATGCAGACCCTGTAATTTTCATTAGAACCCTACAAGTGCAGAAGCTGATTAATTATTATAAAATCACAATAATTTTGCACATGGGGACAAGCAGCTATCTCTTCAGAATAACAAAAGGTAAGAATCTACAACAAAGTACCGTATGTTAAAATCCTTGTAATGTACATGGGTAAACCAGACAGAGATTGTTTTCTCAACAAAAGGGGAGTTACTCTTTAAACGGACACATTCATGAGAGGATCATGGAGGCCTCCACTTATGACCTTATGAAACAGGAACATTGCTGGAGGCAATTGACAGCACACGTTAATTTTGGTAGCATCGTTATTATCATTGTGGGATGTATGTTCCTCTACATTACCAAATTGCTATCAAATGTTATGGGTAAAGTCTCAATTTAGGTTTGCATTTTAGTGCATAATTGATAATGCTTAAACAACCCCAAAAAAATATCATTTCACCATAACTAGTGAGAGACTGACCTCTGCTTGACAATGACCTTGTGACCTAGCTTCTATTCCTCCTATTACACACATTCCACATTAACCCCTTGCTGACCGCTGCACATCTATATACGTTGGCAGAATGGCACGGCTGGGCAGATCGACGTATATATACGCCGCCTTTAAGTCCCGGGATTGCGGGCGCACTCGCGCTTGCCACAAGCTCTGTGAGTATGACCGCGGGACACGTAGAGGAAGAACGGGGAAACAAGCATTTCCCCGTTCTGCCTAGTGACAGGACACTGATCACAGCTCCCTGTCATCGGGAGCAGTGATCAGTGTCGTGTCACGCGTAGCCCCACCCCCACACAGCTAGAACACATCCCTAGGTCACACTTAACCCATTCAGCCCCCCACAGGTTAATCCCTTCACTGGCAGTCACATTTACACAGTAATCAGTGCATTTTTATAGCACTGATCGCTGTATAAATGTGAATGGTCCCAAAATAGCGCCAAAAGTGTGGGTATGCTAGGCTTGGAAAAAATCTGCGAATGACTGAGGCTGCAAGCTCTAAACCGTGACTTTGTGGGGTCACCTGTGTATATATCTATCTATATCTATATATATATATAGATAGATATATATATAGATAGATATATATCTATATATATATATCTATATATATATATATATATATATATATATATATATATATATATATCTATATTGATTTAGATAGATACGTTTATCTATATATATATATGCATGTTTTTTTAATGTACTATTTCTAGCCAGAAAGTGGAGCTCTGGATTCCTTTTTACATGTATACCAGGCTAATCCTAATTGCTTTTCTAAAAACGCTTGTTTACAAAGATGAGGCTCAAATTATACACAGCTGAATGTTAAATGACTAATCCTCAGTGCTTCTATGACTCTGTATAGAGCTTTCGTTAGAGAAGCTGCTGCTGTTTTCCATTTATAGAAAACAGAAAATGCCCTAGGAGAGTTGCAGGTGCACCCTGTATTAAGGTTATTTGTAAAATTAATATTTTATTTAAAAAAAAGCTAAGAAAAATGGCAACAAGCTAAGTTGCAATTGCTCACTGCAATACTCACCTTTAAAATGGCACTGTATCTCAGTGTCATTTTTTATTACCACAAGTAGGCATGAGCTTAGAGTTCGAGTCAAACTCATGTTCGACTCGAACATTGCCTGTTTGCCGAACAGCGAACAATTTGGGGTGTTCACGGCAAGTTCGTGTGTACTTTAGAACCCAGTTAAAGTCTATGGGACTCGAACGTTTGAAATCTAAAGTGCTAATTTTAAAGGCTAATATGCAAGTTATTGTCATAAAAAGTGTTTGGGGACCTGGGTCCTGCCCCAGGGGACATGTATCAATGCAATTTTTTTTTTAAAACCTGCATTTTTTTGGGGAGCAGTGTTTTTAATAATGCTTAAAGTGAAACAATAAAAGTGAAATATTCCTTTAAATTTCGTACCTAGGGGGAGTGTATAGTATGCCTGTAAAAGTAGCGCTTGTTTCCCGTGCTTGGAACTGTCCCTGCACAAAGTGTCATTTCTGAAGGAAAAAAAGTCATTTAAAACCATCACGTCATTCATAAAAAAAAAATGCATAGGGGTCCCCCCAAATTCAATTATCAGGCCTTTCAGGTCTAGTATGGATATTAAGGGGAACCCTGCGTCAAATAAAAAAAAAAAGACGTGGGGTTCCCCCCAAATATCAATTCCAGACCCTTCAGGCATTATTAAAACCACTGTTCCCGAAAAAACTTCAGTTTTTAAAACTTTTTTTGCATTGATACATGTTCCCTGGGGCAGGACCCGGGTCCCCAAATACTTTTTAGGACAATAACTTGCATATAAGCCTTTAAAATTAGCACTTTAGATTTCAAACGTTCGAGTCCCATAGACTTTAACAGGGTTCTAAAGTTCACACAAACTTTTGCTCTGTTCGCAGGTTCTGGTGCGAACCGAACGGGGGGGGGGGGGGGGGGGTGTTCGGCTCATCCCTAACCACAAGATGTCCTCAGTCTTCTGGGCTTCAGCCCTCGAAGAATTTACCCCCTTCCTGACCAAATCACTTTTTGCGATATGACAGTGTGTCGATTTAACTGACAATTGTGCGACGTGGCTCCCAAACAATATTGATGTCCGTTTTCCCATAGAGGTTTCCTTTGGTTGTATTTAATCACCTCTGCTGTTTTTATTTTGCACTATAAACACAAAAAAAAAAGCGAAAATGTTGAAAAAAAACAATATTTGTGACTTTTTGCTATAATAAATATCCCACAAAAATATATAAAAAAACTAATTTTTTCCTTAGTATGTATTCTTCTACATATTATTGGTAAAAAAAAATGTAATAAGCGTAGATTGATTGGTTTGTGCAAAAGTTATAGCATCTACAAAATAGGGGATAGTTTTATGGTATTTTTATTAGTCAATGTTTTTTTTGACTAGTAATGGTGGCGATCTGAGATTTTTATTATCACGACTGCGATATTGCAGCGGACACATCGGACACTTTTGACACTATTTTGCGACCATTGTCATTTATACAGCGATCAGTACTATAAAAATTCACTGATTACTGTGTAAATGACACTGGCAGGAAAGGGGGTTAAACAATAAGGGACGATAAAGGAGTTAAGTGTGTCCTAGGGAGTGATTCTAACTGTGCGGGGGTGGGCTACAAGTGACATGACTCTGATCACTGCTCCCGATGACAGGGAGCAGTAGATCACTGTTCTGTCACTAGGCGAGTTCACGGGGCCCGCGGGCACAGTCATGGAGATCGTCAAGCGGCTTCTTAAAGGGGACGTACCTGTACGTCCATTTGCCCACCGCTGCCATTGTGCCAACGTATATCTGCGTACAGCGGTCGGTAAGTTGTTAACAGCCAGTGTCACATCACCCTGCATTCACAGTGTAGTAAGGCATCATTGAGGGCCCCCCACTGCCAAAGAAAAGGAAGACCGCTCTGCACATCACATGTCCGTCCTAAGTATTTTATAAAACAAAGCATTGCATGCTGCCAGGGGGCCATCCATGAGGAATGAACAACAAACAGGAGTGATCACGGCATTAGGTTTTAGGATGCAGGATCGTCCAAAAGAGACATATGATATTTGTTTTTTAAAAGTAGTTATGTCAAAGAAATGTTATTAAAGTTAGTTGCATTTCTTATCTTTTGTCTCTTGTTAGATAAGGTTGCCATCTATTTTGTAACATTTACTTTAACAGTGGGGGCGTGGCCGGATGAAGGTGTGTGGTGTCGGTTGATTGAGGCAGCATGTGAGATGAGGTGAGGAGCAAGTCGCTTCTCCTACGGCCCCACTACCCCCAGCATGTTGCCTTGTCTCAAAACCTCAAAACCCCTGCATATCCCCCCGCTTGAGCCCTGTTGGTGATCCGGTATGCAAACCAGCTGTGCACATACTGTGGACACTGTGGAATTTTGCTGAGCCGGGCCTCGCCGCGATCCGCCAAACACCACGGACATTGGAGGACATACCTGATATATCTACTGACAGAGAGCGCTGTGGAGGTCGGGTGATCGGGAGCTGTCCGGAGGGTCCCCACGGTACGGAGGCTGGCGACGGGGAGAAGTCCAGCGCTGCAGCCCTGAGGTCCGGGTCCGTGATTGGCGGACGGCGGTCAGCTGACAGAGACCACGTGATCGGCCCCCACGAATCTCAGCGTGCCTGGCCGGTGGCTAGAGGAGGAGACATCGGGGACAAACGGGGGATTCCTGGAGGCTCCCCCCTATACTCCCCCCTCGTATCTTAAAGGTACCTTAGGCTATTACATTGCCCTTCACCTATCCCGGGAAAAGGGAGCAGGTGAAGGAGAGGAAGGGAGAAGCGATTGAAAGCGGCGGGGAGCAGCAGTAAGGAGAGAAGGATGGCTACTGCAGCAGCTTTCATTTGATGTGTACAAAAAGCAAGGACAGTGTGAGTAGCTCAAAACAACATTAACACCTGGGTGCAGTATGTATGGAACGGTGCACTAATCCAATGTATTATTCTAACTGACTGAACTAAAAAACTGCACCAAACACTTTACTACACTTTCTTCCTCCCCCCCCTCTGCATAGGGAGGTGAGAGGGTAAGAAATTGCCTTTCTATATTTGACTGTGTTGATACTGAGCTCGTGCCGGAATAAGTGGGACAAGCTAAACTTTATTTTTTCCGTGTGCGCTTATTGTCTTTTTGTTGTCCTCCCTGTGCACCGGTAGTGGGCAGCCAAGCCCAGCGTTATTACACGCTTATTACAGGGATATTATATACCCTTCATATTAAATATATGCATGTCTCTTTTAAAAGACTTTTGAAGGATTACGTATCATCAGGAATTTGCTTGTGCTCAAGGTATCCTGAAATCCTGTATCAGGAGTTCCTTTGATGCTTGAAATCTATAGGACTGTTTGATAACGGGACAGGTTTAAGCGCAGTACGGTGGAACAAGCTATGTGAACTAGCTGTCCATAGAGTAGTGTATTTTTACACTCCTTACTCCCCTCACCTCTCTATTCTTTTTTTTTTTTTTTGGCTGGTCATTGACTTGCTTTTGCATTTTTTTTAAAGAATGGCAGCAGCTACAAAAAAGGGTCAGTCGAATCAGGACAGCGGTGGCCCTCAAATAACGCGAGCCGCTAAAGACAAGGAAAAAGTTGCACAGGCAGCAGCAGCTGCAGCCAAATCGGAAGCTGTCTTACACACTTCAGTAAAATCTCCCGGAAAATCAACCCAGCACTCACAAACACAGGTTAAAAACCAAATAGGGGTGACAACGGACAGGAAAAGTACTGGTCAGGGGATATCAGTTTCTAAAAGCAAAAAACACCCGGTGGTAGAGTCCCAAGGGGGGGCGGCATTGGAAAAAACCCTGATAGAAATTCCTTTGGCAGGCATAGCAGATGACCCCAAGCGGGAGGAAGAGCCAACATTGAAGGAGATATTAAACGCTATAAATGTATGCAAGGGGTCATTAAATAATTTAACCGAACGGATGAATGAAATAAAGGAAGAACTAGTCACAATGGGCCAGGAAGTGCAAAAGACAGTACAAAGGATAACATCAGCGGAAGAGAGAGTGAGTCAAGTTGAAGACGAGGTGTACTCTTTAAAACAACAGATGCAAGAATTAAAGGAACAAAATGGATGGCAGGCATCTAAACTTGATGAAATTGAAAATAGGTTACGTAGAAATAATATCCGGGTGGTGGGTCTCCCGGAACGCAGTGAGGGCACCAACCCCATAACGTTCTTTGAGAAATGGCTCGGAGACGTTTTTGGGGAAAACTCCTTCTCACCATTCTTTGCAATCGAAAGGGCCCACAGAGTCCCGTTCAGAACACATGTTAAGGACGCACACCCACGGCCCCTGCTTCTGAAGTTTCTTAATTTTACAGACAAGGTGTCAGTAATGCAAAAAGCAAGGGAGAAGGGGGACATTTTTTACAATGGATCAAGAATTTCACTATTTCAGGACTTCTCTCCAGAACTCAGTAAACGCAGGGCGGAGTTTACACCTATTAAACGTAATCTCATAAAAAATAAAATTAAATACGCTCTATTATACCCTGCACGTTTAAGAGTAATGACAGTAGAAGGCCCCCGACTCTTTGACTCTCCAGGAAAAGCAGCACAGTGGCTGGAAGAGAATAAAGTACAGGAGTAGATTATGAATGGACGGACTGGATAATCTGGAAAAGACTGGACTGGACTAGGGTTATGGGGGGGAGGGTGGAGGGGTGGAGAGAGGGGAAGAGGAAAGGATAAAGAAAAGGAATTTTTTTTTCTCTTTTTGGGGGGGTGGGTGGTAGAAATGGGAGGTCACTATTGAGGTCACTATTGAGGTTATTATTGAAACACTAGGGAAGTATGATATAAAGAAAAGGAAACACTTATTTGGTTAAGAGTAAAACAGGTCATTAAAAGGTATAACTCAGGATATGGACAGATATGGATGGGAATTAAAGGGGTGGGGGGGAGGATGGGAGGGAATCTCCTCTGTCCCTCTCCCTCCTTTTTCTTTTTTTTTTTTTTTCTCACTTCTTTCCCCTTTTTTTTCTTTTCTTTCTTTCTCTTTTTCTTCCTCTGTTTGTGTTTATGTGTTTTTTTTCTGGGGGGGGGGGGGTCAGAGAAGGGACTTTGTGAGATCACAGTGGATATGGATGGTAAGAGGAATGCAAGGGAAGGATGGGTGAGAGAGGTCACAAGCACAGCCCCAAGGGTAGGCCTAGATAGGCAAGGGGGGGGTAGGGAGGGGGTGGAGGGTGAGGTAAAGTTGTATCAGTACACGAGTATCACGAGTATCACGTATCACTTATTAAGCACTAGGGAAGGAAAAGTACTTGAATGCACATTTAAATGTTTTTCTCTTTTAGGTATATTCAAAATAGTATATACTCCTGTCTCTACTTTTTTGCTCCTTGGTAGGGGTTTTTTTCCCCCTTTTCTTTTTTTTTTTTTTGTTTTGCTCGACATGCTCTCTCTCCGGTTACAATGTCAAAATGCATCTATGGTTTTACCCACATAGTTCCTCGGATAGGTTGGGAAACTGAAGCTCCCATCGGGAAGCTTTACATTCGTGTAGACCTTATCAATAAAGCTGGGTATGAGACCTAAAATGATTAACATAGGTTCCTGGAATGTCCGGGGGATGGGGGACCCAGTGAAAAAAGCCGCAATCTTTACTACCTTGGAGGGGTATGGGGTGGAGGTGATATGCATTCAAGAAACCCATTTGACTAAAGAAACAAAGGCAAAATTGGTCAATAAAAAAAAATATCAAAGCCAGTACCATTCTGTTCACTCCTCTTATTCTAGAGGAGTGAGCATAATGGTAAAAACAGGCGTATCATTTGCATGTATAGAGTCAAGGATAGATGAACTAGGCCGCTACGTCTTTCTGCACTGTTTGATAGAGAATGCACCGTATGTTTTGGCCAATATTTATATACCCCCCCCCCTTCAAGATGGAGGTTCTATATAAGTTAACAGAATTTGTGGTAAATAAGATAAATATTCCAATATTAGTGGTGGGAGATTTAAACAACGTACTAAATAGAACGATGGATAGGTTCCCACCGGGGACTCGGTGCCCAGGGCCAGGAGAAGGGCATTTAAGTCAATTTTTAGAGGAGGTTGGCTGGTGGGACATTTGGAGGGTGAAACATCCAGACCTGCGGCAGTATTCCTGTTTTTCGAGTACACACTCTACACTATCAAGAATAGATATGGCCCTGGGTAACTGTGCAAGCTTACAAGCAGTCAGTAAAATATCCTATTATCCAAGAGGGGTATCTGATCACTCCCCGCTGGTGTTGTCACTGAATACAGGGAAAAAATGTCCTCCAAGCAACTGGAAAATTAGTCCCTTCTGGCTAGAAGTGATAGGGAAGCCAGTAGAGATTAATATCAAATTAAGGGAATTCCTGGATTTCAACACAGGGACAGCACCAGAGGGAGTGGTGTGGGATGCCCTAAAGGCGTTTCTTAGGGGTATATTGATCCAGCAGGTAGCTAAGATCAAGAGGAACTCTAGGGAATGGGAGGAGAAAATCAGGGGTGAGGTTCTAGAGGCAGAAAAGCAATATGTGGAAAATCCGACGCCGACTAAACAACGGCTATGGCTGGAGAAGCAACAGGAATATAAGTTGGTGATTAAGAAAGTTGAAAATAAGCGCCTATTTCAGGAGCAGAGCGCTTTTTCGGAGGGGGAGAGTGTGAGTCATACTTTGGCCCTCCTAGCGAAAACGAATGCGGCGCCCTCTAGTGTGCCTGCAGTTAGGACGGTAGGAGGTGGGATATCATCCGTAACATCTGAAATAGTGGACACATTTGCAGTATATTATAAAGATCTATATAGGTCAAAAAAGGGGGTAGTCAAAGTACAAATGGAAGAATTCTTCAGCGAAATAGGAATCCCAGTTTTATCAGAGGAGGAAAGGAATGCTATGGAATCTCCAATTACATTAGTGGAACTACAGCAGGCAGTTAAAGCACTTTCCAATCAAAAGTCCCCAGGGCCAGATGGCCTGCCAGCGGAGATTTATAAGCAATATGGTGAGGTGCTGCTCCCGGAATTACTAAAAACACTAAACTGGGCGATAGCGGGAGGAAGGTTACCCCCCTCAATGCTAGAAGCAATTATTATAGTGCTCCAAAAGGAAGGAAAGGATCAATTAGACACATCATCTTATAGACCGATATCTTTGCTTTGCTCAGATGTAAAAATCCTAGCCAAGGTATTGGCAACAAGAATAAATAAATATATTCAGAAATTAATACACCCAGATCAATCTGGATTTATTCCAAATCGGTCCACGAGTATAAATATAAGAAGGCTGTACTTAAACCTACAGACCCCGGTAGAGAACACGGGAGATAGATCTATCCTAGCATTAGACGCCACTAAGGCCTTTGATAGTCTGGAGTGGGACTATCTCTGGTATGTCCTGGAGAAGTTTGGGTTTGGCCCATCTTTTATTAAATTGATCAAGTTATTGTATAATTCCCCAAGGGCCAAAATAAAAATAAATAATGAAGTTTCACAGTCGTTTGAATTGGAAAGGGGAACGAGACAGGGATGTCCATTGTCCCCCCTCCTCTTTGCCCTGGCAATTGAGCCCTTGGCGACTGCAATTAGAGTTAGGCAGGAAATACAGGGGTTCCAGAGAGGAGTAGAGGAGGAGAAAGTCGCGCTTTATGCGGACGATATCCTCCTTTTCTTGGGCAACTCTACAACCTCCCTCAAAACTGCAGTTCAAACAGTAGAAGCGTTTGGACGATTCTCGGGCCTGGTAATAAACTGGGAAAAATCAACACTCTTACCTGTGGACCCGGTAAGAAATATTGATGGGATAGGAATCCCTCAATTAAAAATAGGGGAGAAGATGGAATACTTGGGAATTGTGGTAGCACGTAACCCAGAACAATTTGTAAATGACAATCTAGCACCACTCCTGGTTAAGTTTAAACGCAAAGCGGATATATGGGGACATCTGCCACTGTCGGTAGCCGGCCGTAGCAACCTCATTAAAATGATTTGGTTGCCACAGTTGTTGTATATACTTCACAACTCCCCAGTATGGATCGATAATCAATGGTTTAAGAAGATAGAAACCCTCTTTAGGACCTTAATTTGGAAAAAGGGAAAAGCAAGGATCAGTCTCCAAACGCTGCAATTACCAACAAACCGGGGAGGGTTAGCGGTTCCGCACCCCCACAGTTATTTCTTGGCGGCACAGTTGCAGCATTTGGGGGGCTGTGGTACAGAGGGGGGAGGAAATGCAAGCGGGAAAATGATGCTAAGAGGATCCCCACATAGCTCTATAATAGAGGCCTTAGAGGCCAACTCGTTTTTGGTAAGAAGCCCAACAGTAAAAATGATGGTAAGAGTATGGCAAGCAGGAAAAGTAGCTTTGGGCTATCAAGGATTAACAGAATACTCCCCATTATGGGAAAATAAGAACTTAAAAGACATTTTGGCTATGGGGAAACTTAAAGAATGGGATAAACGTGGGATAACCAGAGTGGCACAACTGTACACAGGTTGCACATTAAAACCCTTCTCAGAGCTAAGTAGGGAATATGGTATTCCAAATTCCATGTTCTTTACTTATTTGCAGGTTAGACATGCACTACAAGCTCAATTCAAGTTACAGCCGGTAAGATGGCAAAAGTTAACGCATTTTCAAAGACTAATCGAGACAGGGGTCTTGAAAGGTCTTATCTCAGATCTGTACGAACGAATCATGGATCAGTCGGGAGGAAATGAGAGGCTTTGCAGGAACAAACAGAGGTGGATAGAGGATATTGGCCCAATAACGAATGAGCAGTGGGACAGGATACTGGAATTAGGGACAGTGGTTTCACTAGCCCCGTCACAACGGGTCTCCCATTTATTCCTTCTCCACAGGGTTTATTATACTCCCAAGAAATTATTCAGATTTGGATGGAAGCCAAATGATAACTGTCCCAGATGTCAAAACACAGGGGACCTCATCCACATGATGTGGAAATGCCCAAGATTGCATAGATATTGGGTTAAGATTTTGGACATTATAAATGCAACTTTTGGGATTACTCTGGAACTTGAAGCCAGGGTATGCCTATTAGGATGCATTGAGGAGAGAACGGGGCAGAGGGATGTATTAGTAGCAGCCACAAGAAGTCTGTTCCAGGCGAGGAAACTAATTGCACTAAAATGGCAAGCACAAAATCCACCTACAGTAGCAGAATGGCTTAATGTAATGAACAGCACAATAGGGAAAGAGAGGGGAACATGGATTAGACGCGGCAATCTTAAAAAATGTAATGCAATATGGGAGCACTGGTTAGTGAAAATGGGCCACTCACTTTAATTATGTATAGATCAGTAAAGAACAACTTAATTTAATTTAAGGACAAGAATAGGTTTTAAAACGTGTATGCACTTTAAATGTAAGATAGGGTGGGGGTGGGAGGGGAGGGTTGGGATGGTTGGAGATTTTTAGTGTTTATTATAGATTTTTGTTGTATGCACATAAAATGCACTGTGTGTAAAATATGAATTCATACTCCTTGTTATGTATATGGATGGAAAACAATAAAAAAAAAGTACTGGATTAAAAAAAAAAAAAAAACTTTAACAGTGATTTTTTTTACCCAAATCTTTACTCACTTTTCACTTTTCGTACTCAATAAAACAGTTTTTTTTTGTAGAATACTAAATTTGCCATAACTTGATTTTGTAATTAAAATGTACGCAAGAGTTATAACCATTTATTTAAAAAAAATAAAAAATAGTGCGGTCGAATTTTATTCAGACTATATATTGAGTTAAAGCACCTTTCTCTTTACACAAATTCACAGGTATGTAGATTTATTTTTATAACTAAAATTGGACTATATATTTTAAAAATCTACACCAAAGGATAAGAATTTAATATGTTAAAATTTAACAAAAATGCATTTTTTTATGTTATTGCTCCTTGAAATCTTAGTACTCTTAGGCCTCATACACGTGACCGTTTTCCTCGACAGAATCCATCAAGAAACTTGGTGGCAGGGCTTTTTTGCAGAGGAAACCGGTCGTGTGTATGTTTTTCATCGAGGAAACTGTCGAGGAACGCGACGAGGAAAAAGTTCTCTTTTTCCTCGATGGGAGTCTCAATTTCCTCGTCGTGTTTCTCGTCGGGCTGATTTTCGACGAGAAACACGATCGTGTGTATGCTAAGTAACCCGCGCATGCTCAGAATAAAGTATGAGACAGGAGCGCACCTTCGGTAAAAGTAGGGTTTGTAATGGAGATAGCACATTTGTTACGCTGTAACAGTCTGAAAAGTGCAAATCGCCTCTTACCAAACTTTTACTTAACACGCAGTAACATGAGATTAGCAAAAACAGACCCAAGGGTTTTGCCAGTGGAATCAAACTCCCCCTGCCATTGTATGTGTTGTACGTCACCGCGTTTGAGAACAAGGAGATTTTGTCTTGACAGTGTGTACGCAAAGCAAGCTTGTCAAGTTCCTCGACAAGCCTAACAAGGAACTCGTCGAGGAAAACAATGTGTCTTTTCCAACGAGTTCCTCGGTCGTGTGTACGAGGCCTCACACACAAACCTTTGTTACTTGCATTTTTTTTTCTAAATGTTTACTATGATGGATATATTTTGAAGGCATATTTTATTGCGTTTGCGTATGATGTATTTACACACAATTTACATTTGTTTATTTACATTTACATTTATGCAAGCAACAGTTGGAAGCAAAAGCATAGTGTTGCATGCAGGGTGAAACAAAGAAGTAGGAGGATTTTTTTTTTCACCAAGCATTTTCATATTCTTACATTTTACCACAGATTTTCTTCAATTCAAAACAGAACAAAGCCAAAATATGCGCCTTGAGGGTTTGAGTTTTATGTTATACCTTTTGTTTGAGTTGTATTTTTTTTACCATCTTTTTTGTCTGCTTTCTTTTCTTTCTTCTGTGTATATAGGGCAATAAGACAAATGCTAAGAATAAAAGCTATACAGAGATAAACAGGATTTTTTTTTCCGCCAAAGGCATACTTTGAGAAAAATTTCCTTTCTTTAAAGTGTAACTCCAGTTACATATTCGAGGTGAACCATATATTGTACTTTTCAAGGTTTTTAAGTAAATTATTTATGCTGATTTATACATTTTTTTTCTGTTTTTAATAAACTGCTGTTTGCTTTACCATGTTCACAAATTTATTTATACATGGGATGGTCTTTCTTTACTATATATACCCAACTGGTGCCGTCTCGGTGTTGTAAAGATAAGAGCTACAGTGCCTGCATCCTTTTTAGAAGCAGACAAGTCTTCAAGTGTATCTGACCAAATATAAAACTGACTTGCAGGGGATGCCAGAAATATGACTTGGATCTCAACACAGACCTCTGGAAAGCAGCAAGCCAATAGCACAAGCCAAAATACGATTTCTGCGGGCATTACATCCTCAGATTGACACATTTTAAGAAAACATATGAATTATTAAATAATTTTATAAATTTGCATCTACTTGATAATTCAATACAGAGGGCATTTTTTTAAAGTGCTAAATTGCAAAGGGACTTTAATTGAATTGGCTTTCAGAAGAAAGCTTTTGGATATGCAACAGTCGCAAGTAATATTTCCACCAAATACAATTCATGTTTGAATATAATTCAAAATTGTGACAAAATTGCATTTATACTTACAATGTTCTGTCTTAGAGCATTGTCAAGAGCTCCCAACTCTGTGCAAATTTAAACAGAAAACTTGTGAAAGGAAGCATGATTTAACTAAACAAAAGTAAATCTGAAATTGCACTAATTCTCTCAGTAACACAATGGGGTCGATTTACTAAATCTGAAAAAGTGCAAAATCTGGTTCAGTTCTGCATAGAAACCAATCAGCTTCCAAGTTATTTTTTTTTGTCAAAACTTAATTGAACAAGCTGATGTTAGAAGCTGATTGGTTACCATACACAGCTGCACCCGATTTTACACTCTCCAGTTTTAGTAAATTATCCCCTGTAATCTTGCATTACATGAGGGGGGGCATTAGGCTTATTTAGTTAAAAAAATTGTCACACCTTTCTTATGAATAGAGATGAGCTTTATGTTCGGCGAACAATTTGAAAACCCGCGGAACACCCTTTAAAAGTCTATGGGAGAAATCAAAAGTGCTAATTTGAAAGGTTAATTTGCAAGTTATTGTCATAAAAAGTGTTTGGGGACCCGGGTCCTGCCCCAGGGGACATGTATCAATGAAGAAAAAAGTTTTAAAAAATTTAGTTTTTTCGGGAGCAGATGCTTTAATGCTTAAAGTGAAACAATAAAAGTGAAATATTCCTTTAAATTTCGTACCTGGGGGTGTATAGTATGCCTGTAAAGTAGCACATGTTTCCCATGTTTTGAACTGTAATTGTGCAAAATGTAATTTCTAAAGGAAAAATAAGTCATTTAAAACTACTTGCAGCTATTAATGAATTGTCGGTCCCGGAAATACAGATCAAAGTAATTGAAAAAAACAGCCCTTTGGGTCTGGTATGAATATTAAGAGGAACCCCGAACAAAAAAAACGTGGGGGCCCCCCCAAATTCCATATCAGACCCGTCATGTCTGGTATGGATTTGAAGGGGAACCCCGCACCAAAATGAAAAAATAAATGGCGTGGGGTTCCCCCCAAAAATCCATACCAGACCCTTATCCGAGCACGCAACCTGGCAGGCCGCAGGAAAAGAGCGGGGTGAAAGAGGGCCACATGCCCTCGACATGGGGAGGATGTCCCCATGTTAATGGGTAAAAGGGCCTCATCCCCACAACCCTTGCCCGGTGGTTGTGGGGGTTTGCGGTCGGGGGGCTTATCGGAATCTGGAACTTTAACTATTAACGTGATCGGGAACGGTCATCAGTGACGTGTCACATGTAGCCACGCTTACTAACAAAAAGAATCACTTTCTAGGGAACACTTAACCCCTGCAGCGCCATCTAGTGGTTAACCCCTTCACTGCCAGTGTAATTTTTACAGTAATCAGTGCATTTTTATAGCACTGATCGTTGTAAAAATTACAATGGTCCCAAAATGGTGTCAAAAGTGTCCGATGTGTCCACCATAATGTCGCAGTCCCGATAAAAAACACTGACTGCCGCCATAACTAGTAAAAAAAAATATTAATAAAAATGCCATAAAACTATCCCCTATTTTGTGGACGCACAAACCAACCAATAAACGCTTATTGTGATTTTTTTTACCAAAAATATGTAGAAGAATACGTATCGGCCAAACCTGAGGAAAAAAAATGATTTTTTTTATACATTTTTTGGGGATATTTATTATAGTAAAAAATATTGAATTTTTTTCAAAATTGTCGTTCTTCTTTTGTTTATAGCGCAAAAAATTAAAATCGCAGAGGTGATCAAATACCACCAAAAGAAAACTCTATTTGTGGGAAAAAAAGAACGTAAATTTTGTTTGGGAGCCACGTCACACGATCGCACAATTGTCATTTAAAGTGACGCAGTGCTGAATCGCAAAAAGTATCCTGGTCTTTGACCACCAAAATGGTCCGGGGCTGAAGCGGTTAATCCCCAAATTATCTGTCTATTTTACATTATGGAAAACCTACTGTGGCAACTTATATATCTAACAATAAATTCCTCTAAAAGTTACATTTTAAAGCTGATATGTATTGCTGGGTGTGTTTATAGTAATCTTTTTTCTGCATGCTTTGTGTTAAATCCATAGTGAATTAAGATATCATTTTTTATGTGCCCTATAGAGCAGAGCATTGAAATAACGTGACAACTGAAGATTAGGTTAAAATAATGATTGTAATATGAAAATAATTATGTGCACACATTCTCAACAACATAAAACAAGCTAATTTGATCTGTTGTTGAACTATATAACATTTTGAAAAAAATTCTGCTTATATACAACATAAAAGCAAGCATATTTCTAAAAGATTGTGGAACGCTCTGCATGCACATTACATGCCAAATAGACGTAAATCCTTGAAACAAAAAACTTTCTGGCTGAGAGTGTCAGAGCAATGAAAGAAGTTCAGCAGGCCTATGAACTCTTGGATCAGACTCTAAACAACAGGAATTAGGAAGGTTCATTGGGGAGTTCTTTCAAATTTTATCATATTTTCAAGTGGATAAAGTGTTCACATGCTGTGTATGTGCTCATGGGAATTCCATATTCCTATTTTATTTATTGTCCAGCTGTCATAGATTGCATTCTTGTTTTTTTTTTACAGCTAAAGCACAATAATGTTTTCAGGTTTACAGCTTTTTTACACATTACATTTTATACTTTGGGTAGGTAAATCAAGCAAATCTGATAATATAACCTACAAAAGAATCAAATCTACTACACAATTGCATTGAAATGAAGCATAAATATGTATGCATGACAACAACCGTGATATTGCGGAAATCCACCGTGTCGGTAGTCTGTCTGTTAAAGGGGTTGTAAAGGATTATTTTTTTCCCTAAATAGCTTCCTTTACCATAGTGCAGTCCTCCTTCACTTACCTCATCCTTCCATTTTGCTTTTAACCTCCCTGGCGGTATGATTCTTTCAGAAAAAAGATGCTAAAAGCGGTACCATTATTTGCAAGGAAATTTGGCGTTTTATACTGTAGGCCTGTAATTCTTAGGAATAACTCACTTAAATCTGACCAAACCAGAGTCTAATAGGCATCCTGGGTATGACATTTTTTTAAAAACAAAATTATAAATTATAATATAATAAATAATTATAAATAATTATAACAAATAATAATATAATTCTAATAAAAATTATTCAATGTAATCAACTCAAAATCACTGAAATTTGCTCAGTTGCAGAATTGTTGCTGTCATTATTTTTATTTTTTATGACGAATTTCCCCACAAATCGATATCGCACAATTCTGCAAGTGATTATAATTTATTATCGCTGTTTTCTAGCTGATCTAAAAGCATTTTTGACATAAAGGGACACTTTTGTTTGCTATGGACAATCTACAGTTTGCAGGGAGAAAGAACAGTTTTTATTATATAAAAGAACATATAGGACACTGGGCAGACCACTAGGGACAAGGGGGGTGTGTATTTTTTACATACAGTACTGTAATCTATAAGATTACAGTATACTGTGTGTATAGGGTTTGTTTACCTTTTTAAATTTGGCGCCGATCTCCGCCCCTGTGCGTCGTAACGTCGCAGGGAACGGAGATCGGCGGCACAGGAGGACACTCCTGTCGGTTTTTGTTTATAGCGTAATAAATAAAAACCGCAGAGGTTACCAAATAGCATCAAAAGAAATCTCTATTTGTGGTTAAAAAAAGGACATCAATTTTGTTTGGGTACAGCATCGCACGACCGCGCAATTTTCAGTTAAAGCAAAGCAGTGCTGTACAGCATAAAATGGCCTCGTCATTAACCTCCCTGGCGGTATTCCCAAGTCTGGCTTGGGGTAAGATTTCAGTACCATTAGCAGTAACCCCGAGCCAGACTCAGGATCGCATTGCAGTATTCCAGGCAGAGTTACTAACATTGTCCCCTGGATCCTGCGATGTCTCCCCACTGTGTGAGCGAGCTGTCTCCTCGCTCGCTTCAAACAGTGGCCGAGTGCCGCCGAGCTCCGTTCCCTGCGACGTTACGACGCACAGGGTGGATGTCGGCGCCAAATTCAAAAAAGTAAAAACACAGTACACATACAGTATACAGTAATTTTACAGATTACAGTACTGTATAAAATAATTTCACACACCCTTTGTCCCTAGTGGTCTGTCCAGTGTCCTGCATGCACTTTTATATTATAAATACAGTTTTTTCTGCCTGGAAACTGGAGATTGTCCATAGCAACCAAAAAATGTCCCTTTATGTCAAAAGTGGTTTTAGACCAGCTAGAAAACAGCGATAATAAATTAGAATCACTAGTAATGACAGCGACAATTCTGCAACTGAGCAAATTTCAGTGTTTTTGATTTGATTACATTATTGAATAATTTTTATTATTATTATATTATTCTTTGTTATAATTATTTATAGTTATTTATTATATTATAATTTATGATTTCGTGTTTTAAAATTTATCATACCCGGGATGTCTACTAGTCTCTTGTTTGGACAGATTTAAGTGTGTTATTCCTAAGAATTGCAGGCCTACAATATAAAACGCCAAAATTCCATTGTACAAAACAATTGTACCGCTTTCAGCATCAAAAATCTGACATAATCATACCACCAGGGAGGTTAAAAGGCAAATCCTTCCAGGGCTGAAGTGGGTAATATTTGATAGAATGGGTAAGACAGGCCATTTTTGAAGCTATTGCTATTATATTTCAGACTATTGGCTACATGCAGGTGAGACAGTCAATGCAATAAGAAAAGGAATGTTATATATGCACATGGTAAAGAATATTTGTATACATTTTCTAATCTTCTTATATACTAATGTGACATTTTTATGACTACCCCTTTCTGTGTATTAAGTATAATGCATTTTAAACCAGCTTCCCAGGCTGTCCAATTAAACCCTGACACATTTTCCTTAAAATGTTTGCTTTAGCTTCAGTGGAAATAATAGTAATGCTTCTGAAATAGATACGTTAAGTATATATTCTAAGAAGGCAGTCTACAAACTGTGTAACAAAGTTCAGAAGTGTTTGGCATTTGGTAAAGATGTGTGTGACACTGTATCATAAATGTACCTTAAAGCGGTAGTTCACCCCCCCCCGACACATTTTACCATCGAGACAGGCATTGTAGCGCGAGCTACAGTATGCCTGTCCCGATTTTTTTAACCCCGTACTCACCTTGTAGTCGTCCATCGTAGATTCCGGCTCCCGCGGGGAATGGGCGTGCCTATGGAGAGGGAGGATGATTGACGGCCGGCCCTGGCACGTCACTCTCCCCGAAGACAGCCGGAGTAGGTCTCGGCTCTTCACGGCGCCTGCGCACAGGCTATGCGCACGCGTCGTGAAGACCGAGCCTATTTCGGCTATTTCCGGAGAAGCGTGACGCGCCAGAGCCGGCCGTCAATCATCCTCCGTCTCCATAGGCACGCCCATTCCCCGGAATCTTCGATGGACGACTACAAGGTGAGTACGGCGGTAAAAAATTCGTGACAGGCATACTGTAGCTCGCGCTACAATGCCTGATTTTAAGGTAAAATAAAAAAAAAAAAAATTTTTCCCGTCGATAGGGTGAACCCCCGCTTTAACTTGATATATTGCACAGATGCAGAGCAATTGCTTGAAGCAGCATGGTTAAAGGAATTCATCAACATAAAGATATGGTTGCTGCCACTGCTGACTTTTTTGTGGGTGCATGCGGAGGGCTGTCATTCTTATCCTTGCGCCATTTATACACAGCATTGTGTTTACAGCTTGTCAAAGTGCACATTTGCCCGTGATTGCGCTGTCAGTAGACAGCACAGATCACTTGCAGAATGAAAAGAGCCAATCAGAGTGTCTGTGTACTTTGTGATCTCTGTGAACCAATCACATTGATCACAAATGTAAACACTGGCTGTGTTTACAAACATTGACACTCCCCTTACTCTCACAATGGCAATTCAGCTCCTTCTCACATTACTACAGATTAAAAGAAGAATGGGAGGAAGGAAGGAAGGAGAGGAAGAGAAAAGCAGCAGCACAGGAAAGGTTACTTTTCATTCAAGGTGGTGTTGGTTGTGGGGAGGGATTAAAGTTTCACTGACCAACAATGACTATGAGATTGTTTTGGTGGTATACAGTGACTTTGACCCTCAAAGGGGCTTAAAGTGCCACTGACTGCCACTGATTAGGGGGTTGTTTTGGGGAGTTTAAAATGCCCCTGACCACCACTGATCGAGGGGGTAGTTATTAAATGTTACTGAAGGGAAGGGAACTTTACATTCAAGCTGGTGTTGGGGGTTAATGTTCCAATGACCAACAATGACAATGGATTTGTTTTTACAGTGCCACTGACCATCAATGATGGGTGTGGGTTAAAGTGCCACTGACCACCACTGAGGAAGGGGAGTGGTTATTAAATATTACTTAAGGGAAGGCTACTTTGCATTCGGGGAGTAGTGGTGGTGATGGTGGGGGTTAAAGTTCCACTGACCAACAATGATTATGGGATTGTTTTAGGGGTGTACAGTGCCACTGACTATCGGTGATGGGGGGGGGGGGGGGTTAAAGTGCGACTGACAATTCCCCGATTGTAGGATTGTCTTGGGAGGTTTATTTAATATTACCAAATGACAATCTAAAAAATGTATATAAAATTCATTGGGTGCATTATTGCATGATTGAGTAATTGCCTGTCAAACTATCTCAGCACCTGGTAATGAATGGGGTTAAAGTGGACCTCTTAATAATTTTACCAGTCTGTAGAAATGCATTCTTGACATTTCCCAACCCACAGCAATAGTATTTCAATCAATTGGAACTTTATCATTGAGCTAGAGGAAGGTGATATAGTCTAGGCCGGTGGTTATAAACTCCTATTCTCAGGACCCACCAACAGGCCAGGTTTGCAAGATTACTGAAATATATGACAGGTGATATAATTTGCTACTCAGTGATTGCAGTATTCTAGTCTGCATCCCCCCAAGGTAATTCTTAAAATATGACCTGTTAGTGAGTCCTGAGAACAGGAGTTAAGAACCACTCGTCTAGGCTAAGATGATGTCATTATTATGCTTTAGGAATAATAATTGCCAAAGTTGCAAGTGAAAATGGAAACCCCCAGATTCCAATCAATTTGATAACATTGTGACTTGTTAGAAAGGGGGCTAATTTGTGTCACACATTTGTACACAGAGGCCCGGATTCTCGGACGCCGTCGTAAGTCCGAATCCTAGCCGTCGTATCTATGCGCCTGATTCTTAGAACCAGTTACGCATAGATTTCTATTACATCCGACTGGCGTAAGTCTCTTACGCCGTCGGAGCCTAACTGCATTTTTACGTGTAAGCTGATTTACGCGTTGAAATATGTAAATTAGCTAGATACGCGAATTCCCGAACGTACGCGCGGCCAACGCAGAAAAGATACGCCGTTTACGTTAGGCTTTTCCCGGCGTAATGTTGCCCCTGCTGTATGAGGGATAACTGTGGCGTACCAATGTTACGTATGGCCGTCGTTCCCGCGTCGAAATTTGAAAAAGTTTCATTGTTTGCGTAAGTCGTCCGTGAATGAGGCTGGACGTCATTTACGTTCACGTCGAAACCAATGACGTCCTTGCGGCGTACTTTGGAGCAATGCACACTGGGAAATTCCACGGACGGCGCATGCGCCGTTCGGGAAAAACATCAATCACGTCGGGTCACAGTACATTTACATAAAACACGCCCCCCTGATCCAAATTTGAATTAGGCGGGCTTACACCGGCCGATTTACGCTACGCCTTGCAACTTACGGAGCAAGTGCTTTGAGAACACAGCACTTGCCCGTCTAAGTTGCGGAGGCGTAACATAAAGCGGATACGTTACGCCCGCACAAAATTACGCCGCTGTACGAGAATCTGGCCCAGAGTGTAAAGCCATCACAAGGATTTGCATGTCATCTCTGAGCCAGCATCTTAGTCCATTGGCTACCCTGGATACTGGAATAAAAATTACGCCTTCTGCAATCAATTTTATTATACAGCGTAGTTCACATCTCACATTCATGTTCAGACATTTCCAAACATCATTGGAGATATCCAATAGTGATGCTAAGCATTTTTTACTTTTGCTGTTGCTTGTTTGTGATTGAAATATACAGCATTTGGATTTTTCTCACTGCAGCATTCCCTTTTTGTCCACAGAAGAGAAAATATTCCCTCCGATGTGCTTTCTCTGCATAGTAAAGATTGCTGAATCAAGAAAAGTCGTCATGGTGTATGATGGTTTGATGGATTGGCACATCTTTTGGTGGGATATTGGTCAATGTATGGTCACCTGTAATATGTAGGCAACAAGCATGCTGAAAAATACAATGCAAAAGATTCATTATAATTTATCTTTTGTTAGCAGCTGTCTCAGTTATCTGAAAATAGGAACACATTCTTCCATTCTTGGACAATGCTGAATTCATTGTGTCGCAGCTTGTTTTAATGTAAGGCTTCTGGAGTCCCCCATCTATCTCTGTCACAGTTAATTGTTACCTATGGTTTTGTTTCCTAACTCAGTATTGTTCGTGGCAGGCAGCATGGTGCCAGAAGGCTATCATTATTTGTTAGGTGACATAATATTAACCTGACATCCCTAGATCTATCTAGAGGACTGGTGCAAGGCAACTCATTGCCAGAAAGTTACTTCTTTATAACAAAAGTAACAAAATATGTGAAAATTATACTATATGCAACAACAAGCTGAAAGTATGAAGGGTAGTTCTCTCCTAGTACTAAATTGCAAAGGGAAAATCAAAAATACTTTTGAAATAAAGTTTGCTAAATGGAAACCCTACAGATGTTTCTGATCAATCCATTGAAGTAATAAAGTAACCTACATCCTCTTTAAAAACAGACAGTTAGGGGTTGATTTACTAAAGTAAAATAAACTCTGCAAGAGCAGTTGCTCCAGAGCTTAGTAAATAAGGAGGCGCTCTGCTGACTTCCATCATTCAATCATTTGCAAGCAAAAATTAAGTTTTGTTATTTTCCTTGCACGTGATTGGGTATTCTTTGCTTTAACCCATTTACTAAGCTTTGTATCAACCACCCTTGCGAAGTGCATAGTCTATTTACCTTTAGTAAATTAACCCCAAAGTGTCCAATCAGGCATTAGAGAGCACTTAGAGCATCAGTATATGAGAACGGACGAAGCTATGATTTTAGACCTCATCAGCAGCCAGCAATTTTGGGAACAGAGAAAACCAGGTGATTAGGGACTCAGTATATCTATAAATTAAACACTGGGAAATAGTGTTGCAAAACAATACAGATAATGGAGTTCCAAGAGTTAAAGTGTCTGTTTGTACAAAATAAAAAAAATATATATTTGGTGCATCTCAATATATGCACATTTTCACAAGTTTGTCTCTTTAAAAATGCTGAAAGTACAGAATATACCTGTTGGTCCTGCCAGAAATCTAGTGAGCTCCTAACTTCTTGTTTGAGCTGACAACAAGACATCTGCTACGCTACCTGAATTCTCCCCTGCTGGACTACAGCACACCTTCCCTTTGAGTTATGGGGATGAGGAGAGTGGGGATGTATTACAGTCCAAGAGAGCTGGACAGGGTTGACATCAGTGGCTGAGATTTCAGTGTGGCAGACAAAGCATTTAGCATTTCTGGAAGGCTTTCACAAATATATGTCTGAACATTCCAAAATATTAAAGAGATAAAACTTAAAAAAAATGCATGTATTGCAAATATGTATTGCATGTACTATATATATACAGTGGATATACAAAGTGTACACACCCCTGCTAAAATGTCAGGTTTATGTGATGTAAAAAAATGGAGACAAAGATAAATGATTTCAGAACTTTGTCCACCTTTAACCACTTCCCTGTCCGGTCAATAGCAAATTGATGTCCGGGAAGTGGTTTCCCGTGGGGGTGTGCATCACGGTGATCAGTGGTGCTGTGTCTCAGTCTGACCGGCGGAGGCTTTTTACCATGTGATCAGCTGTGTCCAATCATGGCTGATCACGATGTAAACAGGAAAAGCCACTTATCGGCTTTTCTTCACTCTGCTCTCCTGACAGGTGGGGTCTGTGCTGATAGTTTATTAGTGCAGCCCACCCTCGGATCCCGCCCAGGACCACCAGTATGCCGCCCAGGACCACCTGGGATGGGAATCCACACTGGACCAGCAGGTATGCCTCCTAGACCACCACGGAATGCCAATTTGTGCCAAGGCAGCTGCCAATCAATGCCCAGGCAGCTGCCAACCAGTGCCCACCTCAAATCCCTGCCAGTGCCAGTACTGCCAGGGATACCTATCAGTGCTGCATATCAGTGCCCGAATGTCAGTGCACATTAGTGCCATGTATCAGTGCCCAGCAGTGCTGCCTATCAGTGCCCATCAGTGCCCAGCAGTGCCTCCTATCAGTGCCACCCATAAGTACCCATCATTGCAGCCTTTCAGTGCCCACCAGTGCCACCCATGAGTGCCCATCAGTGCTGCCTATCAATGCCCATCAGTGCTGCATATCAGTGCCACCCATCAGTGCCACCTACCAGTGCCCATCAGTGCCACATATCAGTGCCCATTGTCAGTGCCACCTCATTGGCGCCACCTCATCTGTGCCGCCTTATCAGTGCCCATCAGTGCCGCCTTATCAGTGCCCATCAGTGAAGGAGAAAACTTTCTTATTTACAACATTTTATAACAGAAAAAAATAAAAACTTTTTTTTTTTATGTTTATTTGTATAGCAAAAAATAAAAACCCCAGAGGTGATCAAATACCACCAAAAGAAAGTTATATTTGTGCGAACAAAATGATACAAATTCTGCTTGGGTACAGTGTAGCATGACCGCGAAATTGTCATTTAAACCGCGACAGCGCAGAAAGTTGAAAATTGGCTTGGGCAGGAAGGGGCTTAAGTGCCTGGTATGAAAGTGGTTAACGTGACCTAAAATTTGTATAACTCAATTGAAAGACAAACTGAAATCTTTTAGGGGGGGGGGAGTAAAAATTAAAAACTAAAACAATGTGGTTGCATAAGTGTGCACACCCTCTTATAACTGGGTATGTAGCTGTGTTCAGGATAAAGCAATTACATTCAAAATCATGTGAAATAGGAATCCGTACAAAACTGCCATCATTTAAAGTGCTTCTAATTAACCCCAAATAAAGTTCAGTTGTTCTAGTAGGTCTTTCCTGACATTTTCTTAGTTGCATCCTACAGCAAAAGCCATGGCCTGCAGAGAGCTTCCAAAGCATCAGAGAAATCTCATTGTTAAAAGATGTCAGTTAGGAGAAGGGTACAAAAGAATATCCAAGGCATTAGACATACCATGGAACACAGTGAAGACAGTTATCATCAAATGGAGAAAATATGGAACAACAGAGACATTACCCAGAACTGCACGTCCCTCCAAAATTAATGTGAATTCAAGAAGAAAACTGGTCAGGGAGGCTGCCAAAAGGCCTACAGTAACATTAAAGGAGCATCAGGAATATCTGGCAAGTACTGGCTGTGTGGTACATGTGACAACAATCTCCCGTATTCTACACATGTCTGGGCTATGGGGTAGAGTGGCAAAATGGAAGCCTTTTTTTACAAAGAAAAACATCCAAGCCTGGCTAAATTTTGGAAAAACACATCTGAAGTCTACCAAAAGCATGTGGGAAAATGTGTTATGGTCTGATGAAATCAAGGTTGAACTTTTTGGCCATAATTCCAAAAGATATATTTGGAGCAAAAACAACACTGTACAACACCAACAGAACACTGTACCCACTGTGAAGCATGGTGGTAGCAACATCATGCTTTAGGGCTGTTTTTCTTCAGCTGGAACACAGGCCTTAGTCATGGTAGAGGTAATTATGAACAGTTCCAAATACCAGTCAATATTGGCACAAAACCTTCAGGCTTCCACTAGAAAGCTGAACATGAAGGGGAACCTTGTCTTTCAGCATGACAACAACCCAAAGCATACATCCAAATCAACAAAGGAATGGCTTCGCCAGAAGAAGATTAAAGTTTTGGATTGGCCCAGCCAGAGCTCAGACCTCAATCTAATTGAAAATCTATAGGGAGTTTTGAAGAGGGCAGTGCACAGGAGATGCCCTCGTAATCTGACAGATTTGAAGTGTTTTTGCAAAGAAGAGTGGGCAATTATTGCCAAGCCAAGATGTGCCATGCTGATAGACTCATGCCCAAAAAGACTGAGTGTTGTAATAAAATCAAAAGGTGCTTCAACAAAGTATTAGTTTGAGGGTGTGCACACTTATGCAACCATATATTATTTTTCACTTCCCTCCACCTAAAATATATCATTTTTTTTGTTCAACTGAGTTGTACAGTTTATAGGTCACATTAAAGGTAGAAAAAGTTCTGAAATTATTTATCTTTGTCTCATTTTATTTACATCACAGAAACCTGACATTTGTAGACTTTTCATATCCTCTGTATATATATATATATATTTATGGTCGTTACCCTCTGACCGAGAGAGATGTGGATCACATAAACACGCGACAAGACTTACAACATAAATAGACCTGAAGTGTGCCTTGGTGGTCTGGTCAGTATGCCAAGAAAAGGGGGCATACCCAAGGTAAGTAATGGGTAGTTAATTGAAGAAGGATATGCTGAGAAGTGCCCTGAAAAAGGGAAGGGCGGGAGGGTGTCGAATGCGATTGAATGCGCAGACTCACGGACATGAGGTGAGCTGGAAAGAGTCGGCCCAGTGACGTGTAGTACCGCACACTGAACCGACAAAGAGCATGTGTGAGTGGGCTTCTTAAATACCCTCCGGGCTCCTCCCATAAACTCAGGCCACCATACTGGCCTTCTTATATATATATATATATATATATATATATATATATATATATACATTTTTACATTCCCCCCCCCCCAAATATACACTTTAACACATGAGTCTAAATTCATTGTCAATGTCCATACAGTTCAGTAAAAGACTACACCACCTCCAGCACTTCTGGTCCATTCTAAATTGCTTAATATGCAAGCTATTTAGCAATTTTTATATTCTGCTGTTAAAGCTATGTGGTTCACATCTTATAGCATTAGATACAGTACATTAATGTTCACTTATAGTGCTGTTTGTATTGTAGCTTTGATGTACATTTTACAGTGTGGTCCCACTTTTGTCTGCTCAATATATCATTGGAAGATGTACTGGTGTGCTGCAAAATTTCACTGTGCATTTTCCTGTAAATATTTTGATGGGTTTATGTTTTTTTATAATGTCCCATTGCAGTCATTAAATAAACTTCACTATTCTTTCTTATTATAGTGCACCTTTTCATCATAGTTTTTCTTGACGTGATACCACCATGAACCCTGGTTGTCTGTAGACTCTACTTTGTCTACATTAAGTGAAACATATGAAGGGATCGTATGTAGGTTCTTTGGATGGCATTTTCCCAAGTTGCTATTGAAATTGCCTTGACATTTTCAGAGAAACTGTAAGGGTATACAAAAATGGGATATATTTTTTTAGTAAATTTGTAGAGCGAATCATCTTTCTTTTTTTTTTTTTTTTTTTTCCGCCTCAGAGAACTATCAGGATACTCAATCACTTTAGCGTTCAATTTGCAGTCTCCTTTGTTCGCATCATGGTTGGAAATTTCTTTCTTTTTCTTTTTCCCCCCCTTTTCTTTTTTTTTTTTTTTTTCTTTTCTTTTCTCTTTTCCCCCCGAATATATGTCAATAAATATACAAAAGGGGATAAAGGAAAAAAAAATTCTTAAGTACATAAATAAATACATTAGTGTCCCCTAGCCGAACAAACCCTCATCCCACCCTCAAGCCACCCCCAACCCTTGAACCCACCCTCCCACCCTCCCCTATCTCCGGAGTTCTGTCTCCTATTGAATCACTCTTTGCCCGTTGACCTTCCTACACTATATCATCCTATCACTATACCTTGGTGCAAGTTTAAAATTAGCCCAATCCTGTCATTTCCGTTTAAATCCACATTCTCCTTCCTCTCCCATGTACCTGAGCTGTTCAGCATAATATATATCGTTAATCCTGCGAAACCAGCTCTTTACTGTCGGGCTCATAGGGTCCTTCCATTGTTTGGGGATCAGACTCTTTGCTGCATCTAGTACGTGTGGAAGTAAGGTTCTCATATACTGTTTAGTTGACATTTCTGTCCCATGAAACAAGCAGACCCATGGATCAGGAGGTATTTTAATTCCGGTAATCTCCTCAATTATTAATAGTACATCCTGCCAGTATATTTTAATTTTTGGGCAAGTCCACCATATATGTGACATAGTGCCCACTTCAAGACAGCCCCTCCAACAGTATTTGGAAGTGTCGTCTTGGTAACGGTGTGCTATGGCCGGGGTTATATACCATCGTGCTAAACACTTAAAGTTCATTTCGATCAATGCACAATTGAATGAAGTTGAATGCGTCTTTTTTAATATTTTCCTGACCACTGTCTCGGTTTTTCCCGTTCCCAATTCCTCTTCCCATTTATTAATATAAGGAGGGAAACCGGGGTCTTTCAATCCCATTAATATTTTATAAATTGCGGATATCGCGCCCCTTCCCCCTGGTGCCAAACACACACGCTCCAAAGGGAGCAAGTATCTATCTGACCTCAGGGGGGAGGGGAGGGAATCCACAAAATGCGTCAGCTGAAGGTATCGCCACCTGTTCAACTCAAACAATTCTTTTTTTTTACTTAGTTCCTGATAGGTAAGAATTTTGCCGTCTTTTAATATGTCTTTTAATTGAACATCTGATTTTTTAATCCATTTACCAAACAGGTCCGTTTTCCCTGGTGCAAAGAAATTTGTGTCAAATAGAGGGATTAATGGGGAGTTATAACCCCATCTATGTTTTTTATGTGCCCTATCCCAAATAGACATGGATGCCAATGTGATTTTGTGCATGTGCGGATTTATTTGTCTAAAATGTGGCGGTATCCAAATTTCTTTTCCTAACCGTGAGTTATTTGAACAGCTTTCTAATCTCACCCATCTTTTCTCTCTTTTGTCTCTGACCCAATCAACCACCCGTGCCATGTGAATAGCCATATAATATGTGTAAATATCAGGTACCCCCCAAACCACCATGTTCCTTATCTCTAATTAACACCTCCATACTAATGCGCATTTTTTTGTTCCGCCATATAAACCTATTTAATAACTGTTTTAGTATTTTGAAGTAAGCACCCGGTAGTGCGATTGGTAACATTTGAATTATGTATAATATCTTGGGGAGAGTAAACATCTTAAAACAGTTTATTCATTCAACTGCAGTCATTAAATAAACTTCACTATTCTTTCTTATTATAGTGCACCTTTTCATCATAGTTTTTCTTGACGTGATACCACCATGAACCCTGGTTGTCTGTAGACTCTACTTTGTCTACATTAAGTGAAACATATGAAGGGATCGTATGTAGGTTCTTTGGGTGGCATTTTCCCAAGTTGCTATTGAAATTGCCTTGACATTTTCAGAGAAACTGTAAGGGTATACAAAAATGGGATATATTTTTTTAGTAAATTTGTAGAGCGAATCATCTTTCAAACCGCATGTACATTTGTTTTGTGTGAATGGGGGCAAAATGCATGTTATTAGGCTTTTTTCTCACCAGGTTGAATGCTATTCTTCATATAGAATAGACTGAAACAGAAACATATCACATTTTGGCCAGTGGATGGAGCTGCTGATCACAGTAAATAAGTATTTATTTCCTAATAAACATATGTATATCACTGAAAATTAATTGTAAAGTAATGTTTGTAAAGCTGGGTGGTTTTTGCATTTACAGTATATGTGCACACTGTGGTAAGATTTTTTTTAGTAGTAGGAATGTTTGGTACTCTTTAACCGGTTAAGACCCGGACCAATAAGCAGGTTAACCACTTGACGACCGCGCTATAGACAAAATACGTCTACATCGCGGTCAAGTTATTCTGGGAGGATGTCTATGGACGTCCTCCCAGAATCTTGCTCCCGCGCACCCCCCTGGGGTGCATCAAGGATCGCGGTAAATTGCTGCTGAAAGTGGCCGTTTACCACGTGATCGCTCCATCAAATGATGGAGCGATCACTTGTTAACAAACTGGTGTCATGTGATGACGCGGTTCTTCCCTCCCCTTTCTGTACCGATCGGTACAGTGTGAGAGGAGAGGGGGAGGGATCGGATGGCTGCAGCAGTGCTGTGGGCTGGATCTGTGACAATTGCAGTCACAGATCCAGCCATCGATCCCACCATGCTCAGCCATCCCTGTACAATACTCTGCAATACCCTGTGCAATACCCTGTGCAATACTTTGCAATACCCTGTGCAATACCCTGTGCAATACTTTGCAATACCCTGTGCAATACCCTGTGCAATACCCTGTGCAATACTCTGCAATACCCTGGGCAATACACCGCAATACCCTGTGCAATACTCTGCAATACCCTGTGCAATACTCTGCAATACCCTGGGCAATACACCACAATACCCTGTGCAATACTCTGCAATACCCTGTGCAATACACCGCAATACCCTGTGCAATACTCTGCAATACTTTGTGCAATACTCTGCAATACTTTGTGCAATACTCCGCAATACCCTGTGCAATACTCCGCAATACCCTGTGCAATACACCGCAATACCCTGGGCAATACACCACAATACCCTGGGCAATACACCGCAATACCCTGGGCAATACACCGCAATACCTTGTGCAATACTCTGCAATACCCTGTGCAATACTCTGCAATACCGTGTGCAATACTCCGCAATACCCTGTGCAATACACCGCAATACCCTGGGCAATACACCACAATACCCTGGGCAATACACCGCAATACCCTGGGCAATACACCACAATACCTTGTGCAATACTCCACAATACCCCGCAATACGTCCCCCCTCCCGCTACCCTCCGGTGCTTCTACTGACTCACCGCTACGATCAAAGCCAGGATCATTTTTTTTTTTTTTTTTTATTTCAGGCTTCCCAGCCTAGAGGTAAAATGTGGGGTCTTATTGACCCCACATCTCACTGTAAAGAGGACCTGTCATGCTATATTCCTATTACAAGGGATGTTTACATTTCTTATAATAGGAATATAAGTGATCAAAAAATGTATTTTTGGGGAAAAAGTGTCAAACTAAAATAAATAAAGTAAAATGAACAATCATTTTTTTTTTTTTAAATGTAAAGTGCCCCTGTCCCCGTGTGCTCGCATGCAGAAGCGAACGCATACGTAATTCCCGCCGACATATGAAAACGGTGTTCAAGCTACACATGTGAGGTATCGCTGTGAACGTTAGAGCGAGAGCAATAATTTTGGCTCTAGACCTCCTCCATAACTCAAAACATGAAACCAGTAAAAATATTTAAAGCGTCGCCTATGGGGATTTTTAAGTAGCGAAGTTTGGCGCCATTCTACGAGCGTGTGCAATTTTGAAGGGCGTCATGTTGGGTATCTATTTACTCGGCGTAACTTCATCATTCATATTATGAAAAAACATTGGGCTAACTTTACTGTTTTGTTTTTATTTAATCACAAAACAGTTTTTTTTTTAAAACAAGTTCGAAAAATTACTGCGCAAATACCGTGCGAGATAAAAAGTTGTAATGACCGCAAAGAATTTTGCAAACAATTGTGGGGAAAAAATGACAACTTCAAAAAACTCACCATGCCCTTTTCTAAATACCTTGGAATGTCTTCTTTCCAAAAAGGGATCATTTGGGGGGTATTTGTACTTTTCTGGCATGTTAGGGTCTCAAGAAATGAGATAGGCTGTCAGTACTTAAGGTGTGATCAATTTTCAGAGATTGGCACCATAGCTTGTGGACTCTATAACTTTCACAAAGACCAAATAATATGCACCAATTTGTACTTAATTTTACCAAAGATATGTAGAAGTATAAATTTTGGCGATTCGGCACTGTGTCGCTTTAACTGACAATCGTGCAACGTGACTCCCAAACAAAATTGTCGTTCTTTTTTCCCCACAAATAGAGCTGTCTTTTGGTGGTATTTGATCATCTCTGCGGTTTTTATTTTTTGCGCTATAAACAAAAATAGAGCGACAATTTTGAAAAAAATCAATATTTTTTACTTTTTGCTATAATAAATATACTCAAAAAAGATATACATTTTTTCCCCCTCAGTTTAGGCCGATACGTATTCTTCTACATATTTTTGTTAAAAAAATTGCAATAAGCGTTTATCGATTGGTTTGCGCAAAATTTATAGCGTTTACAAAATAGGCGCACTCGTGACCCACGGCTGGGCTCTTAAAGGGGATGCATATAAACGTTCATGTGCCCAGCCGTGCCATTCTGCCGACGTATATCCTCGTGCGGCGGTCCTTGAGTGGTTAATCAGCATGTTAAAATCTCTTCCTGTCCAGACTTTTTTTCAATTTTTGGCACTGTGATGCTTGAAAATGATTTGGTCATTTTTTTTTAGACAGATACAGATTTCTTTATCACCAAAACTGTGTAAAAGTTATAGTCTGTACAGTCTACAAACTATGGTATACAGCAGGGGTGTCCAACCTGTGGCCCAGGCATGTCTGGAGGGACACTGTGCAAGCATAGAAGCCACGACGGTAGACAGGGACAAGCTAGAGAAATGCATGTATGTGTGGATGCCCTACAAGCATAGCTTCCATGGCAAGCGACAATGAAAAGCCAGACACTGGCACATCTGAGGGAATGCCCAGTAGCAAGTAAATGCTACATGGCTGATCTAGGGGGTTCTGGGGTGGGCGGTGCCCCCCTAGATTTCAGTTGTGCCCCCCAAAGCCTTTTGCCTACAACCTCCCCTCTACCCCCCCCCCCCCCACACACACACACAGCATATAGTGTATATATAGTTAAAATCCAATCCCCTAATATATTATTTATTTTATCCATATCACAAAAGAAAACAGAACCTAAAAAAAGAAAAGTTGCGGATGAAAGAAGGAAAAATATTACAGTATCTATAGCATTGATTGTCTTAGGAACACTGTGGCTGGCTTTCACTGGTCTGGAGACACTATACTGGTGTGATTATTAGAGACACTGGGCCAGATCCACAGACGAAGTACGCCGGCGTATCTACTGATACGCCGGCGTACTTTTAAATTTCCCGCGTCGTATCGTTGTTTTGAATCCTCAAAACAAGATACGATGGCTTCTGGGTTAGATCCGACAGGTGTACGTCTTCGTACGCCTTCGGATCTAAGATGCAATACTTTGGCGTCTGCTGGGTGGCGTTCACGTTGTTTTCCGCGTCGGGTATGCAAATTATCGGTTTACGACGATCCACGAACATACACGCAGCCGTCGCATTTTCTAACGTCGTCTGTAGTCGGCTTTTTCCGGCGTATAGTTAAAGCTGTTTTTTTTGCGGCGTATAGATAGAATTGCCATGTTAAGTATGACCGTCGTTTTCCCGCGTCGAAATTTGCATTTTTTTTGCGTAAATCGTCGTCCGTGAATAGGGATGGATGTAACTCACGTCTAAGTTAAAAAAAGGACGTCGTTGCGACGTCATTTCGCGCAAAGCACGGCGGGAAATTTCTGGACGACGCATGCGCAGTTCATTCGGCGCGGGGAATTTAAATGAAACCCGCCCCCCAGCCCGCCAAATTTCAAATCCGCCGCCAGAAATACACTACGCCACCGTAACTTACGGCGCAAAATCGCTGAAGATTCGAAAATGCGCCAGGTAAGGTACGGCGGCGTAGCGTATCTCTGATACGCTGCGTGGAACTAAATGTATGTGGATCTGGCCCACTGTGGCTGACTAAAATTGGTCTGATATTTAATGTAGATTCATGGTGGTTTCACCTCCCTCTTATTATAAGACACATGCTGGAAGGGCGTGACACAGCCTGTGACTTGCAGAAATGCCCATACCTGTTATTGCCAAAAAATAATAAGTTGATTTCAAATATATGTTTGAATGCCAATTTAAAACAGTTTTTGATATTATTTATTTATTTTTACTCTGTATTCCAAAGGCAGATTTTTTTATTCTTAACATATGACCAGTAGCAGAGGACTAGAAGCTCCTCCTGCTTATGTTTCCCTGCAGACAGGCTGGGAAAGATCTAGATCATGTGACAGCGGTATATCGATTAGGAAAAAGGTATTAAGACGTTTCTATTTAATTAAAATAATTACAGTGGCATCATCCATATACAGAAATAGAAAGGACAATGTAAACACAGTGTGTGTTTAGTATCACTTAATAATTGGGCTTCAGCAAAATGAAATTAGTTTGGTCGCTGTTCTGTTTGTGCGTCTTTAGTTATTGGTCTTTGCAGTACTTTATTTGTGTGTTCTGTGGACAGTGGCGTAGCGTGGGGGGTGCGAGGGGTGCCGTGGCCCCGGGCGTAACATTTGGGGGGGTGAAATCCTGTGCCAGTGTGTGCCACTCTGGCTCTGTAGTCCTAATTACTATTTCCTGTGTCTCCTGCGATCCGGCCGCCAAGGTTAATATCAGCAGGGCGGCTGCTGCCCTGTGATTGGGCGAATGGGGTCATGTGAGGCAGCGGGGCTGGCCTGTCCTTGATGCTCCTAGAGTCCCGCCTCCGCCATCTTCTTCTTCTCCTCCTCTCCTCCTGAGCGCAGCATCTGTGACTCGCATCACTACCCGTGGGTTGTGGCAGGCAACCATTCAATCTGACAGAGGCCAGATAGATAGTGGAGAAAAAAAGCAGGTGAGACTAGGGAGCAGCTGCTACTGCAACTAGTCATTATCTGCAAGGCAAAGCCAGCACTGTGAGTTCTGCCTCTCTCCTCACAAGAAGTGCACACAAACTTTCCTGGCTTCCTATTGGCTGTGAGACTCGGGACACTGAGCTGCTTCCATTCCATGCAGCAAACTGCTCAGAGCTCTGCTCCATAGACATGTGTGCTGGTGTACCCAACATGTAATGACATGGACATCTGTGGTATGTGACACTCAGCATTTATAGCAGAGTCACATAGGACAAACTAAACTCACACAGTCTACACTACACACATACACAGAGCGTTACCCATTTCCCCACTTATCCCAAATGTCCCTCCTCTGCCCCCATTTATCCCCAATATTTCTCCTGTCCCCCCACTTATCCCAAATGTCCCTCCTCTCCCCCCACTTATCCCTAATATTTCTCCTGTGCCCCCACTTATCCCAAATGTCCCTCCTCTTCCCCCACTTATCCCCAATATTTCTCCTGTCCCCCCACGTATCCCAAATGTCCCTCCTCTCCCCCCCCACTTATGCCAAATGTCCCTCCTCTCCCCCCATGTATCCCAAATGTTCCTTCTCTCCCCCACTAATCTCCAATACCCCTCTAGTCCCACCACTTATCCCAAATGTCCCCTTCTCTCCTCCCATATATCCCCCACTTATCCCCAACATCCCCCCTTCTTCTTCTACTTATCCCCAATATCCCGCTTCTCCCACTTATTCCAAATGTCAGTAATTTCTCCCCACTTAGAACCAATGCCCCCTCCCCAAACTTAGCAACAATGTTCCAACTCTAAAAAAAAGGGGGGATCTTCTGCGCTAGCCAAATTAATCTTACAAAGAGAAAATCTTAAAAGGAAAAAACTTGTGTGTTGTCGTAAGTGAAAGTACTGCTCAAATCTAAAAGTGAATAGATTTGAAAGCTCAATTGCTTTTCACTGTGGTTCATTATATTGTTACCTGCACGTTATTGGTACACACACTGTTTGATATTAGCAGTGCTTTGTTTATTTAATACACTTAGTGTGTTTGAGATTGCGCTCATCACTCCCCTTTTATATTCTAATATTCCAACTCTCCCCCAAGTTAGAAAATAGCACATTGCCGCCCCTCCCCATTTAGCACCAATGCCTCATTAACTTAGCACCAATGTCATCCCCTATTTCCTCTCTTTGCACTAATGCCCCCTCTCTGCACTTAACTTTGCACTCCTACTGTAAGTCGTAGTTGCCTTTCTGTAGCAGCCCCTCTTTCTGATACTATGTAGGTGGCTAAGAGAAGACTTGGGAGTGGGAGGAGAGTTCTGTACTGTAAGAGGGGTTGTAAACTGCCCTGTGAGATATGCATTCCTAAGCCGTGCAATTTATATGTAGCACAGTCATGAACTCTGCACTCTGTATGCAGTGCACTCCTGAACTCTGCTCTCTCTGCATAGCACACTCATGAACTCTGCATTCTATAGGTAGTACAATTTTGATCTTTGCATTTTGTATATAGCACACTCCTGATCTTTGCATTCTGTATGTGGCAAACTCCTGAACTCTGCACCCTGTGCAGAATGAACAAATGGTATTTAACAATGCCCCATTAAGACTCTCTCACTGTTAGGCGGTGGTGGAATGGTTAAGTTCGTGCACCTATTATCTGAGGCCTTGTACTCACGACCGAACATGTCCGCTGAAACTGGTCCGCGGACCAATTTCCGCGGACATGTCCGAACGTGTGTAGTGCCTAGCAGACATTTTTCCGGCCGAGCGGACAGGTTTCCAGCGGACAAAAGTTTCTTAGCATGCTAAGAAACTTGTCCGCTGGAAAGCCGTCCGTCGGACATGTCCGATGGTTAGTATGACTCATCGGACATGTCCGCTGGTTATGACGTATAACCAGCGTCCCAAAATCCCGTGCATGCGTCGAATTGATTCGACGCATGCATGGAAGCATTGAACTTCTGCGTCAGAGAACGTCGGTGTCGTATACGTCACCGCGTTCTCTGTCCACAGGGATTTTGGTCTGATGGTGTGTACACACATCAGATCAAAACCTCCCAGCAGACATGTCCGATGAAAACGGTCCGCGGACCGTTTTCATCGGACATGTCTGGTCGTGTGTACAAGGCCTCAGAAAAACAGCCCTGCTTATAGTATGTCTGCAGTCTCTGACCATCTCCTGTATCATGTCTGCAGTCTCTGACCATCTCCTGCATCATATCTTCAGTCTCTGACCATCTCCTGTATCATGTCTGCAGTCTCTGACCATCTCCTGCATCATGTCTGCAGTTTCTGACCATCTCCTGCATCATGTCTGCAGTCTTTGGCCATCTCCTGTATCATGTCTGCAGTCTCTGACCATCTCCTGTATCATGTCTGCAGTCTATGACCATCTTCTGTATCATGTCTGCAGTCTCTGACCATCTCCTGTATCATGTCTAGCACTAAATATTATGCACAACCCTTAGGTCAGGGTTATTATTGGCTGCCTACTCTGCTGTATATACAGGGAGTGCAGAATTATTAGGCAAGTTGTATTTTTGAGGATTAATTTTATTATTGAACAACAACCATGTTCTCAATGAACCCAAAAAACTCATTAATATCAAAGCTGAATATTTTTGGAAGTAGTTTTTAGTTTGTTTTTAGTTTTAGCTATTTTAGGGGGATATCTGTGTGTGCAGGTGACTATTACTGTGCATAATTATTAGGCAACTTAACAAAAAAAAAATATATACCCATTTCAATTATTTATTTTTACCAGTGAAACCAATATAACATCTCAACATTCACAAATATACATTTCTGACATTCAAAAACAAAACAAAAACAAATCAGTGACCAATATAGCCACCGTTCTTTGCAAGGACACTCAAAAGCCTGCCATCCATGGATTCTGTCAGTGTTTTGATCTGTTCACCATCAACATTGCGTGCAGCAGCAACCACAGCCTCACAGACACTGTTCAGAGAGGTGTACTGTTTTCCCTCCTTGTAAATCTCACATTTGATGATGGACCACAGGTTCTCAATGGGGTTCAGATGAGGTGAACAAGGAGGCCATGTCATTAGTTTTTCTTCTTGTATACCCTTTCTTGCCAGCCACGCTGTGGAGTACTTGGACGCGTGTGCTGGAGCATTGTCCTGCATGAAAATCATGTTTTTCTTGAAGGATGCAGACTTCTTCCTGTACCACTGCTTGAAGAAGGTGTCTTCCAGAAACTGGCAGTAGGACTGGGAGTTGAGCTTGACTCCATCCTCAACCCGAAAAGGCCCCACAAGCTCATCTTTGATGATACCAGCCCAAACCAGTACTCCACCTCCACCTTGCTGGCGTCTGAGTCGGACTGGAGCTCTCTGCCCTTTACCAATCCAGCCACGGGCCCATCCATCTGGCCCATCAAGACTCACTCTCATTTCAGCAGTCCATAAAACCTTAGAAAAATCAGTCTTGAGATATTTTTTGGCCCAGTCTTGACGTTTCAGCTTGTGTCTTGTTCAGTGGTGGTCGTCTTTCAGCCCTTCTTACCTTGGCCATGTCTCTGAGTATTGCACACCTTGTGCTTTTGGGCACTCCAGTGATGTTGCAGCTCTGAAATATGGCCAAACTGGTGGCAAGTGGCATCTTGGCAGCTGCACGCTTGACTTTTCTCAGTTCATGGGCAGTTATTTTGCGCCTTGGTTTTTCCACACGCTTCTTGCGACCCTGTTGACTATTTTGAATGGAACGCTTGATTGTTCGATGATCACGCTTCAGAAGCTTTGCAATTTTAAGAGTGCTGCATCCCTCTGCAAGATATCTCACTATTTTTGACTTTTCTGAGCCTGTCAAGTCCTTCTTTTGATCCATTTTGCCAAAGGAAAGGAAGTTGCCTAATAATTATGCACACCTGATATAGGGTGTTGATGTCATTAGACCACACCCCTTCTCATTACAGAGATGCACATCACCTAATATGCTTAATTGGTAGTAGGCTTTCGAGCCTATACAGCTTGGAGTAAGACAACATGCATAAAGAGGATGATGTGATCAAAATACTCATTTGCCTAATAATTCTGCACTCCCTGTAAATGCTCCTCATTATTTACAACCTGAGCATCTGATTATCAACCAATAATAAAAGGCTGCGGGTAGCCAATGAGAAGATATCTCTTTGACTACTGTAGTCAAAGAGATATCTCAGGTCTAACCAATAATAAAAGGCTGCAGGCAGGCAATCAGGCTCAGGCTGTGAGTGGAGGAACCCTTTGCGTTTCGACAGCCACAGCACGTAAGCAGCAGCAGAGCAGTCCCTGGGCCCCCATTCTTAGGTGCTCAAAGTCCACAGGTTAGGGGGCGCAAATTACTTACCTTGCCCTGGGTGCTGACAACCCACGCTACGCCACTGTCTGTGGATTCTCTACTGCCAACTACAAAACAATTATGATAAATAGGCATACCTAATACAACATCTTTATTTTAATCAAGCAATATAGTAACAATATCAAAATAAACATTTAATTGTTTGATTGTAATCATTTCTATTAGCTGAACATTTTACTGATTATTTTCATTTTTCCTCTGTAACAAACTAGGTAAGTTAAAACAAATTCCTCTACAGCTGTAATGTGCTGAAGTTGTGAATTTACAATTTTTCTAATTCCTGGCTGTTTATCATGAATGAAATACTGATGAACCAAAGTGGTTTGATGAAAACCATACAAAGATCTTTTTCTTATTACAGTGTCATTGCTAATTCTCCAGGATTCTTTATTTTTAAGTGTGCTCCATTGACATTGCACATTGAAGGGAAATTGCTGTGACTTGACAATATGTATCTCATTTAATGCATGCTAGCACATTACAAGCCTTAGCAACCAAATCTGGCAAGATCTTCTCAAATTTGGCCCATAGTCAAAAATTACCCTTAGATCTCCTTTGTTAAAAATGTGGGCCAATCCATTTCCATTCAGTTTATGCACCACATGCTTGTTACTGTGGCCTTCATGCATCACCAACCCTTAAAATACAATGAGCCACATTTTTCCCTATGAGAACTGCAATTTATTACCAGTATTTTATCAATTTCTGTTGGCAGATGAAACTGAAACTGCACCGTTCTGAATATTTAAAGAATTTATATAGAATATACAGTCTTCTCTTATACTTGTTAATTTTTTATGAGTAGTATTTTTTAGAAAAACTGACAATGATGATTATGATATGTATTATTATATATTGTTAGGCACTGGCTGACAGGATTGTGGACAGTGTGTATGCATCACCTTAATTTCTCACATACATATGGTGAGGAGATCCAGGGTTTATTGCCTATATGGAGAAAAGAAACATTTTGTTTTCTTAGAATCTTAAAAGGTTCTGGACTAGGTCCTGGAGCCCTGAGGCTTTCAAGGAGCTTTGGGTGGGATAAAGTCTCTATTCTTAGGTTTACATCTTACCTGGCAGCAAGATCCCATTATTAGTCTCAGCTGTGCACAGGCCTTTACATATGTGAACTAAGTGATCCTCAGAGCTCGCTCTCTCTCACACTCATTTTGCTGTGGGAGCCTACTGCTGAGGGAAAATGCTTGAGTGCTAACAGAATACTTAAAAATTACAAGAGCCGTCTGTTTGTTTTGGGAAACCCATTAAGAGGGGCATGTTAGTCTTGATATGATATGACTTAAAGGGGTTGTAAAGGTTTGTTTTTATTTTCTAATTATGGTTCCTTTAGGCTAGTGCCTTGTTGGTTCACTTACCTTTTCCTTCGATTTCCCTTCTAAATGGTTTTCTTTGTCTGAATTTCTCACTTCCTGTTTCTCCTCAGTTAACTTCACACCATCCTCCGAGCGGTGGTTAGTCAGCCAGAACAGCTTACGGAACAGCTTACTGAGGAGGAACAGGAAGTGAGAAATTCAGACAAAGAAAACAAAGAAAAAAAACATTTAGAAGGGAAATCAAAGGAAAAGGTTAGTGAACCAACAATGCACTAGCTTAAAGGAACATATTTAGAAAATAAAACCAAACCTTTACAACCCCTTTAAGTTTGTGGCTTGGTGTTTTGTTTGTTTCATACTATGGACATGCTGTATAAAGCCCTCCTGCATTGAAAGTGTGTTTGCTTGCTGCCTTACTGAATAAAAGTGCAGGGCAAACTGTTTGGACTGTTCCTGGGTGTCCCTATCTAATGTATGATTTACCACTACTAATACCAGTTGGGTCTGCCCTCCTTACAATAAATATATTGAGAGGCACTGGCTGGCAGGATTTTGTAATAAATATAAATATGTCACCTAGGTTTCTCACCTATGTGTACATACCTCCCACCCCCAACTTTTTGAGATGGGATCGAGGAACACTTATTAGCAAGCGTACTTAGGCATAGGACACACCCCCTGCCATGTCCCCTTAAGGCAGGCCATACATGGGTCGAAGTTCCAAATAATTGTCTTTCGAAAATCTTATCTAAGAATTTTCGTTCGTATTTCACACCATTAGTGGGCTATAGCAGCAGCAGATTTTCATGCGGCCATCGAATTTGAGTAATTGGACATGTTGGAATTTTTTTGAAAACAAAACGATTTTCTAATCAATGATGGGAGAATCGTGCGAGAAATTTAATTGAAAAAGAATTGCTCATGTGCAAGAAAAGTAAAGAAGTTTCCCAGCCACGAAAATTATTTTCTGTAGCAACATTAGGTGAAATTGAAGGCTTGGTTGGTAGAATTTCGAGCAGGCCAGGGCAGGTCCCCCATAGATCCCCTTTAGAGCAGGCCAGGGCAGGTCCCCATACAGATCCCCCTTAAGAGCAGGCCAGAGCAGGTCCCCCATAGATCCCCTTTACAGCAGGCCAGGGTCCCCCATATAGATCCTCCTTTAGAGCAGGCCAAGACAGGTCCCCCTTAGATCCCCTTTTAGAGCAGGCCAGGTCAGGGTCACCCATAATGATCCCTTTTTAGAGCAGGCCAAGCCAGGGTAGGTCCTTCATATAATAGATCCCCCTTTACTTAGTCTTTTTACTCTTACTTTTATTTACCTGTATATAGAATAGAATCCCCAGGTTTTCCTGCAGCACCACACTCCAGGCTCTCCAGCCTCTCCCCCTGCAAAGAATATATATATATATATATATATATATATATATATATATATATATATATTCCACTCCACGAGTCCTCCTTGCTTCCTCTTCCTCTTTGGCTCAGGCTGCCTGCCTATTCTCCAGTTCGCTCTCCCAAACTGGACGACTGCTGCACAGCACAGTCCCTCCTCCAGACAGTCCCACAGATCACTCCACACACAGGCAGGACTTCACCTCCATTCCACTTGAGTGCCCGGCTCTGGCGCCACACTGGCCGGATGTATATCTCTCTCTACACAGTACACAGGAGAGACTGGAGCTGAGTAGCCGATCCAAGGCTCGAGCCATCGCATCAGGGGTAAGGGAAGGATGGTCTCAGTAAGGTAAGTCAGCAGCAGCCACAGCGTACCCTGGAAGAACAGCTCATGGACCGCAGTGTCCGTGTGCGGACACCTTGCTGATCCCTGAGCACTTTCCCCCCTGCAGACGCTCATGTATATTCAGTATATATATATATTTTATATTTGATTCCTTCACATGATAAAATGAAAACACTGCAAAAAATAAATAGTATAGAAAAAAGAGAGGCACTTAAAAGGAACTGTGGTGTGCATTTCATACTTTCTTAAGGTGACTCACAATACAAAAAGCAGGGTCTACTATACCATTGACCTCAATAGAGGGTCCACCCCATGCAATAAAAACACCGGCTGTCTAAATTTAAAACAAATGTCTATGGCTGTAACCAGAGCTTTTTTTCTCAGAAAACAGGTGCAGGAACTCAACCACGACCCGTTCAGATTTCACAAACAGTAGAAGGGTCTTAAAGGGGCATTAAATACCAGAATTGCATTACATACAGAGTGCAGAGTTCAGGGGGTCACAAAGCTGTCACTTGTAAACACAGAAACCAGACTTCTGTGTTTACAAGCGATTGTGGTGAGCAGGGAGCAAAGGGTCTGAGCCAGAGGTGGTGGAACTGAGTTCCCCCAAGTTCCCCCTGAAAAAAAGCCCTGGCTGTAACCCCCAACAACAATCATGAGAGTATTCAAAGGAGCAATAATTCATACAAAACCTAATCAAATGTAAGTATTAAAACTTCAAAATAGCTGCTAATGCTAATACACAAACATCTGCAAAGCCTGTACACGTGGGCAATAGCAGTGAGAAACATGAATTTGTGATGAAGTGGAGAAGCCCAAGATTGCCTTCACTCACAATTCATGCTCCCAGGAGATCATAACACTGCTATTCAAAATCAGTTTTATTACCATGAAAGGTACACATCAGAGTAGGAAGAAACACGCTATTATGGAAAAACATCACCATTACCCACAGTACATATTGCAAATAAAAATGTGTATGAAACATAAATTACAAAAATTTGTAAAATAAAGATAGAAAAGGATAATTCCTGGTCCCATACAATTTCTACATCATACAATAATATGCAGAATAAACCTATAGTGAGAAAGTAACAAACAACAACACAGCAAGAGGTGTACCTGAAACAGTACGATTGCTTCGAAAGCCCATATGGTTGGAATATGATGCCCAAATACAAAGTGGATCATTAATAATAGCCATATCCTGTCACTTGTCCTGTGAGGGAACAGTATGAGATAATGCCCAGCAAGAGAGGATCATATCCATATATAATAAGATAGCAAACTCCTCAACCACTGGCCTGTGTATATGCCAAGGACTGTTTAGGAAAAGGACCTTTATTCAAGTCTCACAGTGTAATGATCTGTAGTTCAAAGATCTACTTGCACTTTCTGTGGAGCAAAAGTTGATGTCAATTTCCTCCTCTGGTGAGAGATGGGTTATAGTAATGAACATACACTTCTAGCTTGGGATTGTGTGCTTCTTACTAGAAAATGTTATGCTATTAGTTGATCTGAACAACCAGAAGCTAATGCCTTCCAAAGTCACACTTTGAATTAGGTTATTGTCTTTCCTACATAGAATAAACAGCATCGACAGCAGATCTAGTAAATTACCTATTCAGATGTACATTACAGGTGAAGCAGTGCTTGATAATGATCCATTAACCAGTGTGTGGCTGAAAGAAGAAAGAACTGGTAAAAGGATTGTTACATGTAGTGCAGTTGAGGCACTTAGCTTGGTTTTGGTGGAGGAAGCCATGAGGTCCACGAGGTCCTGGAGATAGAGGAAAAGGATCAGTATGCACCAGAATATCTTTCAGAGACTGGGCTCTGTGATAATCCAAAATGGGCAGGGCAGAGTTTGTAGTGATAAGACTTTGGTTACTGGACAAAATTGGCCAACAAGACCATGTAATCTCCTTTATTGCATGACTGGCTGTAGAGAAGCTAGTGGTCAAATACTGTTTATTATTGCTGCCTTGATATTGTTCCTGTAATTGCGCTGATGAGTACCCACAGTGGATAAACCAGAGTAGCATTTCATTGAGTTGGTGAATTGCTGTTTCAGAATCTGTTTTTTGGCATATAACTTTTAGAAATTGAGCATATGGTCTACCCCAAAGAAGGAATGCAGATTGAAAGCTACGAGCATGAAGCAAAATGCTGTAGTTAGTAGGTTTGTTAAAATGTTTTGTACATAGGATGGCACCTTCATTGGTAGATGTTAAAATCCAAACAGTTATTTTCACTGTCAGCTAATATTAATGATAGTTGAATGGGTGTAGGAGAAGAATAAATGCTATCAATAATAAGAGAGAAAGGGGTCAGTTTTGTTACATAGTAAAAGGAGATAGTTTTGTGTATGGGGGTAGAGTATTATAAAATCTTAACCCTTTGGAGGTACCATCCCCAAAGTAATGCATACAAAGGTACATAAGCTGTATGGGACTTTACATGTACCTCCTTGGGTATAATACAGATTCATAAAAAGGAACGTTTATTTAAAAAATATATCTTTTTTGAGATGTCACAAACATTAAAAAATTGTTAAAAACATCTATATGAGTTGGCCATCCAAGGTAATGTGTTTTCTGGTCTTAGGATCCATTTATCCGGCCCCCAGTAAAAATAGATAATTCATTTATTTATTACCAAGTGGACTTAACTTAAATGTAACATTCATTTTACCATGATTGGAAAACAGATTCAAAATAACTGTGATTACATTATTTATCATGAGAATAATTAGGCCAGCACATAATGTATTTTTTTTTAACAGCAGTCAAAAGTAAATTTGCTCTTATCACTCATGTCTGACTACATAAAAATAATTCTATTTGGGCCAAAAAATCTGCTATTCCTATACAATTTGACTTTCATTTCTGTGTTTTGGCTTTTTTCTATGTTTTACAATTTACTAGTTTTGGTGCCTTACCCTTCATCCCACAACTTAACATCAAAATTTCCCTTTATGTCTAGTGTTATATTGTCTGTCATCCTTTATCCATCCTGCTCAAATAAATAGCTGCTTCTCTAGTTCTTTAATCAGCATGAGCCTTAGTCCCTGTGGACGTGACAACCCTGTTACCCATTGTGGATCACCTATACTGAGCCCTCAGATAAATGGTAAAGGTGGACACCTTTACCATTTATCTAAGGGCTCAGTATAGGTGAACCCATACCTTCGGTTCACTTATTCTGTAGCACTCCTCTTGCATTGGGCATTTTTGAGAGTCTCTTACTCTTTTCCCTTACCTAATGGCCATAATGACTGGTCAGTTTTCTTTCTTCTTTGCATGTACCTATACCCTCTTGACTCTAAAATAATATTACAGCAGATGTAATCTTTATATAACCCATTAACAGCACTATTCTTCCTTTTCTTATCTATAACACTCTTATGGACAGTAGACAGTGACAACATAACATATAACCAACAATCAATACAGGTTGATTAAGGGGAGTAAAATATGTACCCTTTGTCCTGAAATCCTTACTGGCCAAGGAAGTCTGCTAACTCAAATATAAGCAAAGGGTTTGCCTTAGCTGGTTAATTATCAGAAATTCCATGATTGTCTCAAGCTCCTTGTTTTAGATCATCAGGGTCTCCTGTAAAACCCTTCATGGTCAAATGCTTGCCAACTGTTTTGTAAATTCGGGGGGGGGGATACACTCAACATATTCCCAAGTCATTGTTCTGTTTATTCAGTGCAATTGCATTTTTTTATACACCTTTTTATGTAGGTATCATATTAATATTACAATTGTACTTTTAGGCTCCATTCAGACCTGAGCGATCCAAATCACAGGCGGAATCACCGCGATTCTGCCCGTGATTCGAAATCATGGCAAATTTTGCAGGACGCTTGTTCAATGCCAATGATAGAGCCAAAATTGTGCCGCAATTGGGGACCATTGAGAAGTAATGGCATTGCACAAGCATCCTGCGATTTGCTGTGATTTTGAATCGTGGGCAGAATCGTGGCGGTTCCAGCAGTGATTTGGATTGCTCAGGGTGTGAACAGAGCTTTATGGTAATAAGGGACATAGGCTAATTTCATATCAGGACTAAAAAAAAATGCAAACATGTAATCAAAACATTATTAGTGCCATGTGCAATACATAGGCAAAGCATACACAACAGAACACAGTTATATACAGAATGTACAATTTCTTTTACAATATAGGCAAATTCTTGGTCCACAAAGAAGTAACAAAAAAGCTTTTTCAAAGAAGAATGTGTAAAAGTTGACAAATATGGTATCATATTAGAACCCATGGCCGTCCCAGAAGTTTTAAGGGAGCATTTGATTCAAATTCAAGGTAATTGAGGCTAAGATTGACCTTTAGTAACTTGATCAGAAAGTGCAAAGGTGACCTACACTGTGAATTTTCCACCAAGACTTTCCATACAGCCGCAAGACCTTCCTTGTTAGGAATAACAGTACAACGGCTGAAAACATCCAGTGTTGCAAGAAAAGTGCCTGGATGAACTGTCAAAAGCTCTTGTAGAAAATTACTAACATAGTAGAATCTTCTAGAAATTAGGGAATTTTTTTGCACAAAAGGCTCTAGGAAGAAACAAACAAAAATTGTAGGCGTCATAAAAAAAACCTTTACAGAAATGTTAGAGATGAAGATGATGATAGTATCCTAAAAGGTATTGATTAATTGTTTACCATATGTCCATTACACAAAATGTGTCAATCTTTTCATAATGAAATGTTGGATCAACTGGTAGGGGGAAATACGTCAGAGTATTAGCCAACTGATCGAACAATTCCTGATAACACAACTGCACCCTTTCATCTTACAGTTTTATTCTGCATATCTTTTGTATGATGTGTACATTTTTATGACCAGAAGCTCTTTTTTGTGGATTATTGCTGTCTTGTTGCTATAATGAGAGGTTGGGTAATATTAAAGCGGGGTTCCAACCACAATTAGCATTTTTTAAATGTATGTCCTTTCATCCTGCTTTTTTATAATATAAATTCGGTCACTTACTATTTTACAATCCGCTGCCGCTCCGCATAGTTATTCAAAAAAGATAGTTTATAAAACTGTGTCCACACCGTTGTCGTTTTGCTTGTGGGCATTGTGAAGCCCACAAGCACTTACTTCCTGGAAGTCTTGGATGGTGAGTGATAATTGGGTAGCGCACTGCATCCTGGGAAATGATGACACACATTTCCCAGGATCATTAGAGGTAGATGATGTCAGGATCCTAGTTGATTTCAAAGGCAGATTTCGTGGGACTGCATAGCAACAGGCATTTCCAGATGAGTAAAACATTTTTTTTCTTTTTTTTTTCTTTTTTAGGTCTAATGAGCACAATAATGAAAATAACAATTTGGGATGTAAATTCCACTTTAAGCAACATGTTACTTCAGTAGTAGAGGCAAACAGGCTGTTTGTACTGTTTACCATTATCATTAGAAGTGAAAATAAAAGAAAACCCCACATTTTGCGTTGTCCCTAGTAAAGTAATAGATGGGAAATTTTCCAATGGGGACACTCATTTTAGTGACCTGGGAGTCCCCAAAGAATTTCTTAAATTTGCATTGATTTCTCTCACTTCCTATTCAGCTATGGGATAGGAAGTGAAGATAGATCTCCGCAATGGGACATAGATGGCGAAAACTAATTAGACTATAACCCTCCCTTACTCTATCCAAAAAAAAAAAATGTTTTGCCTATAGTTCTACTTTAAATTGTTGCGTGGGCATATGCAAAATCCCCATTTTACAGTACTGAAGTTTTCACTTCTCTCAGTTCATGTTCATGAGACAACTTTAAAATTTGGGATTAAACATTAATTTCTCAATCAGAAAATATTGTCACCAGGACCAGTAGTTAGGTAAATTTTCCCATCATGGACATAGACAGCAATAAAAACCTGACGCTTCAACCAAAAAAAATAAAAAGGTTTTGGCTTTACATAAACTTACATACAATTCTTGAGCTAAAATGTAAGCCACATAGGAAGTATATTGTTTTTCAGTGGGGCAGTTGATTCATAGTCTGATATCTTTTACATGTATATCTTAAAAAAAAAAATAATAATAATTCAAACGGTTGTATATTCTAAGCCAGATCAACTAAAGGGTCAAATGGAAACTCTGTAAAATGCATTTAACTCAATGGAAAGGGCAAAGCAGATTATTTTTAATATAGCAGGAGTCAGTATGTCCAGACACTAACCACCTCCAAGACACAGAAACCAATATCCCAAATACTGCACCTTGCTCAAAGAACAGGCAAACCATGTAAAGCGTTCTGTCACACTAGACCACAGTTCTATAATTAATTTGTTTGGCAACGCTACAGATATTTGATTCATGAACTAGTTCACATAGTGAAGTGAACAGCCTGTTTGCCTCTACTACTGAAGAGACATGTTGCGTAATATTACCTAACCTCTCATTATATCAACAAGACAGCAATAATGGCTGTGATTATGTTAAAAAATGAATTCTGAGCCATGGAAAATGCCTACTAATGTAACATATTATTGCCCTCTTTGCAGGACTGAATAGTGTATTTCATCTAGAATTATATTATTAATAATCTCCTTATAAACCATTTGTGTAAAAGTCTACCAGCTTTTCCTATGTGCACCAGCAGACATGTTTACCAGCTTAAAGCACACCGCACACTTGTTTAGTTTATCATTTAATAGGCTATTTATCATTTAATTATTGTCTGGAGTTCTGCTTTAATGGCTAATTAACACATTCTAAAATACAATAGTAGACAGGAACCCTATTGCAAAAGGATTAAAAATATGTCCTAATAAATGTATAAAGAAATTGTTTTACCCAATTAGGCATGCATTTTGAAAGTAACATGAATTGGAAAGAATCATGAAAGTTTAAATCTGCTATTACAAAAAATACAAAATTCGTATTATTTTTATTTCCGAAACACTATCAAATGATCAAATTTAAAAATATGAAGCAAGCTTAAGAAAGCACAAACTAAGCTACTATGGAAGGAAATCAATCCATATGGTAATAAAATATTTTCTAAGTGAAGTAAAATATGAATTGACATTTTCAAACATGTGTTTATAGTGCGGTGGCTGGAATATTTCCGTTCTTCAGATCAGAAGCATCCATTGGCAGTTATGTAAAACCAGGAATTTTAGGAGTTCAGAGTTATAGAGTTATAGAACTAAATATATGGATGCAAAGAGATTGTACATTTTGTTTCCATTCCTCCATATATTTATTATCTTTCAAGTAGTATATATATATATATATATATATATATATATATATATATATATATATATATATATATATATAGATATATATATATAGATATATATATATATATATATATATATATATATATATATATATATATATATATATACAGTATATTTATATATATATATATATATATATATATATATATATATATATATATATATATAAATATATATACAGATATATACACAGTATATACTGTGTATATATATATATATATATATAAATATATATATGAAGTGGTCTTACTAATACACGTGTGCGATCGGTTTCTTTCAGCAGTCCAGGTAGGGATAGCCTTCCACACAGGTGGAAGAAAAAAAAAAATATATACAGTGGATATAAATAGTCTACATGCCCCCTGCAGGTTTAGGAGATATTCAGGTAGCTACAGGTAAGCCTTAATATAGGCTTACCTGTAGCATAAAGTTATAAAAATACATTAAGTAATGTGAAAAAAACTAAACGGGTACTCAACATACACAAGATAAGAAACGAAACACGCTTATCAAATCCAAGATGAACTCCCAATAGGAATTCAACAATTCAATTCTCCAGTTTTAACACAGTATGGATATAATACAACATACTAAAACAGCATAGCTGTGCTAATATTGACTGTGCAGTTTAGAGTTAGGCCTCATTCACACTGGGCCGTTCGGGTCTGTCTGTCACGGACCTGAACGGCTGCTTCATGCATCGCTATGGAGCGTCGGATGTCAGCGGAGACATGTCCGCTGACATCCGACCCGATCCGACCTGCTAAAAACAGACGTATGGGGGCCACGTCCCCATCCGTCCATGCGGATCAGATCGGGTAAGATCTGATGAAAACGGACATGCTGTCCGTTTTCATCAGATCGCTCCATAGGACACATCGGTGCCCGACAAGCCCCTCCCCGCTCAGTGAGCAGAGAGGAGCTTGTCATCCGTCGGCTCAGCAGAGATCTGTGGACTGATCTCCCGCTGATCCGACAGGAGCAGGCGGACTCCGTAGCGACGGAGTCTGCCAAGTGTGAATGAGGCCTTATAGTATCTCACAAAAGTGAGTACACCCCTCACATTTTTGTAAATATTGTATTATATCTTTTCATGTGACAACACTAAAGAAATTACACTTTGCTACAATGTAAAGTCGTGCATGTACAGCTTGTATAACAGTGTAAGTTTGCTGTCCCCTCAAAATAACTCAACACACAGCCATTAATGGCTAAACTGCTGGCAACAAAAGTGAGTAAGCCAATTAGCCATTTTCCCTCCCCGGTATCATGTGACTCGTTAGTGTTACAAGATCTTAGGTGTGAATGGGGAGCAGGTGTGTTTAATATGGTGTTATCACTCTCTCTCATACTGGTCACTGGAAGTTCAACATGGCACCTCATTTTAGTTAGTTAGCCAGATTGAAAAAAGACACAAGTCCATCTAGTTCAACCATAAAGAAAAACAAATAAATACAAAAAAAAATCATACAATCCCATATACCCAATTCCACACCCACAGTTGATCCAGAGGAAGGAAAAAAAAAACAGCAGAGCATGCTCCAATCTGATATAGCAGGGCAAAGATTTCCTTCTTGATCCCCCCCCCCCAGAGGCAATCGGATTTTCCCTTGATCAACTTTACCTATAAATGTCAATACCGAGTTATATCATAAACAATTAGGAAAGTATCCAGGCCTTTCTTAAAGCAATCTACTGAGCTAGCCAGAACCACCTCTGGAGGGAGTCTATTCCACATTTTCACAGCTCTTACTGTGAAGAAACCTTTCCGTATTTGGAGATGAAATCTCTTTTCCTCTAGACGTAAAGAGTGCCCCCTTGTCCTCTGTGTTGACTGTAAGTAAACAGTTTGCTGAGGACAAGCAGACCAAGGTCATGGATTACTGGAACCATGTCATGTGGTCTGATGAGACCAAGATAAACTTATTTGGTTCAGATGGTGTCAAGTGTGTGTGGCGGCAACCAGTGGAGGAGTACAAAGACAAATGTGTCTTGCCTACAGTCAAGCATTGTGGTGGGAGTGTCGTGGTCTGGGGCTGCATGAGTGCTGCAGGAGACTGGGCCGCAGGACAGTATTCCGACATGATAACCATGAACAAGTCAGTACAGGCAGAGAACACAGGAAGTTATCAGTTCAAGATTTCCAACAAGTATCATTTTTAACTTATCAAACAGATACAACAACATTTTTTCAATGGTATATTTAACAAACCAAACAGGACCAAAAGATGTATCTGCATTTAGATGAGAATAGAACACTACAAAAGACAAAAAAAAAAAAAAGTAGAATTCAATCTGTGGGAGGTCCTGCAAGCCGGATTGCTAAAAGTTTATTTAAAAATCGACTAAGTCAGGTAGAAAATGATTGTTTGAATAGTGACTACTTCCTATCATATCAAGTCTCGTAACCCCCATCTGCCTGAATACAATAGCCAACAATGGAAAATCCCTCCATCCATGAATTATTGTTTATATGTTTTTATATTGTGAGAGGTAGCTTTGTAATTTCATTGTAAACTTATTTTGCAATGACAAAAAAGGTCTTCTTATCCACTATATACTGTTTAGTATGGATGGGGAAATTGCTTAATTTTCTTTTGTTCAGCCTGCATTCGATTCACATGACATGTAAAATAACATTGATTTCCATTGATGCTGTTCACATATACAGTGGGGATTGAAAGTTTGGGCACCCAGGTAAAAATTTGTATTAATGTGCATAACAAAGCCAAGGAAAGATGGAAAAATCTCCAAAGGGCATCAAATTACAGATTAGACATTCTTAAAATATGTCAAAAAAAGTTAGATTTTATGTCCATCATTTACACTTTCAAAATTACAGAAAACAAAAAAATGGCGTCTGCAAAAGTTTGGGCACCCTGCGGAGTTAATATCTTGTACCGCCCCCTTTGGCAAGTATCACAGCTTGTAAACGCTTTTTGTAGCCAGCCATGACACTGGCAGGTCTTTCAATTCTTGTTTGAGGAATCTTTGCCCATTCTTCCATACAAAATTCTTCCAGTTCTTTGAGATTTCTGGGCTGTCTGTCATGCACTGCTCTTTTAAGGTCTATCCATAGATTTTCAATTATGTTGAGGTCAGGAGATTGTGAAGGCCATGGCAAAACCTTCAGTTTACGCCTCTTGATGTAATCCCCCGTGGATTTTGAGGTGTGTTTGGGATCATTATCCATTTGTAGAAGCCATCCTCTCTTTAACTTCAGCTTTTTTACAGATGGCATCAAGTTACCATCCAAAATTTGCTGAAATTTTATTGAATCCATTTTTCCTTTTACTCGTGAAATGTTCCCTGTGCCACTGGCTGCAATACAACCCCAAAGCATGATTGATCCACCCCCATGCTTAACAGTTGGACAGAGGTTCTTTTCATTAAATTCTGAGCCCTTTCTTCTCCAAACGTACCTTTGCTCATTCCAGCCAAAAAGTTCTATTTTAACCTCATCGGTCCACAGAACTTGTTTTCAAAATGCATCAGGCTTGTCTATATGTTCTATATGTTCATTTGCAAAGTTCAAACCCTGATTTTTGTGGTGAGGACGTAGAAGAGGTTTTCTTCTGATGACTCTTCCATGAAGACCATATTTGTACAAGTATCTCTTTATAGTGGAATAGTGTACCACAACTCCAGTGTCTGCCAGATCTTTCTGGAGGGATCGTGAAGTCAAACGTGGGTTTTGAATTGCTTTTCTCACAATCCTGCAAGCTGTTCTGTCTGATATTTTTCTTGGTCTTCCAGATCTTGCTTTAACTTCCACTGTTCCTGATGACTGCCATTTCTTAATTACTTTCCGAACAGAGGATATTGACATCTGAAAACGCTTTGCTATCTTCTTATAGCCTTCTCCAGCTTTGTGAGCGTCAACTATTTTCAGTTTCAGTTTTCTAGACAACTGCTTAGAAGAACTCATGGTGCTGATTGTTGGGGCAAGGTCAGATGAGTCTGGGCATTTAAAACCTTTGAGATTGACATCACCTGGTTTTCCCAGACAATGATTGAGAACAATCCATGACACTGGCAGGTCTAAGCTTTGCAAAGGGGGCAGTGCATGCTATAAATTCTGCAGGGTGCTGAAACTTTTGCAGACGCCATTTTTTTGTTTTCTGTAATTTTGAAAGTGTAAATGATGGAAATAAAATCTAACTTTTTTTGACATATTATAAGAATGTCAAATCTGTAATTTGATGCCTTTTGGAGATCTTTCCATCTTTCCTTGGCTTCGTTATGCACATTATATGGTAGCACTTCTGAATGACACATGTGTTCAGTTGTGTTCAGGATTTAGTTCAGACTTCAGTTCAGGATTCAGTTCAGGATTTCAGCATTGATTGTTCTCCTACTACAAGAGTTGACACCCGTTATCTAATATGTATTGGCCAGCACTGAAAATGCAGTTGTGAGAAAAACCTGATTCTGAACCTTGCAAATTCGCATCAAAACCACTTTAAAAACGCACCTGAACTGCTAAACAAATGCTTTTTTTTTTGCAGTAAAAACAGACATGCAATTCGCACCAGACATCTGTGAACCCAGCCTTAAAGAAGAAATACTATTCTCAAGGTAAATTTGGATATAAATATAATTTACATTATTATATAAACAAGATATCTGGATAGTAATGGAAAGAATTAGCAATAAATAATTAGAAACAGATGAGCATAATGCAGAACTCTACTGTTCAGGTTTGCAACCTGGTTAAGCAATGCTCTGATCTTCAGAGACAAGAGTCTCACATATGTTAGGAATTAGCTATGAAATTTAGCTCTACTCTGCTACTATCCCATGTGAAAACACAGGCTTTGCTCTTACACTGGGCTAAATTATGGCTCAAATGATTACTTTTCAATTGATCATAATTAGATACAAGGCTGACACAACTACATCCCTAATAATGGTCTGAACAAAAAATGTCTCCATGTAGATTTTAAAGGACGTACAAAAGTAATCCAAGTAAACCCTGTGTAATTTCTCTTTATTTGCCACAGTGGAGAGACCATTATCTGGAAACTAGCTGCTTCTGTAAATTGTATCTAACTCTATATCCTGCTTTATCATTAAATCACAAATAAAGGTCTTTCCAGACATCCATGATCTCACCTGTAATTACACAGTACATGGAAAATCATTCATCTTGAACAAAACACTGTCAAGTTTGCTAAAATTATGTGAGACCATTTTAAGCTGTAATTTAACCAGGAGAGTCTTCAAAACATCCTTAAATATATTTAAAAACAATACCTATAATTAGTATCTAGCTATTAATGTTCATCCACATCTGCCACATGACTTGCCTAACGTGGGGTTAAACAGGGCATCCTAGGAATCTCTTATGCAGTTATGGAATACAATTGGGAAATATCTCTTACATCTTTGTCAAACACAAGGCAAATATAGAAGCTCAGAGTTCTTTTTTGTACACATATTTTGCTGAGGCAAGTTGATGATATTAGCAGTCTTTATAAAACTCACTGACATTTCTTCAAAACTATAGCACTTTATATTCACATTTACATACACATACATTGTGCATACAATATTATATTTGTATTAAAGTCATTGTAAACCCTTTACAACCACTTTTACCTACAGGTAAGCCTAGATTAAGGCTTAACTGTAGGTGCTGGAGGTCGTGCTGTGATTGGCGGCTCCCACGCGCATGCGAGTGATGTCATCACGGCTCCGGCCAATCACAGCGCCAGATCCGTGATACCTGGAAGTAACCCCCGGGAGAGATGTCGGCGAGGACGGCTGCGGAGGCTTCGATCTGAGGTGAGTATTATGCATACTAGCTCATTATGCCTTTGTCTTGCAGGTGGTGACAAAGTGGGTTTGTTTGGCAGCAAGTAGGGAGGAATTGTATTTTAAGAAGACACATTTATATTGGGTGAATGCATGCTCGGAGTTGGTTTTACACCACACTTGCTCCAGTGCTCGGCTATGTCTCTTAAGGTTTCTGGTGTTGTCAGTCTGCCAATTTTATAATAGTTGGGGCCTGACATTTTGTGTGGTGAGAGGCGCAAGAGAGTCCAGTGAGGATGAAAGTGAACTGTTGTAGATAGATGTGGCCAGGTCGCAAGACAGGGGTGAGATTTTGTCATGGAGGTGGTCAGTAGCAGAATAGAAAAGAGAAGTAATAAAGTGGCAAAGGTTTCTGCCGGTAATTGTTTTCCGCTTGGTGGGACAGGTGATTGGAGTCAAGCACATTGTGAAAGTAATGAGGTTGTGGTCAGATAGAGGAAAAGGGGTGATGGCGAGGTTGTAGGGGGTCCAAAGATGGGAGAAAACAAGGTTGAGGGTATTACCATTAGAGTAAGTGGGGGACTGTGTCCATTGTGTAAGGTCAAGTTGAAAATTTACATAAGAGATTTTGTATGCTGGGGCAAGCCAGAAATAAGAAGACCAAAAGGTCCACTTGAGGGGTCACCATGGAGGTTATCTAATTTGTGTCAATAATTTGTTCACAGCAAGGTTTAATTAGTGAACACTACCACCAAATATGGAAAAGTGGGTAAATTCATATGGGGTCTTGTACCACTGCTCTGGAAGTTTAAGTTTGCTCTATAGTAGTACTAAAGTGTAACTAATGGCAACATTTTTTTTTTTTTTCATTTGAAGTAATGTGTCACCAGGGTCACCAGAACTAGTGACCCCATTGGAAGATTTTTTCTTTGTTAGTGTTCTGATCTTAACCCAAAATTTGGGAAATTCTTATACTTTCACATTCGATTATAACAGTAAACAGGACAAAATGGAGAGGTTGAATCTCCCTAACAGGAGCACATAGACAATAAATACTGACAAGTGTTCCAATCATTCTCTTCTCCATCCAAACGGAATTTTTTCTTTTTGTTGCCTTAGTTACACTTTAATAGAAGAGGTATGAGAATACAAAGGTTTTGAAATGTGCCTTTCAAAGTAGGTGTTAAGTTCTGCTCCCAGTGGGCAAGTAGTTCTAGGGATTTATCTGAGCAACCAATAAAATAACTTTGTGCGGTAATGAGATATCACTAGAGGGAAAGTTGGAATTGTCCAGAATGGGCACGAGGGGGTAGTTCTGTTGGCAATTATGATGTGTCTATGCTTGGTCACAAATTCTTAAAGTAGTAGCATTTGTGGGAGAATTGGGGGGTGTTCTTAAGGGACTTGTTTATTCAAAGCAACATGCATAGTTTTTGGCCTGCTAGAGCTTCCTCAATATCCACCTTCTCTTTTTGAGATTTCTGATAAGCTCGGTCCACAGCTTTATTAGGAAATTAGGCGTCATAGCATTTCCCAAGATCCAAGAGAGACATGCCACCATTTTAGTTCTTGTTAGCATGTGATATGAGATCCTGGACTTTTGACGAGACCACATAATAACAAGAAATGTAAAGTTCAAGGAACTGCGGAAGTTCACATGTGGTTATCAGTAACATTTGAAACATAAACAAGATGCAAGGTAACACATTCATTTTTTTATAATTTCAATATGGTCTGCCCAGGAGAATTTAGAATTATCCAGTTTAACTCAGATCATTTACAATTTGTTTTTTATTAAACTATGGAATATATATTTGAAGAGAACAAAGTAGTTAGCTGTTTAATCTATGTCTACATATTTCAATGTGCGGTCTTGCCAGGGGAATAGGAACTGTGATTTCAAATGGGCAGTCTTAGAGGGAGGTAGCCAATGTTTATTGTCTCATATTTTGCAAATGGCAATATGACAAGTAAGGGTTCTGCCCTGCAGCCTGGTTCCATTATAGAGTTTAATGGATGGTGAAATAACTCCACTAATACTAACCTTACCTATAGGTCCATGATCCTAGATAAAATGTTGCATGCCCATTTTCAGCATCTGTTAGAAGGAGTAAGGGTACTTTATGTAAGTGGTGTTGCCTTATGAGTTTATGTGAAATCTCCATGAATAGCTGTAAAATATTGTAATCATAAATCTACTGTTTGTAGATGAATGTTTTAAGGAATATACTTTGTATTCCTTCATATAATCCATGATTTTGACTCTTCCCCTGTACAAATAGAAAGATTGTTTGTATTAATCTAGGCCTCTTTACTATATACCAGTTATGGCGAACCTTGGCACCCCAGATGTTTTGAAAGTACATTTCCCATGATGCTCATGCACTCTGCAATGTAGTTGATCATCATGGGAAATGTAGTTCCAAAACATCTAGAGTGCCAAGGTTCGCCATCACTGCTATATACCAATACATTTTTGTTATTGTGTTAAAGCTTTCACTCATGGTCAAAGAACTCTCATTTAACCCAAATCATATCTGAGAGATATTAAATCTCAAATATAGTGAACTGGTAACAGTGGGAATAGTGTTCACTTAAAACTGTTTTTAAAGGGTTATCTCTGGCTTCCCTCACTTGGGCAAAACCAACCTGGTCTGGGCGGATCCAGAAGGGTAGCAGGGGTTTGAGGCATGATGCCAAACTTTTGGCATAGATTTTCATATCAACATTAATTAGAAAAATTGGCCTGTAACTTTAACATGGAACACAGTCATTCATTTTCTTTGAAATAACTGTTGTATGTGCTTATTTTAATTCTGGAGGGAATGGTGCGCCTATAATGATCAATTTAATATGTTAAGAGGTGAGGGGATAACATCTGTTTAATTAGTTTGCAATATTTGATCATTAAGCCATCTGGGACCTGGATTCTTCCCATTAGGCTTGTCCAGATGGTATTCCCCTGGTATGTCTGGCACCCAGTGTCACCTAACTTGAAGACTAAGGAAAGACCATGTGTGCAATGTGTCATAGGGTGTCACAGACCCCCTGAGAATGGCGTCCTGCACTCACAGTGTTTAGATTCAGAAAATTATACCAATGCCATCACAACATCATCCAGGAGATCCCAATCCTGGGAGAAGATTGAATGGGAAGAGGACCCAGCGCATCAGAAGGCATCAGAAAAAACACAAGGGGGGGTGGGGCTAAAAGGAGTAATGGGTGCTACTTGGGGGATCTCAGGATTGGGTATTAGGCAGTAAAAAACAGAAATGGGTTCACATTTTTTTCCAGTTTATTCAAAATTAAGATAAAGTTTTCACTGGACATAAGATTTTATTTAAAGTCCAACATCAGTGTTCAAACAGGTTTAAAATTGTCATCACTTTTAATTCAATTCTACTTATGAGGTCTAATATCAAAAATAACAAGAAGCAAAATCTAGACTTAAAGGAAATGTGTCCTGAAACAAAACATATACAGGAGTGCAGTTCGTACTACACTCCTGTGACCCGTCTTCAGCAGACAGCAGGCTGAAGGTTGCAATGTGTTACATTTTTAACTTTGCATTTAATACTGCTTTAAGTTGAATGACTGCATTATAAAAGTAAAAATCAATCTACCGAATTTAATATTCGAACGGTATTGGGCATATTTGTGGGTAGCTGTATATCTATTTTATACAGATTGATTCTCTATTCCTTCCCCCTAAAGTGATCTGATTAGGGTGTCCCCTGATCCACCTATCAATTCACACTTGGCCATGAGTGGTTCCTCCATGTCAGGTCAATGTGGAGACCAATAGTGATTCCCTATTTATTTGAGTGATGGTTATGCACAAGACGATGGGGCAGATTCACAGAGATCGGCGTATCTCTGTGCGGGCGTAGCGCATCTCATATGCGCTACGCCGACGTAACCTAGAGAGGCAAGTACAGTATTCACAAAGGAGACTTACGTCAGTCGTATCTTGGCCAAATTCAGGCGTATCTTGTTCCCTGAATAGGGCGCATAGATACGACGGCGCATCACAGAACTTACGCCACATATCAATAGATACGTCGGCGTAAGTCGTCTGTGAATCTGGCCCAATGTATTTATAAAATGTATTCACTAAAGTAGCACCACCTTTTTGCAGGCAGTTACCTGGCAAGAGGATCCAAGGAACCTGTTACCAGCGTGCCTTATGTAACATTGCTGTGAAATTTGCTTTTCTATTATTTTATATTTTTTTTAATTAAAAAACTGAACTCTTGTCAGCTGGTAAATTTTTATAAGCAATCTAGATATCATTTGTACAAAATTATACTGTACAATATTACACCAATACTATATCTTTTACTATGGTCCTTCTTTTTAAAACGCTCTAACACACTTTGAGTTTTTAGCATACTAGCAAAACAAAAAAAAAACAGTGGTTGTTTTAGTGGCGAAACTCTGACCACATGTGCTTATATGTGCATTCAATTACACCTTCATCCACTTGGCTGAAATTGCTTACATATGCTGTGGTAGTGTTACAAAGTGATCAAACTACTTGAAACTGTTTTAGGAAAACTGTTATTTTCTATGCCAAATGCATACCATAACTCCTGTGATCTAAACGTGTGCCTTTTTTATTTATTTACTGTGGAATAGTTAATCTCTGTTACTTTTAACTGCTACGCAGGTGTCCCATTTCGCAATTCATTTTCCAGAGTTTATATGTATCTTATCTAATCTTCAGCATGTTCTTGTACTATCTTTTAATCTTGTTATGGGTTTATACACATGAGGCGTTCTAGAATTTACAACCAGCAAGTCAATGTTGCTATCTAACTTTTGAACAAGTTATATACAATAACTTTTAAAGTGGTTGTAAACCCTTACATATACCCAGTGGAGTGATTGGCCTTGGGTGATACAAAGAGTTTAAACAAATCCTCCTACATAAGTTGTACCTGGTTATCTGAAACCATCTCTTCTCTAGAGCCATTTAAAGTCCAGAATTTGCACAGCTTTTCTGAGCTTCCTCACAGAATACATATCAAAATGATCTTGTACAGAGAAAAACATGGTGCTTCTATGACAGCTAATACAAGACATAGCATCAACAAACTGAATGTTGAACTTAACATAGAACTATAGGCAAATCCTTTTTTTTGTTTAATTTTGGATAAAGCAAAGGAGGGTTATAACCTACCTACCAGTTTTTTTTTTTGCCATCTGTGTCCTATTACGTACATTTCCCTTCACTTCATGTCCCATAGCCAAACAGGAGTTCAAAATTAAAGGAATTCCTCCCCATTAGAAGATTACTTCTGGGGGACAATCCAAAGTTTGGGATTTTTTTACTTTCACTTTCAATGATAATGGTAAACAGGACAAATGTAGAGAGGGAATCTCCTTAATGGCGGGCACATACAGCGATAAAAACTGACAGGTGTTCTAATTCCTCTTTAATCCAAAACAACAAAAAAAAAGTTTTGTCTTCAGTCATACTTTAACCTGCAGTGGTAAACACTGTTTTTTGTTGTCATCACTACAATGGTTGAGTTGCAGGTCTGTAGCAAAGCACAGTTTAATCAGCATGCAGGGGGGCTGTAGGCATTAGGTCACATGCACACATATGTCTAGAGGCTGCAAAATCCTCTAGCCTAAAATCTTCAGAGATTTTCTGCACTTGTGTTGTTTTTGTATTTAGAGAAATATGCCATGCACAAGCCATCGGCATTTACATAAGATGCCTACCCACAGCCATTCACTTGTATAGGCAGCTGTATGCGCCACCTGCAGTTGCCCAGGTGCGTGAAAGCAATAGGGATTTTCCACTAGAGGACTTTGAAACTTCTAAATATTATGTGCATTAAGCCCTATGCATATGAGCAGAAGAGGGCCAAATATATCATCTGTGTCCAAAGAGAAATACCACAGTGCCACATCCTGGTTGATTGATAGAGGATTGTGAAGAACAAATTGACTTTATAGGCATCACTTAAAAAAGTAAAAAATCTTTTTTTTAAATCTTAAAAATATTTTGTTACTTTTTTAAGTGGTGCCTATAAAGTCAATTTTTTCTTCACAATCCTCTATCAAGTCATAAGATCAGGCGCATGGAGTGTAAGCTGAACAGTAGAGCAGTAGCTGCTGGGGTGGTTATAATAGTCTCTGATGCCTGGGCACAAGTTTGTGATGCACTGTGGGGCTGCTGTCCTCAGAGTTGAGTCAGCTCTGTAAACAAACACAAGAAGGAAAGAAGGGGGAAGTGCCACCTAAGGCTGCATTCACACCTCTGCGGCAAGATACGCCGCGTACGCGGCGTATTTTGCCGCGAGTGTGTAACTTTTTTTTTTTTTAACAAAGCCTTCCCATTGCTTTGTATGGCCGAACGCCAATGCCACCTGAAAAAAAGGGTCCGGGACTTTTTTTCAGGCGGCAGGCGTACGGCATCTATGAGATGTGAACCATCTCCATAGACAGCAATGGGAATTCTCCCCTCCAGCGGCACGAGCGTCCGGCGTCGGGCGTTTTGTCGCGAAGGTGTGAATGGGCTCTAAGTGCAATATCACAGGGCGTTTATTGGTACAACAGTTAAAAACATTAACAACAGGTAGGCTGCATTCACACCTTTGCGTCGGCGATATGCAGCGTTTTGGGGCGACATTAAATAGGCGTTTTGTCCCGCGATCTGCGGCGACAAAATGCGTAGTTTTTCAGCCTTGTTTTTTGCTGCAGGGGTGATT